>NW_005871185.1:839125-875055 GCF_000147115.1 Myotis lucifugus | reverse complement strand
CTGTGAAGCAAGGCAGACTGCTACTAGTCCAGGCCTATTGGGATGCCAGCTGCTACTTGTTTGAGAGATTTTAGAAAATTCTAAAGCAGTGGTTTTCAACCTTGGCTGCACATTGGAATCACCTGGGAATCTTTTTAAAATCCTGATTTCTGGGCCTCATCCTCCAGAAATTCTGTTTCTTTGTTACTAATGTTGTGGCCCCACCCCAAAACAAAGAAACAGAATTTCTGGAGGATGAGGCCTGGAAATCAGGATTTTAAAAAGATTCCCAGGTGATTCTAATGTGCAGCCAAGGTTGAGAACCACTGACCTAGAGTGAACTCTGCCTCCTCAGATTCAGCTGGGTGTTTGTTATTTGAGTGTTTGTTGTTTGCATTTTTTGGATTAGTTGTTGGTTTTTTGGAATTTTCTCCCCATATACATATATTTCCCTCTTCTTTTTTCTTCTCTTTCTTTTCTCTCTTACATTTTTTCTTTTATCAATATCATTTTTGCACTCTTTTCTCTCCTCTAATTCTCTTTTCTCTGGTGGTCACCTTTGTTTGGGGTTATTGGTATCGTGAATACATTTGTGTTTGGTGTCCTGTGCGTTGTGTCTTATTGTGTTCTATTTTGTGCCTTTAAGTCAACGCAGGAGAGAGAGAACTACAAAACCAGACACCCTGTGAGGAGCGAACATGGGGAAACAAAGAAACAGCCCCCATACGAAAGAAAAGGAGGAATCACCGGAAAAGGAAGTAAACGAAATGAAGGCAAGCAATATGTCAGAGAAAGAATTCAGAGCAATGGTCATAAGGATGCTGAAAAGGATGGAAGACAAATTCAACAATATGTGTAAGAACCAAGAGGAAATGAAGAAGAATCAAGAAGAAATGAAAAATGACATTACTGCAATAAAGAACACAATAGAAAGCATCAACAGTAGACTAGAAGAAGTGGAGGACTGCATCAGTGAGCTAGAAGACAAGGTAGGAAAAAATACGCAAGCAGAGCAGCAACTGGAAAAACACACACAAAAAAACCCCTTAAAAAACAGGAGGAGAGCCTAAGGGAAGTTTGGGACAACACAAAATGAAACAACATCCACATAATAGGGGTCTCAGAAGAATAGGAAACTGAGCAAGAAATAGAAAGCCTGTTTGAAGAAAATTTCCCTGATATTGGGAAGAAGAAAAAACTCACACAAGTCCAAGAAGCTCACAGAGTCCCAAAAAGATGAACCCAAAATGACCAACACCAAGACACATTATAATTAAATTGGCAAGCACCAACGACAAAGTAAGAATCTTAAAGGGTGCCAGAGAAAGACAGAAAGCTACCTACAAAGGATCTCCCGTCAGACTATCGACTGATTTCTCAACAGAAACTCATCAGACCAGAAGGAAATGGAATGAAATATACAAAGTCATGCAAAGCAGGGTCTGAATCCAAGAATACTGTACCCAGCAAGGCTATCAATCAAAGTTGAGGGTGAAATCAGGAGCTTCACAGACAAAAAAAGACTAAGGAAGTTTATTACCACCTAACCAGCAATGCAAGAAATGCTAAAGAGACTGCTGTAAAAAGAAGAAATAGGAAGGGAAGAAAGAATACAGGCATAAAGAATAAAAATGGCAACAAACAAGTACCTATCAATAATGACTTTAAATGTAAATGGATTAAATGCCTCAATCAAAAGACATAGGGTAGCTGAGTGGATAAGAATACATGATGGCTGACTACAGGAGACCCACCTCAGTAAAGAGGACTCACACAGACTGATGGTGAAGGGATGGAAAAAGGTTTTTCAGGTGAATGGAAATGAAAATAAGCTGGGGTAGCAATACTTATATCTGACAAATTAGACCTCAAACTGAAGGCCATAACAAGAGATAAGGAAGGCCATTTCATAATACTAAAGGGAACAATTCAACAAGAAGATATAACTCTGTTAAACATATATGGAACAAATACAGGAGCACCCAAATACATAAAAAAACCCTTCTGGAGGATATCAATGGAGAGACACAGCAATGCAGTCATCATAGGGAACTTTAATACCCCACTAACACCACTGGATAAATTCTCTAAAAAAAAATCTGCAAAGAAACAGCAATCCTAAATGAATCACTATATCAGATAGAATTAATTGACATCTTCAGAATATTTCACCCCAAAGCCACAGAATATACATTCTTCTCAAGTGCACATGGGTCATTTTCAAAGATAGACCACATATTGGGAAACAGGAAATCTCTTCAAATTCAAGAAGATAGAAATCATAACAAGCATCTTCTCAGATCACAATGGCATAAAAGTAGAAATCAAGTACAATAAAAACAACAAAAACAAAAACCTGGAGGCTAAATAGCATGCTATTAAACAATGATTGGGTTACCAAAGAGATCAAAGAAGAAATAAAAAGCATCATGGCAACAAGCAACAATGAAAACACAACAATCCAAAATCTATGAGACACAGTGAAGTCAGTCTAGAGAGGGAAGTTCATAGCTCTCTCTACAGGCCTACCTCAAAAAAAAAGAAAAAATGATAATAAATTATCTAACCCTACAACTCAAAGAGTTGGAAATAGAGCAACAAGAAAAGCCCACAGTATCCAGAAGAAAGGAAATAATAAAGATTAGAGTGGAAATAAATGACATGGAGACCAAAAAATTGATACAAAAGATCAACAAAACCAAGAGCTGATTTTTTGAAAGGATAAACAAGATTGATGAAGCTCTAGCCAGGTTCACCAAGAAGCAAACAGAGATAACCCAATTAAACAAAATCAGAAATGAAAGAGGTGAAGTAACAACCAATCCCACAAAAATAGAAAGGATTATGAAAAAATACTATGAACAACTCTATTCCAACAAAATGGACAGCCTAGACTAAATGGACATATTCTTAGAAAAATACAAGCTCCCAAAACTCAATAAGGAAGAATAAAAAAACCTGAGTAGGCTGATAACCACTGAAGAAATTGAAGCAGTGATCAAAAATCTCCCAGCAAACAAAAGCCCTGGTCTGGACGGCTTTATAGGGGAATTCTACCAAGCATTCAAAGAAGAACTAAAACCTATCTTCCTCAGACTATTCCAAAAAATTCAAGAGGAACAACACTTTGAAGCTCTTTCTATGAAGCCAGCATTACACTAATTCCAAAACCAGTTAAAGACACCACAAAAAAGAGAACTACATGCAAATATCCTTGATGAACATAGATGCTAAAATCCTCAACAAAAATGCTATCAAATAGGATTCAACATTTCATGAGAAAGATCATACACCATGACCAAGTGGGATTTATTCCAGGGGTGCGAGTATGGTACAGTATCCACAAATCAATAAATGTGATATATCACATAAACAAATTGAGAGACAAAAATTATATAATCATGTCAATTGATGCAGAAATAACATTTGACAAAATCCAACACCTTTTCTTGACAAACACTCTCAGCAAAGTGGGAATCGAGGGATCATACCTCAACATAATAAAAGCCTTATATGACAAACCTACAGCCAACATCATACTCAATGGGAAAAAACTAAACTCATTTCCCCTGAGAACGGGAACAAGACAGGGATGCCCACTTTCACCACTCCTGTTCAACATAGTACTGGAAGTGTTAGCCGTAGGGATCAGACAAGAAGAAGAATTAAAATGCATCCAAATTGGAAAAGAAGAAGTAAAACTGTCCTTATTTGCAGATGACGTGATACTGTACATAGAAAACCCCAAAGATTCAATCAAAAAACTTCTAGACCTAGTAAATGAATTCGGCAATGTAGCAGGATACAAAATTAACACCCAGAAATCTATGGCCTTTTTATACACCAATAATGAAGTCACAGAAAGAGGAAGAAAGAAAGAAAGAAAGAAAAAAAGAAAGAAAGAAACAAACAAACAAAAAACAATCTCATTTACCGTTGCACCAAAAAAATTAAGATACCTAGGAATAAACTTAACTAAGGGGGTAAAAGACCTGTACTTGGAAACCACAAGACATTGAAAAAAGAGATAGAGGAAGACATAAACAAATGGAAGAACATACCATGTTCATAGATTGGCAGAATCAACATCATTAAAATATCCATACTACCCAAAGCAATCTACAGATTCAATGCAATCCCCACTAAAATACCAATGGCATACTTCAGTGATCTAGAACAAACTCTCTAAAAATTCATCTGGAATTTAAAAAAAGACCCCAAATAGCCAGAGCAATCCCAAGAAAGAAGACCAAAGTTGGAGGGATCACAATACCAGATATCAAGCTATATTACCAAGCCACTGTTCTCAAAACTGCTTGGTACTGGCACAAGAACAGACATATAGACCAATGGAACAGAACAAAGAACCCAGAAATTGACCCAAGCCATTATGCTTAATTACTGTTTGACAAAGGAGGCAAGAACATACAATGGAGTCAAGACAGTCTCTTTAATAAATGGTGCTAGGAAATTTGGTCTGATACATGCAAAAAAAATGATCACCAACTTACACCATACACAAAAACAAACTCAAAATGGCTAAAGGACTTAAATGTAAGATGGGAAACCATAAAAATCCTACAAGACTCGATAGGCAGGAAAATAGCAGACATATCACATGATCTCACTCATATATGGGATTTAATGATCAACATAATTTGATGAACAAGAATAGATCTAGAGACAAATGGCAGGGGAGGGGAGAGAGTTAGAGAGCAACCAAAGGACTTGTATGCATGCATATTAGCATAACCAATGGACACAGACACTGGGGTGGTGGGGGCTTCTCTTGGGTGGGAATGGCTGAGGGGGTGTCAAGCGGGGAAAAAGGAGACATATGTAAAACTTTAGACAATAAATTAAAAAAATAACTGTCATTATTAAAAATCAGAAAATTTATGAAGTTTTGAGTGGAAAAACCCAACCATGCCCCTACGTAAATCTTATGGGCATTTCAGATGGCTGTCAAGAAGAGGTTCTTGGGCCTTTCTTCAGTTTCTACTTTAGTGCTGGTTGTCTATCTGAATTTCTGTTGAATGCACAGAGTAAATACACTAGAATAGCCCTGAAAACATCAAGTTACATGGATATTTAAATACAAATACTACAGAAAATTTTATAATGAAAAAGTAATAGGCCTCTACTCTGTCCTTTTCCAGTGAAGCTCCAATCCCCTGCAACAACTACTTTTAATAATTTCTCCACATAGTTCATCTGATGATTGCCTCTATACTCTATTAACTATGTTACTGTAACTACTGCTCAATATACTGAACTTAGAAATTACTTTAAAATTTGCCCCCTGCTGTATGAGATGTGAATTTTCTCATTTACCCATCTCTGTCTCTGATTTATTGCTAACATGTATGTTTTGCTGTTCTTCATTCCTTCAACTTCTAACCACATAATTTAAATATTTATTTTATATTCTATAATGGTATAAAATATTTTGTTCTCCTCCTGAAAGATGAGGATATAATTTCTTTTTTTAAAGAACTTTGTATTATTTTATGTATTTATGTATTTATGTATTTATTTATTGGAGAGAGAGAGAGAGAGAGAGAGAGAGAGGAGAGAGAGAGAGAGAGAGAGAGAGAGAGAGAGAGAGAGAGAGACATCGATTTGTTGTTCCACTTCATTCATACATCCATTGGTTGCTTCTTATATGTGCCCTGACCAGAGGTTGAACCACCACCTTGGCATAGTGGGATGTTGTTCTAACCAACTGAGCTACCTGGCCAGAGCTGGACATAATTCCTTTACCTACTTTCTTTACTTCTTCCTGAAAATTTATAATGACCTATGCACAGTCAAGTTTGAAGATGTTTGTAATTTGCCCATAGATTGATACTAAAAGTTAAAAAAGAAAAACATGCTTGCATCATAAAAGTAGGCTTTGTTCACTATATACCCAAGTAGTTTAAAAAGATCACATTTCTTTTTCTGCAGTTGTAGTGTCACAACCCCCGTGACTCACAAAATATATGTGTCTTTGTTTCAAGTATAAGTGTATTTATTTTTTTCAGTGTGCTAGGCTTTCACCAATCACTAAAACTCATGTTTTTGTGTTATAGTTTGCCTTTCATTTGGACCACACCTTTCTTGTATAGGTATATTTATTGATTTTAAAGAGAGGAAGAGAGAGAGAGAGAGAGAGAGAGAGAGAGAGAGAGAGAGATTAACATCTATCGGCTGCCTACCACATGCACTGGGGATTGAACCTACCACACTGGCCCAGGGAAGGTATATTGCACTTGTAGGATTTTCAAAGTATCTTGGATGAATATTAAAAGCCTTATATTCTCTTGGTCAGAGGTATGGTGGCTCTCTTTCTCTAATCATTACATTGATATGGCATTATGAAAAATTGGTGCCTTATTGGTCTGGTAAGTGGATGCTGAAAAAGGCCATGGGGGTCAGGACCAAAAACAGCATATAAGAGCAACACTTGAGTTCTGTGTCTATGGCCAAGATGACTGAAACTGCTTCACTTCAAAAATCATTTTATAACTCCAAGATACTCATTTCTGACAGGTTGGAGGTAAAAGTAAATTCCAGGACACCTCATTATGAAATCTTTGATACTAAAGCTATTATGATAATATCAAGATGCTTAGGGGTCTTGCTGTTACCTCACCATGTAACATACCAATATTTTCATCTCTTGGGACTTTTGAACTCTAATTACTTTGGACACAACCAGAGGAAGCATATTTACTTCTGATCTCTGTGGTTTTTGGTGCATCTTGATTCTTTCTATAATCAAATGACCTCTGAGAAGAATTTGGTGGTGAATAAATGAAGATCACAGCTGGCTGATTCATAATTGCCACTTGAATTTGAGGAACATTTAAACACATTAAAGCTGCCAGATGGTATGTGGTTCTGACTGATACGTTGTGGGGTCACTGAGACAGAAACTCTGGTAGTTTCTGCCTTCACTGGTAGAGGGTGGGTGGGCTTGAATATATCCTAAAACTTCTTACACTTTAAAAGCTGAGACAGGATCTGATTCTCTTGACCATTAGATCAAGAGTTTATAGTTTCTCTTGCTTACATATGCTTAGTAAGGCTCACTGGAGGTTTGAGCATGAGAGTTCAGACACTCCTATGTTTTTGTGAGGGAGAGTCCTAGTCTAACACTGTCTTCTTCTCCAAATACCAAGCTTTGGAAGGAACATACACAGAGTAGTAGGAGAGAAAGGCTTAGCACACTTCACAGTCAAATAGGATGCCTGAGTGGTTTCAATGTAGTTTTGTCAAACCAGGAAAGAAGAGCAATAACTACTCAAGTCCCAGTAGTAAAATGACTCTCCATCTATGTAGGCTATTGTGCATCACTAGGAGGGAATGTAAAAACAGCTCCTGCTCAGCCAGCATAGCTCAGTGGGTGAGCATGGACCGATGAACCAGGAGGTCACAGTTTGATTCCCAGTCAGGGCACATGCCTTGGTAGTGGACTCAATCCCCAGTATGGGGCAGGAGGCAGCGATTAATGATTCTCTCTCATCATTGATGTTTCTCTGTCTCTCTCCCTCTCCCTTTCTCTCTGAAATCAATAAAAATACATTAAAAATAAATAAAAATGGATCCTGACTTTGCCTAGGTCAGGATACAAAATTTTAAAGGTGAACTTTGCTACCAACATAACCTTGTTATTGTCAATTTCACTATTCACCCACAAATGTCTCAATCCCATGAAAAATGTGTTCTACTTTTAAAAAGTTAAATGGAATGAGGTTAGGCAGTCAAATGCCCTAGAGTCCTTTAGCATAGAAGTGATAGAACAAACTAGAGTTTTCTTACAAAGGTGAAGTAAATTAATAATGTTTTCTGGGCAATGGGTAAGAATATTCATTTGATTTAGCCTAGAGGACTCAGAACCTTGGTTTTGCATCTCTGAGGGACTTTCTTCTGGAAAAGGGACTTGATTTATTATGTGTAGCTATAGGGAGCAAAAGTCAGACCAATGGGTAGCTATTAGAAATCTCAGAGGCAAATTGGTGTCCCATTTTTAGCAAATGTAAAATATAGAGAAAAGTCTATTATGCCGTAATTTAGTTCCTGGTTTTACGTTATTTTTTCTTCTACTTTTTCTCATTTCTTTACTTGTTTAATTTAAATTTTATTTTATCCCATTTAATTGTGTACATATTCCTAAGTAATGAGATGGAGCATTATATAAACAAATACACAAATAACCAGTGAATGAAACCTGCAGAGTAGCAGATTTCATTCAAAATTAGAAAACAACAACAACAAAACTTACTGTTATTATGATGGATACTTGTTTGTTGTTTGCCACATGATATACCCATGAGCACAATGATACAGGTATTAGGTTATGGTCTTTGGGGATGGGAAGGGGGATTTAAGGATTTAGCAATCTCTTTCATGCTTATAGTAAAGCTTTAAATAATGTTCTATTCTCTACAAATTCATGGTATAGTGAGAGTGAAGAAAAATCTTTTGGATTGTAAAAAAGAAGAATAAAAAGAAAAGATATGCCATCAAGTTTATTCCTTGACCAAATCATTGCTAATGTATGTTGCTTCTGCTAAAAATGGAATGACAAGACTGACTTTTCCAGTTCCTTCTAAACTGCCTACTAACAATCACCAATGATTATGCTTAAAATTTTGAAGACAGCTGTTTTATAAGGAACGTGTTTTACATATGCTTATTCATGTTACAGGCCAAAAATTGAAGGCAGAAAAAGTTGAAGGACTTGACCACAGTGGCAAGCAATCAGTAGTCAAGACAGGAAATAGATTTCAGCTTCCTGTCATGCAGGGTAATTTGCCATTCAGTGAAATATGCTCATGATGACACATACTAAGGTGTGATCAAGTTATAGCTGGATGCATACGTAAAAGGACCATTTGGATAAGCATTTTGTAAAACAAGCCAAATTTAAGCACTCTCTGCAATTGCTGCTAATGGGAGATATACAATCTCATTTCAAACTGGCACACAGTCCACAAAATAGCCACAAGAGTGTTAGTTTCAAAAGAAATCCAATCTGAACCCTACCTTAGATTTAATCTCACTATAATCTTGGCATAATTACAGTATTTTCCAATACTCTTTTTGCAGATATAAAACTATTTGTCACCCCATCAGGTTTCCCTGTTTCTCCATTAGTTTTGAGTTAATGACCAGTATATGAAGCTCATGACCCCAATTTGTTGAAAAAGAATTCTGAGAAAGGCAGCTGCTATAATCAGAAGGGATGCAGTACACAGGGCAGAGACCGACCAAATGTGGTTACTTGCATCCATGTGGCTTAGAGGGTAGTTATGAGGATGCTGTAGGAGAATTTGGGACAAGATACAAAGGATCAAACAATGAAGAGAAAAGGAAAATGGAGAGAATGAAGTTTAAGGAACAATTGAATAATACAATTTTTTTTTAGATTTTCAAAATTTCATGAATTTATCCATATAGAATTACAATTCAACATACATTTATATTATAATTTTGAAGTTGGAAAATAGGGAGTGCTTAACAATAATGTGAGACAATTTTAAAGCATCAGCTTTCTTCTAAATTCCAATGAGGATCAACCATCTAACACAAATCGTGACTAGTTGGATTTCAGTTTTTTGTTTTTCTTTTTTTTAAAAAAACATTTTTAAGAGCTGTTTTATGTTTATAATAAAATTGAAGGGAAGGTACAGAAATTTCCCATATTCCCCCTGCTCCAAAACATACATAGCTTCCTATACTATTAACATCACTCACCAGAATGTACATTTTTACCAAGATGAATCTACATTGACAAATCATAATTACCCAAATCCATTGTTTACCTTATGGTTCACTCTTGGTGCTGTGGAGCCTATATATTTGGACAAATGTATGATGACATCTACTTATTATTATAATGAGTATTTTCACTGCCTTAAAGAGCCTTTGTCTTCTGCCCAGTCATCTCTCCTCCCATCCTTATAATCCTCACAGGATATTTTTCCATTGATATTTATTTATTTATTTATTTTATTGATTTGAGAGAGAGAGAGAGAGAGAGAGAGAGAGAGAAACATCAATGATGAGAGAGAATCATTGATCGGCTGCCTCCTGCACGCCCTCTACTGGGGATCAAGCCCGAAAGCCGGGCATGTGCCCTTGGCCGGAATCAAACCTAGGACCCTTCAATACACAGGCTAAGACTTTATCCAGTGAGCCAAACTGGCTAGGGCCCATTGATTTTTAAAGAGAGTGGAAGAGAAGGAGGGAGGGAGAGAGAGAGAGAGAGAGAGAGAGAGAGAGAGAGAGAGAGAGAGAGAGATGTAAGAGTGACACATCGATTGGCTGCTTCCTGAACAAGCTCCACCTGGTGCTGGGATCTAACCTGCAACCCACACAAGTGCCCTTGAACAGAATCTAACCCAAGACTCTTCAGTGCATGGGCCAATGGTCTAACCACTAAGACATACCAGGTAGTTGAAATAGCCTTGTATATCTAAGATAAGTCCCACTTGGTGTGCGGTATTATTTTTTTATACATTGTTAATTTCTTTATCCATTCATCTACTGAAGGACATGTTAGTTGCTTCCAAGTTTGAGCAATTATGAATAAAGTTGCTATAAACAACCATATTCAGGTTTTTGTGTAGACTCCTTTGAGGGAAATATCAAGGAACACGATTTCTGGATCATATGGTAAGAGTACATTTAATTGTATAAGAAACCACTAAACTATCTTTTAAAATGGCTATATTATTTTGTATTCCTACCAGCAATGCATGAGAATTTCAGTTGCTCTGCATTCTCAACAACATTTGGTGTTGTCAGTGTTCTGGATTTTGGCCATTCTAATAAGTGTGTAGTGATATCTCATTGCTATTTTAATTTGCATTTCCCTGATTACATATGACATGGAGCATCTTTTCAGATGCTTTTTTGTTACTCTATTCAATGGTTCTCAACCTTCTGGCCCTTTAAATACAGTTCCTCATGTTGTGACCCAACCATAAAATTATTTTCGTTGCTACTTCATAACTGTAATGTCGCTACTGTTATGAATCATAATGTAAATATCTGATATGCAGGATGGTCTTAGGCGACCCCTGTGAAAGGGTCATTCGACTGCCAAAGGGGTCGTGACCCACAGGTTGAGAACCGCTGCTCTATATCATTTTGGTGAGGTGTCTGTTAAGATCTTTGGCCTATTTCTAATTGGGTTGTTTTCTTTTGTTGAGTTTAAAGAGTTCTTTGTATACTTCATACTTGGATAATATTAACTGATTTTCAAAAGCTGAAATAGCCTTGTATATCTAAGATAAGTCCCACTTGGTGTGGTGATTATTCTTTTTATACATTGTTGGATTTGATTTGCTAATATTTTGTTGAGGATTTTTCAATCCATGTTTATAAGAGATATTGATTGGTAGTTTTCTTTCTTGTAATGTCTTTGTCTGGCTTTGGTATTAGGGTAAGATTAACCTCAGATTAAGTTAGGAAGTATTCTCTCTGCTTCTGTCCTCATTATGGGGAATTGATATACAGGCATACCTTAGAGATATTGTGGGTTCAGTCCATACAACCTGAATAAAGTGAGTCATAATCTTTTTGCTGATGGAGGTTCTTGGCTTTAATTTGTAAAAGACACAATCACTGTGATGTGAAATAAAGTAGAGCACAATAAAACAAGGTATACCTATATTTTTTCCTTAAATATAGTCAGTTTTTTAAAGTATAATTAATCTCCTTTCTTATTTGATTATGAGAATCATCAGGAGCATGTGTTAAAAATTCAGGTTTACAGAGTGTACTCTATCTACTGAATCAGAGTCTCCAGACAAGTATACTGGTAATTGGTAATGTTAATAAGCACCCCAAAGCAATTTTAAAGATCTGACAAATTTGGAAAATAGTATTAGAACCAAAGTCATGGACATAATCTCATATACAAAAAGAATGAGTGGATGCCTTAGCCCAAGGTGACCCTCTCACTCTCACTGGTCATCCAAAACAAACCACTGATCATAATAGGGTTAGCCCCAAATTCATAGACCATTAATGAAAAACAAATCAGTTTCAAAATGCACCTTCTAACTAGTTCTTATCTTTGTTTTAAATTAAATTGTTTAATTTAAAAATTCCATAAAATTATTATCATTGTTACTACAGTTGCCCTCTTTAGCTAGAAAGAGAAAGTTATTTTAACTTTATAAGATTAATGAAAGACTTTATTTTAAGCCTCCACACACAGCTAATTAACATCATATGCTTGTGGAGTCCAGTGACTATAGCCACAATAGATAAGTTATATAACAATGGAAAGGAGAGTCACTTTAAGGCCAATTACACTTCTTTTCTAGGACTTCGAACAGAGTGAATGATACTATTGACTGTGAGTACCTTCATTTGTTTTTATATCTTTATTCATTTTACAGCAAAAAGAGCTCTACCATCTGTGAAATTTCAACTTTTCTTTTTAAACTAGCAATGCAAGTGCTATAAAAGAGATTAGGAAATAAAATGTGGTCTATCAAGTCTAAACAACATCTTATTCGAATTCCTACTTTTGCTCCCATTTTCCATGGGACTTTGGGCTTTTTCTTTAATTTCTAGAGCCTTGGTTTATTCATGTTTATAAGGGGTTATTAACACTTCCTTAAATGGAGAAGAAATGAGTCAATGTTCCCCAGTTTTTATTCTCTTCTGTCGTGTGGTATTGCAGTGCATAAGATATTGTGACGTATATTCCCTACCCATTGATCTGGGTTACATTACACAGATAGCTTTGCTGGATAGATTGAGAGCAGATATGGCAGAGTATTGATTTCAAGCTAAGGCCCTAAGAGATCTTAGAGCTTACTCTTTTACTCCTCTGACCTGTCATTAAAAAACAAAAACAAACTCGCTCTTGGAAGCCATTATCACTTTAACCTAGAATGATCTAGAATGAATATTTGTGGGGAAGTCTTGATAATCCAAACTTCAATCCCAAGAGATAGATCAATCAATTTACAGACCAATTGGCAAGAAAAGTAAATATATGTAAGCCATTGAGTTTGGGGGAGTTTGGTACGCAAGATTATTGTAACAGCAAAAGCTGACTAATTGATCATGTAATACTTCTGATGTAATACAATCACATAAGCATTAAATTTCCCCTTAAATATTTTGTCATTTTGTATTGTTTGAACTTAAAATATAAAAAAATATTTAGAGGAATAATAAGTAGATATAATCAATAATGTCTTTACTTTTAGAGCAGCGGTTCTCAACCTGTGGGTCGCGACCCCTTTGGCGGCCGAACGACCCTTTCACAGGGGTCGCCTAAGACCATCTTGCATATCAGATATTTACATTATGATTCATAACAGTAGCAACATTACAGTTATGAAGTAGCAACGAAAATAATTTTATTCTTGGGTCACAACATGAGGTACTGTATTTCAAGGGCCAGAAGGTTGAGAACCACTGTTTTAGAGGGTCATGGTAGATAGAACATAAAAATGCATATGAATATATAGATATTAGTTGTGTATATGAAGTGGATGGGATATTAGGGGATTTAAAAGAAGAATTTGGAATAGGATTGATAAAGAAACCACAGAAAAGTACAAATAAAGAAAAAAATTTAAAATAAGTCAAAGAAGCAATTCTTTAAACACTAGGAAATAAAATTTAATTTGGAAAATGTTTTACCCAGATTGTACTTACTTTGCTAAGGTGCCATGGCAGCATAAGTAATTTAAAGATGTGAATTTATAAACCCACTGGAAAGATAAGACCCAAAGGCATATAAGGGAACACAAAGTGTACCCAATAAGCACTGTAGCAAATGAGAGAATATGCACAAAGAACATAGCCAGTGTCTAACACAGAGTAAATGTTCAGTGCATTTTGGCTGCTTTTCTCCTGTCTTGACATAGAAATGTTGGTGGTTTTTCCCTAATCAAGGGTGACATTCTTTTTTTCATTTGATTGTGGCTCCTTCAAGGTAGGGGCAATATTTTATTAATCTTTGTGTCCTTAGCACTTCCTAGAAGAGACAAGCGTTTATAGAAAGCAATCTCCTCCTCCTCCTCCTCCTCCTCCTCCTCCTCCTCCTTCTTCTTCTTCTCCCATTTTTTTTTAAGAATACAAGGTGAAGGGGAAGAGGCAAAATCTCTAATGTACTTCCTGAACTGTAACTATTTGCCATATAATATATTTAAAACTTAACTACTTAAATTAAGTTATCACTAACAGTGGTTTATGCTTTCTCATAACTTTGTTTTTGATACTTGCCAACTGACTGCTGGAAATTCCTGGTGTCTGATAGTGTGCTTCACCTTCTTGTCAAATTAAAAAACAAGCCCAGTTGGCATGGCTCAGTGGTTGAGTGTTAACCTATGAACCAGGAGGTCACTGTTCGATTCCCAGTCAGGGCACATGCCCAGGTTGCAGGCTCGATCCCCAGTGTGGAGCATGCCGGAGGCAGCCGATCAATGATTCTCTCTCATCATTGGTTTTTGTATTTCTCTCTCTCCCTTCGTCTCTGAAATAAATTAAAAACAAAACAAAGCACAACTATTAATTATGGGGAAATGTCCTTTAAATAAATACAAGATTTATTTTCTTGATTGGTTTCCTTGTCTTACCTAGACATAAAGAAAACGAATGAGTCTTTTTTTTTCTTTAGTCTTGTGAAACTCTAAACTAGAAGATATAACCTCAGCACTTGTCTTATATAAATCCCATAGGTTATCCTACAGAACATAGATTATGAACAGTCACAGGACAGAAGAAAGAATAAGGCACTGCCTTTTTTCAAAGAGATTATAGTCTAGGAAGGGGGATTGTTAAAACAGACAAAGACTAAAACACAGAAAATTAAAGGGAAGGCCATAAATGACTTTTAAGTACAAAAAGCACATTGCATTCAAAGATCCCAGAGAAACTATGTACCTGTAGCCAAAGAAAGCCGGGGAAATAAAGGAATTTACTTAAAATCAGTACTTAGCTTATCTGCAGAAACTTAACCGGAGTCAAGTGTAGAAATTCAGTCTGGAATATGTGCTATCTTAATGGAGGTTCTGAGCGTCTGTACAGCAAACACAGGAGAGAGCATTCTCTGCATTCTTTAGCAGCAAAGTGGGATATTAAGCTGATGTATTATTGAGTTGTTTAGAAGTTCTGAGCTTAGCTACAGTACTAGAGTTTAGAAGGCATTCATCTCAACAGCCGCTGTCCTGGAGCCCAGTGTCAGGAGCTGAGGGAGTTTTCAATCTGATCAGGTGGAGGGAGAGTACAGGGGTTTCTGGAATCATGGTGTGTCAGCCTGGAGACTGCTTCTCTGAGGAATGACCACTGCCTGGATGTACACTGTGACTGGATTAAAGTGAACATGCTTATTGAAACAAATTGCTTAAAACATTCTCCCTGTTCCTCTTTAAAATATCATTCTTCTTCTTAAATTCAAATTCCGTATCTTTATCTCATTTAGAATTTTTAACTTTGGATAATAAAAAATAAAACTGTATTTTAAGAACTATAGCTATCATAGTCAAATTGATGTTAAGCTTATGATAAAGCAGATTTTTATATATGTCAAAACCTGTTTATTTTTCATATCCACAAAGAACAGGATAAGGAAATAGGAATATGAGAGGTTAAAGTAAAAAAGAATTTCATGGTATACAAGCCTGTAAATATTATTTCTTTAAATTTAGTTTTCTTGTCCTGTTTCTTTCTGCTCAGGCCTAAGTTTGCTATAGAGGTAGCCTTAATGAGAAATTGTTTCATTAGAAATTAAAACAAAAAGAGCACCCTCCACTTAACAGTACTCACATACTATATACTAGATTCAGCTCATTCAGATGCACAAGCTTTTATAAACTGACTCTTAATTATAGTTGTTATTTAAAGTTAAATTATATAAAGTTAACATTAAATAAATTATACTACAAAGGTAATAAATTATAAAATTGCATCATTTTCTAATTATTTTAATGACTTTTTAAAAAATATATTTTTATTGATTTCAGAGAGGGAGGGATAGAGAGAAACATCAATGATGAGAGAGAATCATCGATCGGCTGCCTCCTGCACACCCTTCACTCGGTATCAAACCTGCAACCCAGGCATGCGCCCTGACCGTGAATCAAACCTATGACCTCCTGGTTCATAGGTCAATGCTCAACCACTGAGCCACACCAGCCAGGAATGACTTCTTGAGCTTATTGACACTTTGAAAGTAGAAATGCTATTGAATGGTGTGCTACTGCACACATCTTTCTAACTTTGAATTCAATGATGTCATGGTGGTAGATTGAAGTCAGCCATGGTGAGAGTATTTGCACTTTGGAAATCAGCAAATGCTATGATAAAGTTAGATTTATTATTTTGTTGATTTTCTGGACTTAAGAAAGTGAGGAAGAAAATATTAAAGTGAAGATTAAACTTAAAAGTGTGCCACGTCCAGTGCTGAATTTGAACAAAGTAATTTGAACAGATTACATGTCATGTTTAATGACAGCAAATGTATTGGGATAAGAATTACTGGATTGGCATGCAATTCCATTTGTCAAATTATGGTTGAATTATACCTTTGACTAGAGATTAAAAAAAAAACTTTGGCAAAAATTAATGAAAGCATCCTGTGAGAATCCACTGGCTGCACAGAATTTATAATAAATAATAGTTCATATGTTATTCTTTTTTATAAATTGTGTACTATACCTCTTTTATATCATTAGAACTCATAGAAAAATATGAATATATGTAAATGAACAATTTTCTTCTTTCTGAGGACTGCTTATTAAACATTTACCATCACACAACTGCAAAAGATTATGTGAAAGAAAAATAAAATTATACTCGCACTCAAAATTCTGAATATTTGAATATATAATACTTTTTAACCAAATTATTATTAAGCTGGGGAAGTCTTTAACTTGTTTGGTAATGACTAAAATAAAGCATAAGGGAAGAAAAGAAAACATTTGTGATTAAAAATAGCACTTAAAAAACATTGAATCAATGACCCTTCAAAGTTGAGTTTAGTTCTTACCTAAGTGACACAGTCAACTCAAGAGTGAATGGATTGTAAATTAGATTCAGTACAAGTTTTTTTTTCTCTCTAGTATTTACAGTATTGTCTTTCTTATTTTATAGGTTTTGAATTTTAACCCACCTGGAGTTTGAGTCAAAGCTTTTAGGCTTAGGATGGGATTTGAAAGGATAAGGGGGTCTCCCTTTTATCCATTGGAGTGATGTGGGAAAATCTGACATTCTTGTCCTGTTTCTTTCAGGTTTCAGAGAGAAAAAATAATTTCATTGAATCCAAAATGTGGTGTATGATAGACTAATTCTTTAAGGCAAGGTAATCAACATAGAACTAAGTTATCAATGTTATTTCTTTATTAACATTGATAAGAGTAAGGTCTAATATCTGGTCTATATCTGACACTGAACAAGAATGCTTATTGACCTGTTGACATTGAAGTGTGTATTAATTTGGGGGACTTACTTGGCATAATTAAGCTATCAGAACGTGTGTGTGTGTGTGTGTGTGTGTGTGTGTGTGTGTGTGTGTTAATTTAATCTATTGTATTGATTATCCATTACTGGATAATAAACTATTACAAAATTTAGTGGCTTATAACAATGTTTTATTATGTCTCATGATTCTGTGGTTTGGCTGTGGAATGCGTAGGCTGCTCTTGTCTGGCATTTCTCAGAGGGGTCTGCTGCGCTGGAGTTGAAGAGCCTAGTCCTCATCTACTCTATCTCTGAGCTGGCTGACAGCTGGGACTTTTCTCTCCAAAGGATCCCATTATTCCGTAGACCAGCCTGAGCTATTTTTCATGGCGGCAGGATTTATTCTCAAGAGTTAAAGGGGAGGCTGCCAGGTCTTTTGTGGCATAGGCTTAGAATTGGCACAGCATTATTTTTGCCACATTTTTTGGTCAATGAAGCCAAACATTCAGTATGGATACAAAGGTAGAGAATATAGATGTCTCCTCTTGATGGGAAGAGCTACAAGGTTACCTTGCAAAGGATGATGGGAAAGATTATTATCACTCTTTACAATCTTCCTTAAAGACTCATGGTGTTGCAGAAATGCATTAGGGTTAAACAGTTTCAGAAGAAATGCTAAAGGGACATTAGGGATGCAGGTTTCTGATGCAGCATCCAGGCGCCAGTCCTAGTGGTGATGTGTGCTTTTCTCCTGGCTCTTTGACAGAAGATACCACAGGGGAATCTGAAAAAAAAAACAACAATCAACCTCACTCACATCCCCAAAAAATTCCATAGAGGTTTTAGGTTAATATTTTTTTATTTGTGAATTTCTAAGATTTAAATCAGCCACCCTGCAAATGTTGCCAGAGAGCAAATGAAATAATATATTTTTCAATCATTAAAACATATGGCCTATTAAAGATGAATTGTTCTGACTAATAGACAACATTAAGATTCAATGGTCATCCTGATAGAGTGCAAAAGGCACATTGAGCTTTCAATATCTGGCACTGCTGATTATATAAAGCCAAGAGCTGAGTACCTGACAGACTGGAATGTCCTTTCTGCCCAAACCAGTTAGATATGTCTATATTTGGAATTCACCTACCATTACTTCCTTTTCTAAAAGCCAATTCCTTGACCTTTTATAAGAGGAAAGAAAAATACAGTGTCATTGCATTGGCTTAAACATATTTTGAATATTTTCTTAAGGAAATAAAACAGCAAAAGAGAAGGTTGGAGGTTGGCAGAGTTTTGAGGCGTGTGGTTGTGGTGAGTGTTGGCATGGGAGTCATAATTTTGTGTTTTTGCTTTTTTTTTTAGAACTAAATTCTTCTTCCTGATACCCCTTAAATCCTAAGTGCTGGATTGCACTCCTGTTGTATACAGGAAAATCGAGACCACTGACGTAGAACGTGTGGTGGTGGTGACTAGAGGAGAGAGAAGAAAGCTGGCTTTTTTGTTGTTGTTCTAGGAGGGAGGCAGGAAGAGAATAGGAAAAAAAGCAGAATTGGATTCAGCTATAGTGTCTTCTTAGTTCTTTTCCCCAAATAAGGTGTGAAGGCCATTTTTACACACAGAAGTGTGATGCAGCAGTCCTCGTGTGTGCAGGAGGATTTATTTCAGGAGTCCAACCTAAGTTTTGAGGTCAAACATCTGCCTTAGATGACTAGTTCTACCTGCTGTGGGATATTGAGCAGGTTATTTAAATCCTTTTGGTCTAGAGATAATAAATTATAATAATATCTACCTCAAGAGCTGCTAGGAGAATGAAGTGAGAGACTTATAACAATTAGTACAGCAACTGGCTCCATTGAATTTTAAATAACTGGAAACTACACTTATCAGCTATAATTAGATATTAAAATTAAAACCCCCATAACACTTTAGAAATGATAAAGACAAAAATAGTCTAAAATGAAAGTATTAAAAAGGACTTATGAGGTATTATAGCAAGTATATTTATGTATGTTTTTCAAATTTGTATTTATTTTGAATATAAATCTTCATCTCTCTAATTTTATTGCTTAGTAACATTAGGTTAACAAAAAGGAAAACATAAAATTATTATACTCTTCAAATTCTGAATATCACAGTCACCCACCTTGAAAAGTGATTTTTATGTTGGCCAGTTGTCTGCTATAAAGGGCATACACAATCATACAGGGTGGAGTGAGTTACTTACAGTTTGTCAACTGATTTTAGATCCCATTCATTTCTTAGTAAGAGATTTATTCACTTCTTGATCACATTTCAGCTCTTTTCTAATTGTCTAGGGTAGGATCTTCTAGCTGCTGCTTTATCTTAGTTTTATAAAACATAAAGAGTTTTTTCTATAACCCACATCACCTCACTGTTAGGTTGGTAGCATGGGAGTCTTTCTAAGGGGTACTAAAATTCCTGGTTTTCTCTTATACTATAGCCTTGTAACTCTCACAAAGTATATTCCTCACAAGAAAGTTTCTCTCTTCAATATCTCTTTTATTCTTACTTGTATTTTCTGATCACTTTACCCCATAAAAAATGACATTACCAAGACAGAGAATGAAATCACAGCCTCTTAGAAAGTTTCTCTTTCAGAGATGGTTTATAAAAAGTAGTGAAAGTAGGTTTGGGTCTGAAGTGGGGTTTTGACTGGATCTACTTATTCCATCTGAAATTATGGACCAGTTCCTCACCTCTGCCCTTAATCTCCAGCATCTGATTACATGAGCCCAAATTCATGCAAGAGAAGAATCTTCTAGGAGGAAGTTTAGGATTAATGTTCCTCAGGGAGAAATAGTAAGATGAAGATGTCAGCATGGTGCCTGGCCAAGGACCTTCAGCTGCTTCTTATTAAGAAGTGCCTAGAGCAAAAGCTGAGAGGCTTGTTATCATGAAAGAATGTTTAGTATTTGGACAGGCCTATGTTTGGAACTTATGTTTGAAGGTCCACATAGAATTGGGGACACTGATATTTTCCTCAGCTCTGCGTTGAATTATGTGTGGTTCTGACAAAGAAGGGTTGTTTCAGCTATGTAGTGCTGCAGAACACGCCACCCCAAAATAGTGGCCTAAAGCAATGACAGCAGTTCTTCTGCTCACACTTCTGCAATTTGGACAATGTTGGCAGAAATCATTCACTGCTGCTCAACTAGGTGTCAGCTCCAAAACTGGGGGTTGGAATGATTTGAAGGTCTCTCCTTTCACACATCTAGCAATTGATGCTGGTTGTAGGCTGTAACCTTAACTAGGGCTGCTGATGGACACACATGGCTTCTCCAGGTACCTTGTGATTCCTCACAAGATGGTGGCTGGGGTCCAAGTACTAGGGTCCTAAAGGGGAGAGCCGTGAGAAAGCTGTATGCTCTCTGTGTTCTAGACATTGAAGTCACAGAGCATCACTTCTGCCTTTCCATTGCTTGCAGCAGCCATAAGCTGCCCAGGTTCAAGGTGAGGGAAAGGAGAATTTATTTATCAATGGGGGAGTGGTAAAACCCTGGAAGAGCATGTGGGACCAAAAGTCATGCTGTGGCCAATTTTGGAAAATACAATCTTCCGTAAAGACTCATGGCGTTGCAGAATTGCACTAGGGTTAAACAGTTTCAGAAGAAATGCTAAAGGGACGTTAGGGATGCAGGGTTCTGATGCAGCATCCAGGCGCCAGTCCTATGGTGATGTGTGCTTTTCTTCTGGCTCTTTGACAGAAGATACCACAGGGGAGTCTGATTAAAAAAAAAGCAAACAAAAAAATAAAAACAGAAAAGAAATTATGCTAGTCTTAAATCCAGCAGTCCAGGAAACACTGACTTTTTGAGGCAGTTATGCAAGTAAAGCCTTGGACATGTGTATATCAATGCTAATGTGAACTCATTTGTGCCATAGGCTGGTAAGGCCTAGAGCAATGCAGGCTAATGAGAACATCCAACAATCACAACCAATAACTCTAATCCAGTATGATTTTACACCAACTACTTTGTTTCTCAATATGCAATTATTTTTTTTTCTCCCTGCATCCATCTTCAAATTGAGTCACTCAAATTGAAATCAAAGAATATCAAATCCTTTTAAAGTCCATAAGCAGTTGTCTTTGGTACTATAATTTAATAGAAATTCATACATAACCTGTTACATTTCTTATTTGAAGAACTGGTTTATGTTATAACTGCATTCTCTTCTTGTCTCTTGTCTATTTGATTTGTGTAGACATTAGATCTTCCTTTAACTAGTTCACTTCTCAAGAGATTTCAGAGAAACTCGACTTGTTTTATGCTGGTCTGACTATTGGTATACATTAAATTTCAAGTGCTTTTATTTTTGATAAAATTCCAAAGCACTGAATCCACATGATAATGTTCGCTGTTCTTGATTGATTTCCTCACTTCCCTAAAGCAGTCATTGGCAGGCTTGGCAGTCAGACTGTATGTCTACTAACTCACCTCCCAGTTTCTCTTCCTCTTTATTAACAGGCTATATTGAACAATGTCAGAACCAATGCCAAACCTTTGTGTGTCAAATTATTAACTTTTCTCTCAGCCACGGCTGTTCCCTAAGTGTGCTTCTATGCTTTTCACAAGCAACTCCTGCAGTATTTTGCCCTTTGCCCTTCATGACTTCTTTCCCTTAATAATCTATTACAAGGAAACTTAAAAAGCCTTTTGAAAGATCTGAGAAATTCAGACCTACTGGGTCACTTATATAGTGTGCTATGATTAGATCTTACTTAAAATAGGAGGAACTTAATAGATTAGGGATACACCTTTTTCAGAGAGTTGGGTTTTTCTGACTCTGTAAACTTTGTACTACGGGCATACTGGTTTTCTTTTTATTAAAGTCTCAATCAGTTTACCCAAGAATAGAAATTAGTTTAGTTAGGATGTAATTCCTTAAATTTCTTTTGGATGTTTCCAAAAGAATTTTATAGTATGTGCCATATTAATGGCAGTTTTCAAAACACTGATTGTGAGTTCAAGTTGCAAAATGTATAATATGATCTGACATAGAAATTCATCATAAAGACTAGAAATACATATGTGAATTTATTCCCATGTACCTGCTGACCCAAGTTGGCTCAAGTTTAACATATTTACATTTATTAAGTGTGAAGGTTAATTTTATTTGTCAGCTTTACTGGGCCACAGGCTTCCCAGATATTTGGTCAAAAATTATTCTGGGTGTTTCATGTTGGCATTTTGGGGTGAGATTAACATTTAAATGGGTTGATTGAGTCAAGCAGACTGACCTCTGTGAAGTGAGTGAACTCCATCCAGTCAGGTGAAGGCCTGAATAGAATAAAAAAGCTGACCCTCCTCCGAGTAAGAGAGAACTCTTTCTGCCTAACTGCCGTTGAACTGGGTCATTGGCTTTTTTGCTGCCTTCAGACTTAAATTGAAACAGCATCCTTCCCAGGAATTTAGCCTGCCAGCCTTTGGACTGTAACTACACCGTCAGCTCTCCTGGTTCGCAGACCTGTGCACTCAGACTGGAATTGAACCATCAGCTCTCCTGCATGTTCAGCTTGCTGACCACTTCTGCAGCTCTTGGGGCTTGCTTGCCTCAATAATCATGTGAGCCAATTCCTTCTAATAGATTAATACATAGAATCACATGTACGTCCTATTGGTTCTGTTTCTTGGGAGAATCCTGACTAATGCACTAAAGAACCTTACAGTTGAAACTACAATTGCATAAAATCTCATTTATTCCTCCTAACAACCTTATGAGGTATATGCAGTTTAAGAAATAAATCTAAACCTGAAAGAGGTTAAAAGACTCTTTCAAGATAATACTGATAGATAGTAAAAGGTGGGCTTGGGATACAAAGGAGGAAAATTCAAAAACTATTATTCTCCCCACCAAGGTGGCACTCGTATGGGGAAAAAGTAGCCTGGTTGTTCCTGTCAGTGCTGACCACCTGCCACAGGTCTCATCTGCAGACAGGTGAGGCAATCACAGGGCTCTCCTGGGGGACTAGGATGGCACAGTGAGGGCTCCATCATGGACTAGATGAGATTGAATCCAAACTGGATCAGGTAGTCTACACCTGACATGCTACCTGTGGTCCCAGCACCTTTTCAAGTCATGGAAAAGGAATACTAAATCCAACATTGCAGTATAAAAGGTGAATGTTAGCAGGGATTCTGGAGGGCTTATCCACAGAACCACAGGGAATACAGGCCTTTACATAGCTAAGCATACTAACCAAGCATGGCCAGCTTTCTCAGGGTGCCTCCCATTAATAAAAAAAAGAAAGAGGATTGGGTGGCCATATCTGGCACAAGGATACCAAGTTGACCAGGCAAAGGGCCCACAGGACAAGCAGAACAACTCTGCCTGCCTTGTTCAGTGTCATCAAGAAATGAGAAGGGTTCCTAGAAGCAAAGAAAGGTTAACTTTACCCAAATCAAAGACTAACTCAATTACAGGGACCACTATGACTGATAAGGAGATGGTATTACCCAGATCCTGTCTGTCAGGGAAGGGGTCTGGGAGGGAGACCTGGCAATGTGTCAGATCCTGCCTCAGGTATGCCCCCTGCTTCCACCTGTCCCAGCTCCTCACTGCTGGGGCCCTAGCAGGTCCCTGCTGCCACTGGCTCTGACTGAATTCTGAGGCTTCTCCTCAAGCAGGAGTGTGCCTCACCCTGGAATGGGCTTTAGGATTATGTTCTATTACTGAGCCTAGGATCTGGCGGCACACTCCATAGCAGAGCCACAGGGCTGCTGGATTTGTCCCAGATCCCTCCCTTCTTCCCAACTCCCTTTCTTGGGTCACTGTCTTTCTCTGTTCCTTAGCAACTCTGGCTGAAAAACTAACTTTTATCCTAGTTCTTAAATTGCTGAGCTCTAAACAGCCCCATGGTGGCTCAGGCTTCTACTTCACTTTCCATTACACCTTGAATTTGGAATCAGGTAAATTTTATTTCTATCTGACCTGCCTCTCCGTTGCTTCTAGACCAGGGACACTGGGCTGAGCTTGGGTCTCAGGAGCTGCACTTGGAGGAGGAAAGGGGATGGGGTCATCCCACGCAGGGCCCAAAGGGAATAGGATCTAATGTCTAGAGGAGTTGAGGCTGAATTGAAACTAGGGTGAGTTCAATATATCGATTCAGGGGGTGGGTGTTATATCAGCAACTCAGAACGGGTGATATTACAGGTCTGGTAGACAGAGTGTGGCTGGCTCTGCTGAAAACCGGTGCCCTGGAGGTGGAAGGCTTTGTGGAGGGCAGCAGAGAGTTCTGCCTTCTGTTGGGGTGCGCTGTTAAGGCATACCCTTGGATCATACAGGTTAAGTCTGTGCTTCACATCTTCTAGCTGTGACCTTTGGTAAATGATGTAATTCCTCTGCTTCCGTTTGTCTGTAAACTGTCAATAATAATGCTTGCTCACAGTCTGTTGCGGGGATTACAGACACGTCCTGCATAAGTGTTCATCATATGGTCCTTCTCAGTACAGCTCTATTATCAGTTGCATGGCCTTGGGGAAGTCATTTCACATTTTTTGGGCTTTAGTGTCATGTCCAATGAAGGAAAAGGTCAGATTAGATCATCTCTAAATCTTCATGCAACTCAAATATCCTAGAATCTAATCTAAGTTCCTACTTGGCAAAGGAGTCTTGCTTTTTAAAATTTCTGTTTATTGGGGTGACATTGGTTAATAAAATTATATAAATTTCAGGGGTACAATTCTAGAATACCACTTATCCCCCCTTTAACTTATTTTTTTAGATGATCTTGCAGCCACTCTGCAACTCACGCCCAAACCCACAAATTAGATAAAAGCTCATTATTTTTTAAAAAAACAACACTTTGAAACGTTAGAGCCCACATATATGTTTAAATAACCTTGTCAGATTTGCTCTCCCTGCAGAGTGCTTTTCATTATTCTTTTTCATTAAAATAAAAATCCCTCTGGTTGACTTTCTAAATGTGTTTTTGTTAGGTTTCAGCCTGTTGTTAACCATTTTCAACTGCAAATTAAACTCTATCCTCCTAAAGCTGAATGTTCTGCTACCCCCTGAGCAGTCACCCATGATGATGATAGAGTGGGCACTTAATATGCTAACTAATAATAATATAAAATCTACTGTGCAGTGATCTGCTCAGTGAGGTCTGTCACACAATTCCTTTATCAGTGATTTTCACTATAAAATTCTGAATTGAGAAGGGAGGGTTAAAACCCATTTGCCCAGCAAATGTCTGCAAACTACAGGCTGTGGTAAATAGGGTATCTAATACCCAGAAAATGAATATGCAGACTCCAGAAAAGCATATGCAATGAAGGGAAATGGACTCTCTGATTAGAAAGCTAGTAGCAAAGACCATATAGAACTAATTTGCAATAGAAAAGAATAAATGTAGTTGATTTCCTCCCTAGGACAAATTGCACTTGGATGTAATTTTTCCTGTTCTTTATTTCAAAAGCGAAGTCAAGGGTTTCCTGTTCCTTTATGTTCCATAAACCAAGTCATTCAGATAAGCAGCTCTTTGCTCTATCAACTAATTACTTTCTGATTTGCTTTGATCTATTATTCAGGCAGTAAATCCCAGCTTCATTGCACCCAGGATGTAAAACTCAAATGTAATCACTGTTGCAAAAGGAGATAACATAGAGTTGTTGATTTGAAAGAGACATTTCCTTTAGTTCAAGAAGTGTAGTATGTGACACACACACTTTCCATGTTATTCAGGCAGTTGGCCTTGCTGCAATGGCTTTTTTTTTTTTTACTAGAAAACAATCATTGTAGTCATGAAATAGAGTGTTTGTTTTTTTTAGTGTGGCTTATGAAATCAGCATTTCATAGTCAAATCTTCACATACATTATCAATTTGCTTACAATGTTACTTCATTTTGATTCAATTACATTCAAAATATTCTTGCATAGGTTATTAATTTTTTTCCTGAACAACTTGAGTTTATAAATTAGAATTTCTTTACAATCTATTAAATCCATATCAGTCAATATGTACAAATCCCAAAGAGCCATCTGTGAGAATGTTAAAAGCTGCCATCATTATGTTTACTTCAATCTTTGTGAAAGCACGTCAATATCCATTTGGCTTTGGGGAAAAAATATTTTTCCAAAATCCCATGTGAATAAGAGTTTGAACTCTTCAAATTATTTTATAAACAAACAAACAAAAAATTCTGACTACTGCTTTTTTTAAATCCATTTTTTATTTTATCATTCACCCTCTCTCTTCTTAGTTTCCCTCTGCATATCTCCATATCTCTGTTTATTCTATGCTCTAGACTGGTTTTGGGCATGAAAAGAATTCTGCAAGACACCAATTTCAAAGCATTTGGATTTTTTTTTATGAAATTTTCTCTTTTAGACACTCCTTGGATAGCTTTTAAGATTCTAGGAACACTAAGAGAGCAGTCAGTCTTACTAGATTAGCTCTTCATTAAGTAATGCTTTAATGTACACTACTCAAGCTCTATCACATGGCCTTAGAAATCGTTGATCATCTGAACTATCTTTTCTTGTGCTTCTTAAGTAATCTACTCTCTTCCGTCCCCCTCCATGCTACTCCCAGCCCCATATAGCAACTTTTCCCCCTAGATTTAATCTAGTTTCCTAAGTTATCTGTGTTACTCTAAAGTATCAGGAATTTGGCTCAGAATAAAGCTGCCATTTTACTACTACATTATTTGACCTGGCAAGGGCTTGGGAACAAGGTAAATTTTGGCTTCATTTTTGGGAGGCGGAGATTTGATAATAATTAACTTTCTTGATAACCAGAAGGCAGTGAGGAATTTGAAGGCCATGGTACCTGTTGTATGAACTGGCAAGCAGCCTTGTCACTTGTTCCTTTATGAGAAGAAAAAAATGATTAAATTGTCTTCTGATCTTTTCTATATTGAAAGGGTTCCCGGATTATAAACCAATTGGAAGGATCTGGTGCAGCACAAATAAAACTGTGGGTGTTTTATTGGTCTTGGCTTCCTAAAAGCAGAATTATATGACTTTGTAAATAAGGTGGTTGGTATTTAAAGTCAATGTTGCTCTCACAAAAATTAATGAGTATTCAAACTTTCACTGATGAAACCTGACCTAATTTCAGTTGCTTTCAAAGTTCAAATTAAAGTGCTTTTAGAGTTGCCTTGCCTGCTTTCTTACTACCAGGGCTCATTTTTCTAGATACTTGATTTTAAACTCTTTGAACCAACTTTCTCATTAGTAAAATGGAAACATATAGTTTCTGCCCACTAGATGGTAATAGGACTAAGTGAGATTATATAAGTGAATCAGGTGTGTTAATATGTGTAAAATATTTTGGGCAGTGCTTGATACATAGCAAGCACTTGATAGATATCAGCCATCATTATCATCATCACCATTATCACCATTAAGTCATTTGGCATCTGATGAGTTTGATTCTGGAAATAAATTGCTCATCTAAACTTTGGGCATTGGAGAGTGGGAGACTTACCAAGATTGTACTTTTAGTTTTCTACCATCAGGTAAGTCAACCAAAGAATGTGTTCACAGTCCCAAGCACTCTTAAACCTTCCTTCTAAGTAGAAGAGAAATACTATTAACTATGATAGGGCTGTATGTTAAGAGAAAAGCTATCTTTATTCATCCATTTTCCCAAGTTTTATTTTCCATTGACTTGTATAAAGTAGAACAAGGGCAGAGCTTTCCCAGATTCATTTGGCCCACTTCCACATTCTAAATTGTTTGAGTATTCTTGAATATTTTTATTAAATCAAAATCTCCTAATTACACAGTCTCTGTAAGAGCTTATAAAGTATGGGCTACTGCAAAAATGCTTTTGATGGTGGCCCTTGATTTTGTCCTATTTTGACCACTCTTTTAATGGTTTTCAAGGCTCTATTAAAGAAATATTCAATGCACATTGCTGAAATTTATCAGATCACAGCAAGCATTACTTCTGATGGTGGGTACAGTGCATTTGAGCGTTGAAGCAGGGCTGAAATCTATCTAGCTCTGGCAAAGCGGTGACACTTGCTGGTGGATGTGGCAGAGCAGTAGCTCCCTTGGGTGACCTACCCTCTACTAACTGTACAAATAAACAGAAAGAAGAGCTTACATAATGGACACTCTATGCATGTAATGTAGAGAGTGACCATTATGTGCAAGTTAATCTACATCAGAAAAGCTAATTTATAGCATTTTGTAGATGTATTACCTATTTAAACTTACTTAACTCTGAGATATGAAGTCTCTGAGGTAGACACCGTTTTTCTTCCTGTTTACAGATGAGGAACTGGAATCACAGAATAGTAACTCAGCTTGCTTGGGATACCCAACTAGGAAGAGGCAGAATTGGGACTCGAAGCCAGGAAATGTGGCTCTTTATCACCATGCTGGTTAATTTAACCTGCTGTGTGAATATCACTTATTCATTTAAACAAAACAAAACTGAAGTTCAGGGAAGTGAAGTACCCTGTACTTGCCTTCCTTCCACCACACTCAGCTAAGGAGAAAAGTGTCATGTCACGCATATCAGTGTCTCAAGGGAAACAAAAAACAGGTTTGGATATAGTTATGCTCACCTGTGGTGGCTGGCCAGAGCCCTGCATGCCGTCCCAGGTGGACTGAGTCCATGAAGGTGCTCAGGGAAGTGTGAGGGACCAGTGAGGACTCTGTCTGAAAGCACACCTGAAACATGTTTGCACTCCTCCCAGAACACCTGCTGGCTGAGGAAATCTGGCTAAAGAGTCAACAGATGAACTGAGCTGATTTTCTGAGGCCATTATCCTTGCTGGGCTCCTCTTCTACCTGAGAAGGTGATCAGCATCCCCTTCCCTCTAAAAGTTGTCCGCTGAGGAAGCTTTTTCTGCAATGCTACTGGTCAGACCGTAACAAAGGTAGAATAGCGGAAAGAAGAGGGCAGACAGGAAAAGGGAACAAAAAGGAAGCAAAAGAGAAGGAAGAGAGACTGGAAAGAGTAAAGAAGTCCAGTGCCTCTGCCGGAGAGGAGAGCGGGCCTGCCATGCACCCAGGCTCGCCTGCTCCTCTGTTCCCTGGGAGAAAGCAGATTTCCTCCCCTCAAGCCTCTAAATCCCCCACCAGCCAAAATATTCATTTGAAAAATTAAATTATGTCTGAGGAGCCAGCACCCTCCAAAAGGCCCTGGAGATCAGAACAATCAGGATTTAAATTAATTGCTTAATGGAAAAAAAACATTTTTGAGAACAATAGTGATAATTTGCTAAAACTAGGGTATGTTTGTAACTCTTTGCAATGAATTGAATTGCTGGTTACAAGAATGAATGCCTATAGAGAAATTGTGATTGAAATCCCCAAAGTTAAGTATTACTTCCTTAAAGGAATAGGTAATTAGTGAAGTATTGCGCGTGTACAGCCAGTATTACACTCAGCACTTAATTATATACTGTCTCAAACTGTTTCCCAGTTGTTGCCTGTATGTTAGTCTTGTTTCCCTGAACTTGATCATAAACTTGATGAGAACAAGTGTTGGGTTACGTTCTTTCATTGATGTCTCCCACCATGCCTGGCACAGCCCTAAACGCATACCAATATTCAAAAGTTGATGGATGCTGATTGGAATAAATCCATGAGCCTAGAAAATGTTGGCTCTTTGAAAGAAAATTTATTTAGTTATGCCAGCATGCCACAATCAGGGCACATTTCTCAGGAGAGCCAAGAAATGTTAACATATTATGTAGCTTGTTAAATGGAGTAGAGAATTTGAAAGGAGACATCCTATTTGAATGCAAAGAAGTTATAGATGACTTCACATCAGGAGCTCCCTGCAGAACAGTTGGATTTTGGTTTTTGTTGATTTACCTACATTTTACAGACACTGACAATAGTCATTACACCTGGAAGGGTGTGGAGAGCAGAGGACTACAGTGCTGCATGGTCACCCCATGTTCTCTGGACCTCTTTACTTCTCAAAAGTTTTGGCTGTGATCTGTTCATAAAAAAGCAACTGAATCAAACAATACTTTACTGTGATCTATTTATGAGTGACAAAAATAAAAGTATATACCATTATGTTTACTAAGTTGAAATTGACTTCTTCACTTCTGAGACATAGAAATAATAACCTCTGCTCCAGAAACATTCATTCATACTTTCATATTTCTGAGTAAGTCTGCCATTTAAAAACATTTAATGCATGTATATTAACAATAGTGTTGTTTTTTTCAAATGAATACTGAAGATGAGTCCAAATCTCATATATGTTCACTTTGATTCCTTATGAAAGGTGACAGCGGTGGCAGCTGAGCCCAGACTTCGGGCATCTTTGGCCCCCAGTGTGCGTGTTGGTGTTGGGGGTGGCGAGACCTGGGAAAACCGCCTTTGTACAGAGGCTCCCAGGACACCTGCATAGCTCTCCACCTTATGTGATCAGTCTGGATCCCCTGTGCATGAAGTTTCCTTTCCTGCTATATTGGTATGAAATTCATTATCTAGATTCATCTATAAACAATTTAAATCCTCAACTAAGGATCCATATATGGAATTGGGCCCAATGGTGACATAGTGACCTCACTTAATCTCTTTGCTAGCAGATTTGATCAGGTGATGACATGTATTTTTATTTTTTAATTAAATCTTTATTGTTGAAAATATTATATATGTCCTCCTTTTTCCCCCATTGACCCCTTTTACCCCACCCTCCCCCATTCCCTGCCCCAGGCCTTCACCACCCTATTGTCTGTGTCCATATGTTATGCATATATGCATACAAGTTCTTTGGCTGATCTCTTCCCATCCACCCATCTCGGCCTTCCCACAGTCTGTTCAATGCTTCTATGTCTCTGGGTCTATTTTGTTCAACAGTTTATTTTGTTCATTAGATTCCACATGTAAGTGAGACCATATGATACTTGTCTTTCTCTGACTGGCTTATTTCATTTAGCCTAATATTCTTCAGGTCCCTCCATGCTATCTCAATGATGAGAAGGACTCAAACATGTCTAAATATGTCCTGATTGACACACCTGGGTAGATTAAAGTATTCACCTGGCCAGTTTCTGGGACAGTCATCACTGAGGCCCTGCATTGTGTACAAAAGCAAGCTCCTTTTCATTGCAGTCATGAGTAAACCGGCATCATTGAGCACAGCTTTGCAGTGGGATGGGTGAAGATTTGGAGGACCACCAAGTTGCCTTGAATCAAGAGACTACATACATCAATAGCCTGGGTCATTCGATGAGCTTGGTGTTAGATTTACAGCTCCTTCAGGGTGGTAGGTGTGTCTGCTGTTCTGGGTACAGGCTTAGATGAACTCTTTCTGCAAGTCACCAGTGCTGTGGAAGAATATGAAAGGGAGTATCGTTCTGAATATGAACATCCAAAGAAATCACTGGCCTGTGCACAAAGCCAGCAGCAGAAAGAATAACTGGAGCGCCTTCAGGAAGATATGGGCTCTGTAGCTTTGGACACAGGAACTATGACAGATGGCTTGTCTCCTGTGTCTGACCTTTCTGACCTGCCCCTTCCCAGGAGAAACTTGGATGAAGAGGAAGAGGAAGAAGATAGTGACACTGATGATATTGAGAGGAAAGCCATGCAACAGCAGTGTTTCAGAATTTTATGCAATACCAATGGCATGCTACTGGGAAGAGAAACAATGAGTATTTTCTAGAAGTCCAAAAGTTTGGAACTCTGTGAACGAACTATCCTTACCTCTGATTTTGGTTACTATCCTATACAATAAACAGCTAATATGCTAATGGTCATCACGCCATCATGCCATAATGACCAATCAGCAGGAGGCTGCGTGCGTAGTGAGGTGTGTGAGGGTAGCTGCGAGAGGAGGCGGGAGGTGGGGCGCCTCCTCACACAATTTCAATCGGGTGTTGGGCCTCTAGTAAAGAATAATTTTGTTCAGAATAACAGATTTTTCTTATTGGGGAAGTCTCCTGACTCAGATCAAGCCAGGGATAGAAAACATTTGGACCTGACAGGTAAAAGCTGATTCCCCTTGGCCTTTCCCTTGGATTTTTGCAAGAAAGGATATTCTGACTGCTCTTGGATGCTGGTATTCCTTCCAGCATAAAAATTCATGTTTTATCATTTGAACTCAAGTACTTTTGCTGCTGACAGATGGAATATAGAGAGAACATATTGTTCACTTCAGATCTCTATTATTAGGCTGGATCTATAGCCTCTATTTCCCTAGCATCTTGCCCTTGACCCATGAGTTCCCCTCCTTTTAGCAGAAAGGGAGGTGGGTAACATGAGCTTGTACAGAGTGGCAGTGGAGTCTCCTTGGCAACCAATCAATGTTAGTATGAAATGTCCTCACGCTGGGTAGCTCATTATAGGACACCAGGTTTGTTGAAGACAGTGGGCAAAACATAGAATTAATTAATCAGGAACCTGCTTTCGATGGTGACTTGGATAAAGAGTTTTTAATTTTAATTTTGTTTAAGCCTGCCTGTCATCATTTCAAATAAGAAAACTATATAATTAGAAATATATTAACTTCTGTTGATCAGAGAGCTTTAAAGCCACATGTTCAAACCTGTCTTGGTGAGGAGGTGATGTTTACTAAAGTTTCCCCTGGACACATACCTAGTAACTTAAGGCAAAGTATCCTTGGTGATTTGTTCAAAGGCCACGGGTATGGATCAGCTGTACATTCCATATGTAACAGTCACGGTAAGGGTTTACCTGCCTCCTTTCTTCACTGTATCTTAAAATGTAGTACATTTCTCTTAAGGAATTTTATCCCTGCCTAATCTACTGGTATACTCCAATGGTTCGAACATGTGGTCTCTGGACCATAAGCATAAAAATAAGCATCTCCTGGGAAATTGTTAGAAATGGACACTGAAGACCTGACTCAGAAACTGGGAGTGGGGCCCAGCAATCTGTTTATAGCACTGCTCTAACCCAGTGATCTCTAATCCCTGACTATTTAGGAGCACTGACCTCTTTTCCCTTAGATTGTCAAATAAAAGAAATGATAACAGCCAAAATGACAATAGTCACCCAGTGTGAATGAGTCAACATTATACATTTTTTTGGTCAGATCAGCAAAAACATATATTTTTTAGTGTGCCAAAGGTTGGAAATTGCTGCTGTAAATCAGCCTGTGACAACTCCAGGTGAATCTCAGGTAGCAATTCTCTTGTGACTTGTTTTATCGGGGTATCTGGACTTTGACCATCTGGTGCCTATTCTCCAATTTAATCATTCTAAAAATATAAGTGTTTTATTTTTTTAAAAAGGTGACAGTGGTGATATAAGGCTAGGAAAATATAAACAAACCCACTCTACAGAAATTATAAGGTAACTAAGATCTGATTACAGATTATATTACTACTAGAGGTCTGATACACGAAATTCGTGCAAGAGTAGGCCTCCTTCCCCTGGCTGCCAGCACCAGCTTCCCTCAGGCACCTGGGACCTGGGCTTCCCTCTGACCCCAGCTATGCCCAGAAGGATATCTGGAATGATGTCTGGTCTAATTAACATATTACCCTTTTATTATTATAGATAAATCAATTCCAGGTAATACTCTTAAGAAAAGGCCCTCTATGCATTTGTCTGTATCTGTTTCTCAAACCTCTTTCCCTCAGCTTTTCATATTGCATTCTATATTCCAGTAACTTCAAATTGCTCAGGGCTTTTTCAGTATAACACATTTTTCTAGTTCACTAAAAACTAAAAAAGCTTGGCCTGAAATGCCCATCTCACTTTTCTTGCTAACTCTTTTCCTGGACAAACCCTCTGCAAAGCCCCTCTCCCTAAATTCTCAGATTAGATTTATTTTTCTTCTTTTCTCTCACTCTTTTTTTTCTTTCTTTCCTCTGACTAGCACAGTGCCTAGCAGCACACAGAAAATGCTCTATAAATTTTGATAGTTATTGCTATTGTTGTTATTAAAGGGCTGAGAATTGAGTTCTTATGTGTTCTTAAGATAAGACATTTTTCAGTTCAATGTTTTTCCAGACTGGGGAAGATGTATGTCCTGAATATTTTTCCCTGACAGGATTTTGGAGGAAATAGGGTTATTTGAATTTTGGGCTTTGTGTATGTTAGAATTCTCAAAAAATTGAAAATATTATTACACTTGAGACATGGAATTTTATATGAGATATGAAATTTTATACCAAATGGAGTGTGAGGTGATTTAAAGGTAAAACACACACACAAACTTCATAAATGACTAAAAGCATTCTTTTCAAATCTTCAAAATATAGCACAGCCTCTTTTATTTTCTCAGAAGGAATAAATGATTCAAACAATCTGATATAGTAGAAAGAGCCTGGAATGGAATTCAGGTGGCTTAAATTTGCCTTTAATTGGTTTGTGACTTTTGACAAGCTGACTCCCTTCCTAGTCCCAATTCTATCTTGATTAGAGGAAGATTACCCAAAGGGAATTTAAACTACTCTTTAAATGCCCTCTGGTGTTACAATTTTATATTAAAACATATTAAATTATCTAGTAAAAATGGAATATGTGAATGGAGGGAGGAACTGAAGAAGGAAGGATTAAAGTGGGGTGTGACTTGTTATGGAAAACAGGAAAGAGGTGAGTTCTTATTGTCTTGAAGAAAGAAGTGATGGGAAGCTTTACAAACTAGAATATGAAGGTGAGCTGAACTGCCTCAATGATTATTATTATTTTTTTTATGTATCTCTTATTTTGGGAACTGGAGGAAGCAGAAGAGTCTACCAGAAGTCAAGCTCAGATTTGCAGACTCTAGTCAACTATGGTGAATGGTAAAGAGGAAGCTCTGCCAATAGAAATGGATTTCTGGAGGGGCAGGAGGTGTATGATGCCTGGGGGCTCTGTTTCCTTCCCTTACATCTTTCTGGGGGAAATATCCTAATCCTCCTTATATAAAGTACTAGAGGTCTGGTGCACAAAAATTTGTGCACTCGTGGGGAGGGGAGGGGTGTCCCTCAGCCTGGCCTGCACCCTCTCATAGTCCGGGAGCCCTCAGGGGATGTCCAACTGCAGGCCTAAGCCACAGTCTGGCCTCCCTCTGCGGGAGGCTACCAGGCGGGACAATCAGGGGCTGGCACAGGCTGGCGAGTGGCCTACCCTGGCCCCCACGCCCCAAGATCACCCCTCTGCAACCGCTGGTCCCAGCTGGCCCCTGTTCACCGCCCCCTCCCTCTGCCTGCTGGCACATGCCTTGCTGGCCTGTGCTGCCTGCTTGCCGGCCCTGCCCCCCACCAACCGGTTGTACATGATTTAAAGTTACACCTCAATAATCAAGGCAAAGTTCTACATATTTTATCTGTCAGGTAATCTAATAAAATGGAATTTATACTGTCCTTATATATGTGCTCAATGGAAATGATGATGATTTTGCCATTAGTTCAGGTAGCACCGGCATTTATTAGGAAACAATTTTCCTAGTATAAAGTGATGATATTTTAGGTTAAAATGTATTTTTTTTGTAGTAGGATCCATTTAAATAACATTAAAAATGGATCAGTACAGAATGCATGAATATAAAAAAAGGTTAAGAACATAAAGGTAAAGGCCTTAATAGATTCACTAGGGATACTTAAAGCAGAGTAGGCAGTAGTTAAGCA
>NW_005871185.1:773675-839025 GCF_000147115.1 Myotis lucifugus | reverse complement strand
TTTCTGGGCCTCATCCTCCAGAAATTCTGTTTCTTTGCTATGGGGTGAGGCCACAACATTAGTAACAAAGAAACAGAATTTCTGGAGGAGGAGGCCCAGAAATCAGGATTTTAAAAGATTCCCAGGTGATTCTAATGTGCATCCAAGGTTGAGAACCACTGGTATAGATAGGGGCCAGGTGCATGGGTAGGGGCCAGCTGGTCTGCTCTGAAGGGGGTCCCAGATCAGGGTGGGGGTCCCCTTGGGGGATGGGGCCAGCCTGGGTGAGGCGCCTGGGGCAGTTTGCAGGCCGGCCACACCCCCATTGGGGTAGGGGGGTCCCCACTGGGGGGTGGAGCCAGCTTGAGCGAGGGGCTGAGGGCCGTTTGCAGGCTGGCCATGTCCCCATCGGGGTGAGGGTCCCCACTGGGGTCATGGCCAGCCTTTGCAAGGGGCTGAGCGGCCTTTGCAGGCTGGCCATGCCCCCATTAGGGTGAGGGTCCCTGCTGGGGGGGCATGGTTGGCCTGGGCGAGGGGCTGAGGGCCATTTGGGGGCAGTTTGCAGGCCAGCCAAACCCACAGATTTGTCTAGAACCATGGTCGGCAAACTGCGGCTCACGAGCCACATGCGGCTCTTTGGCCCCTTGAGTGTGGCTCTTCCACAAAATACCACAAAATACCATGTGTGGGTGCGCAGGTACAGTGCTATGGAAACTTCGTGGCCCATGTGCAGAAGTCGGTATTTTGTGGAGGAGCCACACACAAGGAGCCAAAGAGCTGCATGTGGCTAGCGAGCCTCAGTTTGCCGAGCTGCAGTTTGCCAACCACTGGTCTAGAAGGACATCTGGAAGGTCTCTGGAAGGTCTCCCAGTGTAATTAGCATATTACTCTTTTATTAGTATAGATTATTTTCCCAGGACTGTTCCCCTTTTCTCATCTCCCAATCCTCATCTGACCTAATGCCACACACCCTTTTCTTCCTATTTACCTTGCCTTCAGGGTAGCAGATAAATGCAGCAGAGTGGGCTTAAAAATAAATGTCAATTTCAAAAGTGTAATTTGCTAAAAATGGCTTTATCTTTTCTGTTTCTACATCTGTTGCATTTCCTTTTGAAGCATAGTAACCTCCATCTTACTGCTGTTTAAAATTTAACCCTGCTATTCTGGCTTCTGTAAACATTTGCTTGCTTAAATAAAAGGGAAAATAAGACTACTCCCATTCCAGAGAGGCCGTAAACTGTGCCCCAGACAGAGTTGTCAGTGCTGGCGCCAGGCCAGGCCTTGAGATATGGTCTCACGGCCCCTTCCCAGCACACAGGCCTCTTTCTCAGAAGGCCCAGGAGTCTCATTCCAAATTTGGGAGACAAAGAGCTGAAAAACATATAAATAAGGAAGACTTACACCATATTGTGCCCCAGAATTTGAGAAGCAAAAATTCCTCTGGGCCCACTAGCACTAGCAAAATGAAAAGTACTCCAAATAAATTTGGCTTATTGATTAAGGCGTCTTCTGATTTATAATATAACACTTTTATATTGCAAGCTGCTTAGGTATACACACCCAAACATTTGAGGTGCTTTAATTTTAGTTTACATGTCTAGTAGCAGTAAAATATGAGATACTGCTTCAAGTTATAGAAAAGGATACAAAGTTAGTTTTGTTTTTGTTTGTTTGTTTGTTTTTGTATTATTGACCTGATCCACAGAGGAGAAAAAAATGTATTGGAATGTAGCCTCTTTCTTTCTTAAAAAGTAAATTCAACATTTTCTTCCATGCCCCCAATTCCTTTTTAAGCTAATAACCAGAGAACATAAAATGGTATTCAATGTTCACAGAAAATGCCTTAAAATTTGCATGATGCTTTAGTTATTTATTGTTAATCCTCACCAGAGGATATGCTTTCATTGCTTTTTAGAGAGAGAGGAAGAGAGAGAGAGAGATAGAAAGAGACAGAGAGAGAAACATCAATTGGCTGCCTCCCATACCTGTCCCAGGGACTCAAACCCTCAACTTTTTGGTGTATGGGAGATGCTCCAACCAACTGAGCCACCTGGCTAGGGCTGATGCTATAGTTATTTTAAAGGAGAAAGATACAAAGGATATAAGGAAAAATAACTTAAAATAAAGATGCATCTGAAGAGAGCTATATACATGTATATAGAAGAGACCAGTGGGAAGTGGATATAATGAAAACAATGGGTGTTTTCCAATCAGAAAAGATATATGCACCCCTATGTTAATAGCAGCACAATTCACCATAGCTAAGATTTGGAAACAGCCTAAGTGCCCATCAGCAGATGAGTGGATTAAAAAACAGTGGTACATCTACACAATGGAATACTACACCGCGGTAAAAATGAAGGAATTCTTACCATTTGCAACAGCATGGATGGAACTGGAGAGCATTATGCTAAGCAAAATAAGCCAGTCAGAGAAAGATAAATACCACATGATCTCACTCATTTATGGAATATAATGATCAACATAAACTGATGAACAAAAACAGATCCAGAGACAGAGAAGCATCGATTAGACCGTCAAACCTCAGAGGGAAGGTAGGAGAGGGTGGGGGTAAGGGGGAGAGATCAACCAAAGGACTTGTATGCATGCATATAAGCATAACCAATAGACACAGACAACAGGGGGGTGAGGGCATGAGTGGGGGGGGTGAGAGGGTAATGGGGGGATAAGGACACATATGTAATACCTTAATCAATAAAGAAATTAAAAAAAATGAACGGGTGTTTTGCATCCAAATTGCTGTTAGTTTTCATTTCAATTTGGCACATTATTTTTGGTGTGTGACAATGTATACAGTTTATTTCAAAATCAGTTTTCTTATTTAATAATCGGGAATAACAATATATATTTTACTGAGTTAGCAGTGAAATTAAATAAAATATTCATTCTGTAAATCTACAATGAGTCTCTGTAATGTGTACTGGTTTCTACTTTAAACACTTGTTTCTGGTCCTTATCCCACTTCTAAATCAATACTTTATCTTATGGCCACTGCCTTCTCTACCTGTCATGTTCTTGATTCTCATCTTGAAACTGGAAGGAGACCAGAATATGCCACCCTACAATATGACTATAGGAAACTAGAGTACTTCACCCCCAAACATGCCTCTTTGGCATGAGGATTAATTTAAAGCTCTATTATTTGAGTTGATGATTTTGAGAAACAACACGCTTAGAAGAAGCTCTGCAAACAGAGTAGAAGTCACCCATTTGTAAAGATATTTCCCTTTCTGCACCAGGAAGAGAAGGATTACTCTAAAGCACCAGGGAATCTTATCAATGCAGAAGGCACTGATTTAAATTTGCATTTAAAAAAACAAATCAAACCAACTAACCAACCAAACAAACAAACAAACATAGTTTTGTCAGCCCTACTTTTTCTTAGTCATCTTTGCATAACTCATCTCCTCTACATCCTTCTCTCTTTGATTTAGGTGTAGGTGAAGATGATATGGAAGCCTGAATTCTAAGCCACATCACAGAGAGTTACTCGTTTCCTATCTTCCATGTATATATGAGATACATATGTTAATATACTTCTGTTTGGTTTTCTCTTGTTAATCTGTCTTTTGGGATGCTGACTGAGAATTTAGAAGGGTAGAAGAAAAAGTGTCTGCCCCCCCCCCCCCACACACACACACAATACTCTGAATAAACAGGCAGCGATATATAGAGTTTAAAGAGGATAAACACTCAAGGGCCTGCACAGAGAGGTAGAGATGTTGCACATAAATGAAGAAGAGGAAACAGACACCAGAGACATGTTTCATAGGTAAGCACTGCATCTTGTTAATGCACAGTTTTGAAAGTTATGGTACATTTTCACAATATTATAACAAGATCCTTTATTGTTGATGGCATGTAGATGGGATACAATATTTAGCCAAATGCTTCTGATTTTCTGTGTTGAAAAGAGAAAAGGACAGTACAGAAATGAAGACTAAATATCATTTGGCCCTTCAGTTGGTCTTTTATTTGACCTACTGTTTCATATGCATTCTCAAAACTAAATGTTGACATCTGAATGGAATTATTAATACAGCCATAAAAGATAGGAGTCAATAAAAGATTCAGGAATCATACTAAATTCCATTTATTAATTTCTTGTGATATTTTCACAATCTTTGAAGATAGAATGAATACCTGTGCAGAAATCAAAATAACAAATAAATGGAAGACCATCTGGCTGATTCAGTCATGTTAAAATTTGAAGACAAACTAGGCTTATTAATATTTATGACTTGAAAATATATTCTTGGATTTTAACTAGCAGTATCCACTGTGATACTTAATGATTAAATAATTTGATTAAAATATTTAAATATTGTGGCTTGAATCTTTCATTTGAAAATAAGCCCTTAAAAATTCAATTTATCACTCTCATTTTTCCCCTTAGGATAATAATGCCTCATTTGGATATTTGCTCATCTCAAGTGTGTGATTATAGTAAAGTTGTAGAAATCAATGTTGTTTTGCTATTAACTTAATGCCTTTTGTGGAGAGCGGCTACAGCGTTTGGACAGGTTCAAGCCTCGGACTAATGATAGGGCACAGTCCTCTTATGGCAAAGTCAAGTGCAAATCCCAGCTTGGAGGGCAAAGCCCTCCCAACACAATTATAGCCAAAGGCTATAGTTGTAAACTTGAACCTATGGTCCGAACACGTGGTCCCATGTGTCTGAGTGATGTGAACTTGATAGAGTTCAGGTGCATGTAATTGAGTAGATTATAACATTGTTAACATTTTGACCACGCCCTTACTTTACCTCGTGGAATCTGGCTATGAAATAAAGACTTGGCTTGAGGGCACTGTCGCTGTCTCTCCATCAGAGAAGCAGCGTCCCACCAAGACCCAGCTTTCATTCTCTTGTCTGTCTTTTCTAAATCCTTCACCATCCCCCAGTCAGGTTCACGCTTGGCCATGCTGGCATGGCACAGCCTTTAAAATTTAAAGTTCTAGTAAGTAAAGGTACTGTACTATGGTAGGCATACAAGTACCTACTGAGTTCCATGGTCATTGAAACTGTGAATGTAGAAGTCCGTGTCTCTGCCATGACTCAAACTAGCCTCAGATGGAATCTAGAAATAAAGCCATATATATATCAAGAGATATACATAATAATTATAGTTATCTCTATTGAATACTTATTTTGAATTCTAAGTATTATATATATTATCTCATTTCATGCTCTCAACAAATTTTCAAGCTAGGTATTTTTTATTCCTGATTAAAAAGTTGAGGAAACTGAAGCTTATTGACTTTATAGAAATTGCAAAAGTCCCATGTATACTAAGTGGAAAAGCTGGGATTAAAATCATTTTTTTATCCTAAAACTTGAGATTTTTATCTATTAGGTTAATTGATGTTCTAAACATTTTAATCAGATAAAAGGAATTTAGAAACTTTTTTGCCATGACAAAGCTATTTCATTAAAAATATTTATTGAGAAAAAAACAATACTAATTCAACAAGATTTTGCACTTCTTCTATATGAAGATAAATTGTTGCTGAGAATACCTGAAACTTTAGTTCAGAGAGAATCAAGGACAAGATGGCTGGGATGTCTCTATCCTTTAAGAGACAAACTATAACCATATCTAGGGCCAAAGGATGGGCCAGACATTAAAGGTCTATATCTCCAGTTTGCAGAGTTACCTACAGAATTGTCTTTCTTTTTTTTCTTTTTTTATATTTTATTGATTTTTTTATTTTTATTTTTTACAGAGAGGAGGGGAGAGGGATAGAGAGTTAGAAACATCTATGAGAGAGAAACATTGATTAGCTGCCTCTTGCACGCCCCCTACTGGAGATGTGCCTGCAACCAAGGTATATGCCCTTGACTGGAATCGAACCTGGGACTCTTGAGTCTGCAGGCCAACACTCTATCCGCTGAGCCAAACCGGTTAGGGCAAGAATTGTCTTTCTTGACCTGAGTTTAGCCTGACCCATTGTTTATTCTTCCATCTCTTCATGCTACCCATCCTACCAATCTGGGGGTCCTAGGCTACAAATTGGATAAAGGGGGGAAAAAACAAGCACACACTGGAGAGTTTTTTTTTTCCTTCATGAATCAGATATTTACACATTGCTACTTTTAGCCTAATGTATAGATTGGGCAGCTCATTCCCTTTGCTCAGAGCCTCAATCTTTATAGCTGACTGGTGGTTTAACTCCTTCTGTAGCTGAAAGTCCCCATCAGGCATATCATTTTATTTATCCTTAGACCTCCTATCATCACTTTTTATTACCCATTTTAGCCTCCACTCAAAAGAGAAGGAAAGTTCTGGGCTTAAATTATCCCCACTCCCCAATAATCCCTGAGGTCCTCCTGCTCCCCTGAGCAATTGTGCTCACCGTTTCCATTTACAGGTATTTCTATGAACAGTCTCTTCTCTGAGGGGGGGGGTACTCTGAGCCCTATCAGACACTCTGATTTGTTGTCTTTTCCTTTCCTCTCATTCATGTTTTCACAAAACCACTTTCACTACCCTGACTGCATTCATGCCTGACTTTTCTTATTTGTCTGTTTTAAATTTCACTAAGGTGGGTCCTACTACTTTTTATATATACCTCATTCTGATTTATCAATCTTTTTAAAGGCTTCTTTTTCCCTTTACATATTTATCCAATTTTGACAACTATGTGAGCATTCTCTGAAAGCTTTTGATTCAATACCTTTCATTCTTTCTAAACATTATTTTACCTAAAACTGATATTTGAATTCTATCTTCAGTTTTATAATGTCCAGAAAGCTTATTCCTCACATAAACCAACAATCATAGAGGCTGTCTTGGTAGAGATTAGGTATCTCTACATAAGGTTAAAACTGCACAGAATCAATATTAAACTCGAATAGACCTCTGAGATATCCATGGGGTACAGAATGGATGCTTTTTCAAATATGCTGACCTGTTTAGAATTATGCACACATCTAATCTAATAATAGACAAAAGATTGAAATTGACCGTACCTTCGCTACGCCCCCATTGGCTAATCATGAGATATGCAAATTAACCACCAACAAAGATGGCGGCTAATTTGCATACTGCAGGCAGATCCCGCTGCGCCGCCCAAGGCATCCTGCGCCGCCCTGTCTTGGGCGGGGTGGGCGGGGTGGGCAGTGCAAGAGGCAGCGTGATCCATGAGAGGGCACAGGTTGGGCTGAGGGACCCCCCCTTCCCTGCCAGTGCACAAATTTTTGTGCACGGGCCTTCTAGTCCTATATAATAAAAGGCCAGGACCATAAGTGTAACAACCTGAATGACTGCTAGACCAGTCGCCATGAGGTGCATTAACCACCTCTCAGTCCCTCCCCTCTGCCCCACAGGCTCTGATTGCAGCATGGGGAACAGGGAAACATGGCAAATGGGGTAGGGGTGGAGGAGGGGCGGGACTGGGAACTGTTGAGCATCAATGAGCGGCAGGCGGCAAGCAGTGGTGAGCGTTCATCATGGGGTGGCAGTGGCGAGCATTGTGGAGCATTGCAGGGTGGGGAGCGTCAAGGCGTGGGGTGGCAGTGGCAAGCATTGTGGAGCATTGCAGGGTGGGGAGCATCTAGGAGCATCGTGGGGCGGCGTAGGTAAGTGTCGCAGAATGTCACGGAGAGTCGCAGAGAGTCTCGGGGCATGGAGCTTCGCAGAGCCTCATGGGGCAATGGAGGCGAGTGTCACGGAGCTTTGGGGAACATCACGGGGTGGCAGCGGGGCAGTGGCAGTGGGCATCGCGGGGCATAGTGGGGTGGCGTGGGGTGTCGTGGGGCATCAGACATGGCCCTGATCTCAGGCTAGGCCTAGGGACCTTACTCTTGCATGATTTCGTGTGCTGAGCCTCTAGTAACTATATAATGTATACAGTGATGTTCCTTTTTAGTGGCAACAAGTAGTTTGGCTTGTGTCTAAAAGCTATGGTGAGTAAAAAATATATAGATATGCATGCATACATACATATATATGTATATGCATATTAATATTTAAATATTTGAACCACATTAAATGCAGTTAAAGTGATCACACACAGCTAGACACGAGGAATGAAAAAGGCTACACTAGCAAGAGGTGTACATCTTACATCTCACACTTATTCAAAGGTAAGGTGTGCACTTGCTGCATAGAGTGGTAAATGTAATTATCTGCACAATTTAACTTTTTCTCACTTCCTTATCTTTTCATTTTTATTTTTTGGTTACTTACTTAGAAGCAACATAAGCAAATAAGTAAGATGAATTCTCATGAATAAAGTGATTATATGCTACAACAATACCAGATTCATATTTTTAAAATCTTGTCTCATCTAAACATGTCTAGTAATAATACTGGTTCATGTATTGCTCCAGCAGTTTCAATGAAAGGTTCTAGTTTCATTTAACAAGAATAATGAGAGGAAAATCCATGGTTTAGATTTTTACCTTTTCAGATCAGTGCTCATCTGGTAAGAATTATTCCTGTTGTGGCAAATAATCTTGCAAATTTAACAAAATTTTGCAAAGACAAACCTTTAAAATGACAAATACTAATTTGTTATTCAATTCTGCTTCACTGAGCTTAAAATAATGATTAGACTTGAATTGTCACCTCTTCATTCATTTTCAATTTCTTCTCTCATATGTATCTTTATATACAAATCTGTGGCCAACTCTCTCCGCTTAGTGACTGTTGCCTGGGCTCGGTAGACCTGCACTCATGCAATGAACATGTCATAATTTTTACATAGATGTGTCTTAGGTTTGTCAATGTGTTTAGAAGGTGAACTGTTTTTTGTTTTGTTTGTTTTTTTTAAAGCCATGTTTGATTAACAAGCACTTTCTCTTTTCTTAATTCCTGTGTTTCTTTGGGGAGGGGTGTTCAGGGGATTAAATAGTGAGGGGGCTGTAAGTACTGGTTTGCTGTTTGCCTAATCTGAACTTCAAGTAGCCTCTCAAATCATGGATTTCACGTGCATAGATGCCTCTTTTCTCATTCTTATTTTCCCCCAACACTAAATATTCATTGAACAGCAAACTTGTTTTAAGCATATTCTAGTTAATCTGCTTCTGATTAGTTAATTGATTTCTTTCAGGTTATTTAAACCCTGAAATATGAATCAACTTACTAGTACATTCTTTTTCTCTTTTCAGTTTCTTTCAGCAGAAGTTTCTTCGGGCTACATTTAAACTCCTGAGTTCATATCTTAATTCTATTGGCATAGATTGCCCAGTTTGATAATCTTGTACTCTGTTGAACAATCATTTCTAATAGGTTTAAATCTTTCACATCCAATCACTTGGTCTATAGGAAAGAGGGCAATAATAGAATCTATAAAAGAAGTCAAAAGAATAATGATAACAGTAGCACAGATTGAGGATCAGCTTTATATCAATGCATCATCAGCACTTTATACCTTATCCAATTTAATCCTCATTTTGGGCAGGTTATTGTCCATATCTTCTTGATGAAGAAAGTGAAACCTGGAGAAGTGAAAAGTTATAAAATGTGTATTGCTAACATGTATTCACAAATATATATTAAGCTCTTCCATGAAGCTAATTGTACACAACCTTTTCTTATTCCTTGGAAGTTTTATGTGCTCAGCTTTCTTCTATCTACCAATTACATGATTTTGAGGGTAGAGACTGTTTCATACTTTTTTCATGTTCTCCCATCACTCAATTAATAATTATCCTGCAACAAATAATTATTACATAAAATTATTGTATTTAGACATAAAATTTTTCCTCCACTTTGATCATTATATTTACCACTTAAATAGAGCAAATCTCTACAGGGTGCTATTGCTTTTAGATGCCCTGGGGATCAGCAACTGAGCTCAAGATGATACCCTCTCAGATGATACCCTGCACAGGAAGAAAATATCACTGTTCAGGCCCTTTCTTTACTCTCAATAGGAAAAATGATATATATTTCTTAGTTTCTATAACCCATTTTTCCAAGTCCATAAGAGATAAAAATGGATTCCCTTTTCAAATTTAGTGCTGTAGCTAGGGGGCGGAAATGGGAGAAATATATTATTGAAGTGTAGTGGTTGCATCACTGAGATGGAAATCAAAGGTAGAAGCTGAGCTAAACTAAAAGGCAGGACCTCTTAGTTCTATTTGCTTTGGCTCTTGCATACATAAACAACATTTATGTTTCAATAGTTCTTGGGGCTTTACAGAACCCTATTGAGACTATGCAAACTGATGGTCACAGCCCTATTATGAACAATGAGGATTTAGAGCTAAGATTCTAGATAAGTATGCCCTGTAGATGAGCTAGCTAAACACACAAGTACCAGACTCTAGAGAGTGTCACAGAATCTTCAAGGACAGGTTATAATAAGGACTTGCCACAGTCCTGAAATGATTTCATAACTTTTTTTCACTGGGAGTTTTCTAAATTGAGTACCTTGATACCTTCTGTCTGTATCGACCTCCATTTCCAGCAGGCAGCCTGGTGGGTCTGGTGTTTTCATTCTAGGGCATAATGACATCAATTTGAAAAATTTTGAATTCTTACTCAAAAAGAGCAATAGTTTTCCTGACAATACTAGCTTGGTGAGGAATAGAAAAGAAAGAGGCCATAGTGAACACATATCTGTGTCTCGACTCTCTCTCTCTCTCTCTCTCTCTCTCTCTCTCTCTCTCTCTCTCAATGTTTATTGTTGAAATTATTACATATGCCCCCATTTTTCCCTCCACTGACCTCTTCTAGCTTGCCCTGCTCTACCAGATTCTGGCTTTCATTTTAAGAACTGACTGTCATTTCTGCTTTCCTTGTAGTTAAAAAGACAAAATATTATGCTACAGCTTTTGGTGCAGAAGAAAGAGTAAAGATTTACCTTTTCTAGGTTAAGTTTCTATAGCAAGATAAAAAGTGGTGGATGTCATACTAGAACTTTTGGGGTGGGAAAGTGAGCTTTCTTGGTTACAAAGACCCAACTCAGAACTCTTTTGGTTACCAAAATGCAACAAAAACTAATTTATGGGACCATAAATAATGGGGAAAGAATGGGGTGGGTACAAGGGCTGCTCTGAGGACTAGAACTGGTACTTTATTGCTGCCAGGATCTCTCTTTCTTGCCATTGTTCCTCTCTGTTTTTCTCAGATTTTTGGTCTTATATGGTTAGTCATAGGACTATTTCTAGAGTCAGAGAAAGATGAAATTATAACTAACAACCTCCAAGAGAACCACATGGTTGCAGTTTGGGACAACAAATTTACTAAAGGAAATGAGATTTATTTCTAGATTGGAGAATAGAGGGAATAATAAATAGGTAGCTAGGGAATGGAGCAAAAATATGTTATTTAATTCAAATCTATTGTATTAGTCCTCCCCATCTCAAATAATAAATTACCACAAACTCAGCAACATAAAATAAACTCATTTGTTATCTCACAGTTTCTTTGGGTCATATTCTTGACTAGGCATAGCTATATTTTTCTGCCCAGAGTCTGACAAATCTGAAATCAAGGTGTCAGCCAGGGCTGCCCACTAATCTGGAGTTGAGTCTTCTTCCAAACTAACTAGTTGTTGGCCAAGGTCACTTCCTTGTGGTTGTAGGACTACGGTCCCCACTTTCTTGTTGGTTGTTGGCCACGTGACAGGCTTTCTACTGTTCCCTGACACATGGCCCAATTCAAAGCATGGCAAGAGATTTGTTTGTTTTTTCAAAGCCAGCAAAAGACTTTCTCTCACTTTGAATTTCCCTTATAAGGATGGCCTTGGACCCTCTTGTAAAGGGCTCACCTGGTTAAGTCAAGCCTACCCAAAATATCACTTTTTTAAATGAAATCCAACTGATTTAACACCTTAATTATATATGCATAATCCCTTCATCTTTGCTGTAAAACTTAACCACCAGAGTAGCATCCATTGTAAGCACAGGTACCAACCACATTCAGTGGAATGAGATTATGTAGAGTGTATACTCTCAGGGTGGGAATCTTGGAAACCTATCTTAAAATTATGCATAACACATGTATGTTTCCTCGATATAGATACAACATATAACAATAGACTGGATCTATCTATCTAGATATGGATACACACACATGCATATGTATATAGAACAAATGATACAGAGTTGTATATAGCTGTACTTGGGTTAAGCTTTATTTTTGTTTGTAAATTCCAATTAGTATTGTGCTATGTGAACTTGCTTTTTACATTTACACTTAGACATGTTACATAAAGAGTAAATTTGAAATATGAAATTTTGGGTGTATAATTTTCTCTCACACGTGCCTTGAAATTTCAAAAATTGGATTGGCTTCCAGCTATTATTATCACTATTATCTAGTTTTATTTCTCTGAGGTGTCCTAGACAAAATTATTTTAAAAGTTCACTAAAACCAATTGCAGTATGTGAACCAGGGTCTTAACCCCCCAATCTATGAGTCATCTTCACTTCTTAGGCTCTTGCATTAGGGCCAGTGATTGCTTTCAGAAAAGTGTGAGTAACAGTGCTCTTGGCAGACTTAGGAGGCTGTGGTCTTTGGGGAATCAAGGTGTTTTACACTTTGCTATTTAGAACATAGTCAGTACCTGGAATATCACTTCTTCTTGCAGTGCTAAAGTTTTTCCAACTAATCATTAAAAATACATGTATTAGGTATTTACTTTGTTCCTCAAACAGTACTGATTGTCCTCCAATTTGAGGAAAATTCAGCTAGTGGACTCAGGTTGCCCCTTAGGAAGTCTAAGGCTGTAGTTTTATTCATACAATCTTTAATCAGTCAGATAAAGCTTCCCCTTTTAAATGTTCTTCTTTTACTTTCTCTTTCACCCCCAGTAAATATATATATGATAACATGATTAACTAAATGGTCTTACAATGCTTGTCTTAGGTGACTATTTAAAAAAATATTTTAAGAAATGCTTCAAATCAAAACACCATCACTGACAGCTGCTTAATAAATTACAAATCGCTCATTGAAGATAAGGCTGATGGCGATGTTAATGATAATGAAGGTTTTCATTTGCTTTGAAAATGTAATATGGTTTTAAGGTTGTCAATAATTGCATATATTTAATTTTATGCTGTATTTTCTGATCCTAATATATTTTATATTTTTGTGCCAAAGGCAGTATTTTCCATTTGAGTAGTTTTTGTTGAGGGACAAAGGGAGAAAATTTTACCCTTTTTTTCTATAAATCCTTTAGATTGAATGCAAGGAAAAAAATATATAATTCAAAAAATACATTTTGGTTGCTCCAAGATTGTTTTGATGCTTCTAGGCAAATCCAGTTTGGATTTGTGGGAATCCTGTTCCTAAATCACTATATTAATAAACTCTGAAAGCACTCAAGAAATTTTGGAAGAATTACTCTCTCCATGATTTACTATGCAGAACTATTGGGAATATTGCTGGCTCATTTGGGTAGACACCAGGAAACACCTCTCCTTTGCCAAGTATGAGACGTGTTTTGAACTGTTCACATGGCATGTTCTTCAAGTGCATTAGGGCATAAACACAGACCCACTGCAACAAGCTTCATCAGTATGCATAATTGAAAAGAACATGTGTGATACTTAATGAGTGTGAGAATGGGGAGATCAGTCATTTGTCCCATGTCTCTAACTTCTAACGTGGCATTAAAAGGTTATATTTCAATCACTATCTTCAATCCATTTATCTTGTGTCACCCTCATAATAGAAATAAGCCATTTTGCTTATGGCATGATCTGAAAATGCCATTCTGAGACAAAGTGTACAAGCAGCTTGGGTCACTCAGTGACTATCAGGTTGTAGAACAAGTCTTTTGTTTAGGAGTTTAAGTATCTCAAATCTTCCTGCACTTGCATTGGCCACACCTATTCTGACCAATGACCTGCTCCCAGGTGTGACTGACAAATAAATACCTTCCCTATTTCACCCAGACTTTACTGGGCATGTGTCTAAATTACAGCTTCCTGGCAAAGCTGCACTAATGCCAGCCTATACCACCCGGCCCTCCCTTTGCTCCTTCCCAGTTATTCACAACTACGGTATTAATTACAACGGTGTCGATGTGATAGAATCTAGTTGAAAAGATTTTGCTCATGTTAAGTCAATTACATGAAAGGCTGTGAAGACTTTGAATGAAAAAAAATATTATGTTCATTGGTGTTGATACAACTCCGTTATTTAATGAAAATTCAAACTGTGCTATAATGACTCTCACATTCTCCTCAGAATGACTACTCCATTCTCACCACTCAGAACACCTTACTGAGCTCAGTGGCTGAGGTCCTCACAGCACCAGCAGGACAGTGCAACACAGGAATGTAAAGGATGGAGTCAGTTTGCTTAATTAAACAGAACATCAAATGCAAGGGATTTAATCAATTGTGACCTTGGGTAGGTCATTTAACGTCTTTTTTTGTTTATACCTGTGTAAAATGAGGGGCTTGTTGTGCAGATAGTATTCATACATTTTTGCCCATAGGACATCTTTTCTTCATCTCATTTTATATCTATACTACACAGGGAGGCAGTTATCATCATTTCATAGATGAAGGAAAAGATAAACGAAATTAACTTGGTGACTTGATTAAGGTAACACAGCTCATAAGTGGTAGGGTGAAGAGTTCAACTCTGAGCTTCTACCTTTAAATACTCTCCATTTTCTAACACCCCAAACTGCTTTGATATCTTTCGTTTCAAAACAATGTGCATTGCACATTATATTTTGAAAGCCTTTAAAATAAGTCAAATCCAAATATCTTACCTTACCAAGTTCAAGATAACATTGGTTAGTGTTGTCATTGATTTGCTTGGGTGGATTTGTCCTGCTCTTCTATACCCAAAAGCAATGTTAATGAAAAAGAGACTTGTTCTTGTATGATTTTTTTAAATTTTTTTTGGACAACACAAGCAAATTGATAATATCAAAACTCCTGAAGGGTGAGAATTTAGAATATCTCTTGTTCTTCAGATCTATTTCACTTTTTTAGGTTTACTGTCAAGTCAGTGCAAACACATATCTGGAAACAAAAACTTACTGATGGTGACATTTTCACACAGGATTTGATAGCAAAACAAAGCCAGAACCCATGTTTTCTATTAGCTGCCAGCCCTGCCACATGAATTGCAGATGTGGGTGAATCTGGGTATTTGAGTTGAATTGGCTACAAAACTGTATTTATTCTTAGAAGTACCTGCAAACTTCAAAGGTGATGTCAAGCCACTGATCAATAATCCAGAAATAAGGTATTAGTCATTTATGAAACATTTTAATGGAAATAATTGCAAATAAATACACATACAATTTTCATAACAAGGAAACAATTTGGTACAATGTGGCTTGTTTCAGCAGGAAGATGTCTTGACACATATTGTACTTAGTAAGAATGTATATTAATGTCAAAAACCACTCTGCTTCAATAGCTATCTTACAACTTGTATCTCAGGAATTTTAGAATATTCCTGGCAAAGATGTTACACACCTCTTGACAAAAATCTTTTCCAAATGTGCTTATTGGAATTCTGAGTTTTGTGAAAAGGATATGTATTTTTGTTGTTTGTTACATACATTCCCTTTTACTATCCATTATTATTTTTTATATTATGTGTGTTATACTTGGTCACGAACTCAGAAAAGTGCACCAAATGTAAATGCACGCAGCTCAGTAATTATTAGAAAGAAATCACTTGTATAACTACCAACCACATCAAGTAAGAGAATACTGCCAGGAACAAAAGGAAGGCTCCTTTGGGTCCCCTCCGGATCACAACCCTCCCTCCTTCCTTTTCCAAGGTAACCGCTATCCTGCTTTCTGATGCAATAGTTTAGTATTGCCTATTTTTGAAGTTATAAGCTATGCATTCTTTTATATCTGATATATTTTTACATTGTTTGCGGGATTCGTCTTGTTGCTGAATATGATTACATATATATATATATATATATATATATATATATGCACTGGGGGGGGGGGGGCAGGGAATCCCTCAGCCCTGCCTGTGCCCTCTCGCAGTCTGGGACCCCTCGGGGGATGACCATCTGCTGGCTGAGGCCTGCTCCCAGGGGATTGGGCCTAAGCTGGCAATCAGACATCCCTCTGGCAGCCTGGCAGTCATCGGGGGATGTCCACTTGCCAGCGGGGAGCAGACCTAAGCTGCAGTCAGACATTCTTAGCGCTGCTGAGGAGGCAGGAGAGGCTCCCACCACCACCGCTGTACTGGCAGCCATTAGCCTAGCTTGTGGCTGAGCAGAGCTCCTCCATGTGGGAGCTCACTGACCACCAGAGGGCACCTCCTGCATTGAGCGTCTGCCTCGTGGTGGTCAGTGTGTCATAGTAACCAGTCATTCCCAGTCTTTCTGCTGTTAGGGTCAGTTTGCATATTACCCTGTTACTATATAGGATAGAGGCCTGGTGCACGGGTGGGGGCCAGTTGGTTTGTCCTGAAGGGTGTCCCAGATCAGGGTGGGGGTCCCCACTGGGGTGCCTGGCCAGCCTGGATGAGGGGCTGAGGAGATATATCCTATCTAATAATAGACAAACATGGTAATTAACCATACCTCTGCTACGCTTCCCATTGGCTAATCAGGGTGATATGCAAATTAACTGCCAACAAAGATGGCGGCCGGCAGCCAGGCAGCTGAAGCAAACATGAGGCTTGGTTGCCCGGGCGATGGAGGAAGCCAAGGTTCCCCGCCTGCTGCAACCCAGCTCTGAGCTTCGGATGCAACAATGTTGCAATTATAGAAGCTAAACAAACCCCAGGTACCTGCTTTCAGCCACCAGCGGGCTCAGAACTTAGAGCACCAGTAATGGCAACAGAGTTTCAATTATAGAATCTAAACAAACCCAGATACCTGCTTTCAGCCAGCCACAGCCTCAGAGCTGGCAACAGCCTCAGAGCTGGAGCGAGCTCTCAGCTCCAGTGACAGTTATAGAAGGTAAATAAATCCCAGAATTAAAAAAAAGAAAAGAAAAAAAAAGAGCCTGGGAGCTTCAGTTGCCCGCCAGCCTGAAAACGGCCCTCAGCCCCTCACCCAGACTGGCAAGGCACCGCAGTGGGGACCCCCACCCTGAAGGGAGTGTGACCAGCTGCAAACAGCCATCATCCCCTCACCCAGGCTGGCCAAGCACCCAAGCGGGACCTCCATCCTGATCCGGGACACCATTCAGGGCAAACCAGCCAGCCCCCACCCGTGCACCAGGCCTCTATCCTATATAGTAAAAGGGTAATATGCAAACTGACCCTAACAGCAGAAAGACTGGGAATGACTGGTCACTATGACACACACTGACCACCAGGGGCCAGATGCTCAATGCAGGAGCTGCCTTCTGGTGGTCAGTGCTCTCTCACAGGGGGGAGCTCTGCTCAGCCACAAGCCAGGCTGACAGCTGCCAGTACAGCAGTGGTGGTGGGAGCCTCTCCTGCCTCCTCAGCAGCGCTAAGGATGTCCGACTGCAGCTTAGGCCTGCTCCCCGCTGGCAAGTGGACATCCCTCGAGGGCTGCCGGGCTGCCAGAGGGATGTCTGATTGCCATCTTAGGCCCAATCCCCCGGGGAGCAGGCCTAAGCCAGCAAGTGGTCACCCCCGAGGGGTCCCAGACTGTGAAAGGGCACAGGCCAGGCTGAGGGACCCCCTACCCCCGAGTGCACAAATTTTTGTGCACTGGGCCTCTAGTATATATATATATAATTTTTGTAATAGTATTTTATTTTATCAACATGCCACAATTTATGTATCCATTTACTGCTGATGAACATCAGGATGTTTAGATTTGGGGGCTATTAAAAAATTCTGTTGGATGAGTGCATTCTAACCAAGGTAGGGTATCAGGATGGGATAAGTCATTCTACCTGCAGTAATAACAATGACAAAACTAGACAGGATATATAACCTTTTTCAAGATATTGGACTTTGGGCAGTGAAGACAGTGATCCCTGTGAGATGGAAAATACATGAAGTGTTCAAAAAATTACCCCAGATTATCAGCTTGAGAAAGTTTGAAGACCTTTGTGCAGGAAAGAGATCTCAGGTAGACACCCTGAGTTTGCAAAGGTGATTACAGGAGAGGAGACAGCCTCATAGAAAGAATTCTGGGAATCTTGAAGGTCCCCTGTGAGTACTCAGGAGAATACTGATCAGCACATGCATGTAAGGAAACTCCCTGAGGCAGGAGAAAGAACTACCAGAGAGTATGAAAAGGGACAATAGCTGATTCTCACACAGGGCTGGGAATAGTACCTGATCCTTCCCATTGGATTGGAAGACCTAATTATTCACAGAGCACTGGGTGAAGTATGTTGTCTGATGCATCTTAAAGGCAGGAGTACATACACAATTTGCAGGATGTGGTGCAAAATGGAAACTCCAAGTCCTTTGTTCAGAACTATTAAAACTTTCCATTGGCAAAGGTAGAGTGCTGAGCCAGGCTCAGTCTCTGTAAGCATTGGGCCATATGTGACTGACCGGGTCACAAGCCCATAAAGCAAGGCCAGAAAGGACCAAACTGCTTCCCAGTATTCATATTTATCTCTCAAGCTCTTGTAGATCTGTTGCTATTGTCAGTTTTTCCCCCCTTTCATACTGTTTTGATTCCTCATATGCTGATTATTTTTTATTAAATGTTGGATACTGTATGTGAAGATTATAGAAATAATTTCTAATTCAGATTGTTTTTCTGGCAATCTGTTTGGGACAATGAAAGCTAAGATTTCCTTAATCTACTTCAGGGATTGAGTGTTGGGCTTTAGTTACAGCAAGAGCTGATCTAATTCTGATTCAGCGTTATCCCTAGTTCTTCATAGTCCCAACCTGAAGCTTGACATTTTTAAGAGATCTTGACTCTGGTAGGCCCTCGAGTCCAATCTTTTATTATTATTATTGTCTCCTTGGTCCTGTTAGTTCTAATCAGCTTTTAGCTACCTTTTTCTCAATTAGCAACTAACTGCCCCTAGGAAGTACATGGTCCCTCATAACTATCCAATGGTAATTCTGAAAAAATAAAATCAAATCACTTTAGCTGGGCTTAAGCAATAGCTTTATTTTTAAGAGGAAATAGCAAAATAAATTTTATGGTTTCTACTGTGCTCGATGCTCTAGAAATCTCATTTTAATATTATTAACAACCCTACCAGGTAGGGAGTAGAATCTGTCTTTTAGAAGCTGGAGTCCCATTCTCAGGTTAAATGAGGTAGCCAATTTTACAGTTAGTGGGTGATAGAGTCACAACCTAACCTTGGTCTTGCTCACTTCAAAATCCATCTTCTTTAAATAAAACTACATTCTCTCATTTAACATAATGTGGATTGCAGACTTTACAAGTAGTATTTTAAACTTGCATTTACATGAGTAAAATAGCTAACAGTGTTTAAATGTGGTCTTCCATGATGACACTATTTAAGGACTGATTTTAAAATTTATTCTAGTCACTTGATTAGGTGATCAAGATTACCCTAGATCACCTTAGATGGAGGTAGATTGAAGACCCAATGAATGAATCTTTTACAAATACCTTTGCAACAGAGTGAAATCCTGGGTCTCTCTGACTCCATCTTTTTGGGGCCTGCTTGTTTGTTCCCTTGGCTTCAAGTTAATAGCTCCTGCTTTAGACATGCTACTCATTAGAGGAATTTGCTTGGGACTTGAGTGTTTGTAAAAACAGTCCTCCCCATTTTCCCTCCCCTTGGCATAAAAGAAGCCTGAACTCACACTTTCTTATTATGGATTTAAGGGTTAGGGGTTTCACCTTCTCAGTTGGCATCTTCTCAAACAATTGTTTCCTTACTCCAAATGCTGATGTTTTGAGTTTTGGACTTTGGATCATTGGTCACATGGACTTTGGACTGGTAACACCTATTCAGTAATGTGCTGCAAATAGGAAGTATCTATTTTACAGCTAGGCAAACCTGTGTGTGCACATGGGCACGTGTGTCTAATGGAAATCAGAAAACAGGCCTGGAATCATTTCAGTCCATCTTTTAGCACTTGTGCTCTGTATTGGGTGGATCTGCTGGCTGGAAATAGTAATAACCTGGCAATGCATTTTACCTTTATGCTGTATTTGAACAGCTTCAAGGGTCTCAACAAATCCTGAAAGCTATGGTTTTATCATAAACTCTGACACAAAATCTAATATGATCTTTTCATAAAAACTTGGCTATACAATATTTATCATATACAAGCACAAGCATATATAACCAGGCTGTGTTCATCTTCTTTTACAGCCAGTGTTAGTGTGTTACCACATCCAAAAGAAAAATACAAATGCAATTTTAAAAGCACTGAAGGTGGTTTGGTTTACAAATGCAGCCATATCACCCATCAGACTGAAAATATCTCTATAATTTTCCGTTATAAATTTATTTATCTCCAAATTCTCACTCCATAGAAGAGCTACCTAAAGCTCTGTCTTTCTTATCTCTGCTCCTCTGACTGCTTCTTCTTTGATGTGTTAACGCTAATGTCTTAAGGTGGCGACTTGCAATCTGAAAATAGCCAAAGGGTATTTGGAATTTGGCTTTCAAAGAATGTTGAATTAGTTGCCAACCTTTTTTGAAAGTTAGGATATTTCATGTTAAAATCTGAGCTTTCCTTGGTGAACCAGAAGACCTGGTCACCTTACCAGCGGTTCTCAACCTGTGGGTCACGACCCCTTTGGGGGTCGAATGACCCTTTCACAGGGGTCGCCTAAGACCATTGGAAAACACATATATAATTACATATTGTTTTTGTGATTAATCACTATGCTTTAATTATGTTCAATATTTAACAATGAAAATACATCCTGCATATCAGATATTTACATTACGATTCATAACAGTAGCAAAATTACAGTTATGAAGTAGCAATGAAAATAATTTTATGGTTGGGGGTCACCACAACATGAGGAACTGTATTAAAGGGTCGCGGCATTAGGAAGGTTGAGAACCACTGCCTTAGACCTACTGCCCAGGTGATACTTTTCACTCTATGGTACAAAGCAGTTGGCAGTCCCACTCAGCTCCTTCCAGGGGTCCTCAAACTATGGCCCGCGGGCCACATGCAAATACAAATATTGTATTTGTTCCCGTTTTGTTTTTTTACTTCAAAATAAGATATGTGCAGTGTGCATAGGAATTTGTTCATAGTTTTTTTTTAAACTACAGTCCGGCCCTCCAACAGTCTGAGGGACAGTGAACTGGCCCCCTGTTTAAAAAGTTTGAGGACCCCTGCCTTAGACATTCAGACTAGCAGCATTTGTAGTAAAGGGGACCAGGCTGAATCAGGTTGCTCTTACTTGCATCCAACTCATTCAACTAAATATAAATAGTAGATTCCTTCAAAGGCTAGGAGTGGACAAGTATAAGTATCATAATTTAAATGTTTCCATCACATACAAATCAACAAAAAGTACAGTGCCTGCCCCTTTAACAATCTCCCGTTATGGCAGTGTTCGGTTTTCAGGCCTCAGCTCTCTCGCTCTAGACAGACACATCTATTATTACTCTCTGGGCTGTTTAGGGCAAGGTTCTTTGAAAGGGGAGGGCAAGGATGTCACTTGTCTGTTTTCTATCTAAATCTGTCAAACATTAGCCCTCATGATGGGAAATTCTGTTGTGTAGGTAACATAGAGACCTCAATTTTCCTAGAAGTTTTCTATAAAGGAGAATTTTCATATTTTCTCACCACACATAATATACTGCTTTTCTCTGAAGTTCAGCATATAATTTTTTCTCCACAGGCAAGCTTCTGAGACATTTTGCCAATGCAAGTATTTGAATGGTGGCATTTTCTTAAGCATCAGAGAAGTTAAATGGAAATCCAACGAGGAATGGTAAAGGCAAAAAGAGGGAAAGAGCTATGTGCACTTGCTAGGGGCCTTGATAAAAGAAGTAGGAGATAAATGGATAAGCTATCAGCGAGGGAATAAAATGATCTAAGATACTTAGCAGAATACAAATACACATGCATATAGTTTTCAGCATTTGGATTTCCAAGATAAATAGCAAAAAGCAATACTTTTTATGGTTTGGAAACGTGTGTATTTATTGATCAAGATACTAGAAGTTAATGGATCCTAGATACAGGTGTGTTTTATTTTACAGAATTTGACGTAGGCAGCTATCTTATCACATTCACAATTCCCCACACTGCCTAATCTTTTTTAAAAAAATCATAACCTGAGAATGTTTTTTATTGATTTTAGAGAGAGGGGAAAAGAGAGAGAAAAAATACAGAAAAATGGATGTGAGAGAGAAACATTGATTGGTTTTCTCCCATTCACATTCCAACTGCAGATTGAACTTAAAACTAAGGTATGTGCCCTGACCAGGAATCAAACTTGCAACCTTCTGGTGTACAAGACCATGCTCCCACCAACTGAGCTGCCTGGTCAAGGCCACATTACCTAATTTTAAGGTATTTAATAATGTAAAAACATTGCTTTAGGATAGGTGCTTAGATTTTGCAATTTAAATTTATATCAACTTTATTATAATCTTACTGTGCTTGTTGTTCCTCAGAACGTCATGATCTTGCTCTATGACTAAATTATTTTGTTTTGTTTTTTAATTTTTAAAAATTGTGGTAAAATATATATAACATAAAATTTATCATCTTAAACATTTTAAATGTGCACAGTTCAGTAGTGTTAAGTGCATTCACAATGTTATGCAACCAATCTCCAGAATTATTTTCAGGACAAGATGTTTTTATTGTTATTAATTCTCACTAGAGGCTATTTTTCTCTAGATTTTTAGAGAGAGGGGAAGAGAGGGGGAAAAACAGAGAGAGAGAAACATCAATGTGAGAGAGAAATATCCATTGGTTGCCTCCCGCATGCCAACCAAGGCCAGGGATGGAGCCTGCAACCAAGGTACATGCCCTTGACCAGAATAGCTCTACCCATGAACCAAAGGGCTCAGGACAAGACTTTTAATCAGAGAAATAACATTCTTTAAATGGGTCATTTTAAATAATAATTAGCTTTTAAATGCAATAATAGCAATGCTGCTCATAGAAGGGTTGATAAATTTATTGATATCTGCCTCAGTATTTAATGTGCTTTTTGGAAAATAGTGTTTTATTGCAAGGTAAATATAAACATAATATTAGTGTAGTATTTTTTTCAGCATAATTGATTCCAAATATATAATATTAGAGGCCTAGTGCACAAAATTCATGCGGGGGGTGGGGGGAGAGTCCCTCAGCCTGGCCTGCACCCTCTCCAATCCAGGACCTGTCGGGGGATGTCCGACTGCCAGTTGAGGCCCTAACCTAACCGATCGCATGCCTGATCACTTCTAACCGTCTCTGCCTGCAGGCCTGATGCCCCTAACTGCTCCCCTGCCAGTCTGATTACCCCTAACTGCCCTCCCCTGCCAGCCTGTTCGCCCCTAACTGACCACCCCTGCCGGCCTGATTGCCCCTAACCACCTCTGCCTCGGCCCCGCTACTGTGGCTTTGTCCAGAAGGATGTCCAGAAGATGTCCTGTCTAATTAGCATATTATCCTTTTATTAGTATAGATGATAAAAACAATCAAATACCACTGGATACCTTGAAAACCAATGTTATATATTCCTCTTATCACTGGCCTCTCTCCAATCTTCCCCACACCAAACACATCCTTCCCTCTGCAGGTGCAACACCTATAGAATTTCAAGGAAGCTTAGAATGGGCTGTTCTTTTGTCTCCTTGTGTCTTCCTTCCTACATATCCAGTTTAGTTCAATTTTTCCCCTCTTCTTGATTCTCTTTGACCTAACAATTTCATTCTAATATTTTGCAGTCATCTATCATTCTTTCCTTTTTCCTGATTTCACATTTAGGGATGGTATTTCTTCCTTTTCTTTCTCTTGGTTCCCTTCTCTTTTCTTCCCTTTACTTCTTTCTCATTCTCTCACTCACTTATTCATATTATTTACTTATTTTTTTTTACTTATTTTGCATATGTGTAAAAATTTAACTTCCATGTGTGCAGTTCCACTAATTTTCAAAAAACATAACAAGATATAGCCTTGAGGATCAGAAAGGAACTGTTATGACCTAAGCATCCCTCACCTGCTTGTCCTCCCCCCACAAAGGAGCAGGGTTCAGCATCCCCTTGCTTTTTCACCTGTAAAGGGTCCCTTTCCTCAGGTGTGCAATGGACATACAACACCAGCTCCAAAGTGCCTCAAGGCTCCAGTGGCTGTTTTCTATTCTCTGCCTTCTGCTGCTCTGATGGTGCACGCAGCTCTGCAGAGCACCATTAATACAAGACTGTTATGCATTGCAGGCTTTTAGAGAAGGCTGAGGACATATTGGTAATTACAGCAAAACCAGAAAATAACTTCACCTAGCTGTTAAACATAAATTTTCCTGGAAATGTATCACCTTTTCCATCAGAGGTTCCTTATTCTGATAGGCAGTATTTCTTCTACAGTCTTTGGGTTCCTGTTGATATTCAGGATTTATTATATACCTAGAGACCTGATGCACAAAATTCATGCATGGGAGTGGGGGGGGGGCGGGTCTCTCAGTCTGGCCTGCGTCCTCTCGCAATCCGGAACCCCTCAGGGGATGTTGGGCCTAAACCAGCAGTCGGACATCCCTCTCACAATCGGTTCACTGCATGCACCAGTGACCATACTTTTCATACAGGTGAAAGGCATCTTGCTGTTTTATGGGCAGCTACATTTTTTTGCTCTGATTATAATAAAATAGTACATAACATCATCCTTCTGAGGCAGTAATACTATTTCCCCCATCTTATGGTTGGAATAACTGAAGCAGAGAGAAGTTAAGTAATTGGCTTTTTCACACAGTTATAAGTGTCAGAATCAGGGCTGACCACAAAATGTGCAAGCCAGAGTCCACGCATGTCAGGACCATCTGTGGCATGACTGGCAGGTGGGGTGATTGGGAGGCTCCTGCTGGCACCCACCTTGGGTGGTGGCCTAGCACCACTTGCCAGTGGCCCCACCCCACCCCCCGATCGCCGCCTCCGGTTGCCTCCCTCTCAGGAGGCACTCTCAGGAGCTCTGAGTCAGTGTGCATCATAGCGACCAGTCGTTCCACCTGTCATTCCACTGTTCAGTCAATTTGCATATTAGGGTTTTATTATATTGGATGGTTTTACATCAAGATATTTTAAAGTCCTAAATTTTCTTAGCCAATTTAAATTCAAGGAATATACTGTCAACATAATGACACCTTACTACTTGAGAAGCAATGGGGAAGCTCTATGTTTATAATTTTCAGAGTAAAATTAATAATAGTTTAACTCAGCATCCCATGGCAAAGAAGTTCTGTTTCATCAATGCATCTCAGATAAGTCAATGAAATGTTCTACTCTCAAAGAATGAAACTGCTAGTTTTGAATATCAGAATAAAGTTAAATTTATTTTTAATTCCACTAAGTGACAAATCCAACTAGCTCAGAATATAACTCTGGTTCTGCTTTTAGTATTCCAATATAGCTCAATTTAATTAAAAAATGTATGGTAATAAAGACATTAAACTGTATTATCTTAAAAACCCCATTGTATCATAACCCCACCATACTAATAAAGCATTTTATTTTTTTCTTGGTTCATATTAACAGACAACTTGATGTAGTTTCCCTGATTGTTTTCTACTTTAAAAAATTAGTTCACTGTAAGCATTATGCAGATGATGCAGGTATTATAATGAATAATTTAATAAGCACATAATATTCTATTGAAAAATATCATTATTCATTTTCTGTTCTTTTGTAAAACCTGTAGACTGTTTCCAATATTTTGTTGTTTTAAATAATGCTAAGATAAATAGCTTTCCTGTCATTGAATAAATATCCCTGGCAATAAAATATAAAAGTCATCAATAGAAATTCCTGCCCTTATGGAGCTTATATCCACTGGGACAGAACACAAGAAATAAATTAAATAAAGCAAATGATGTTGTACACTTGAAGGTGATTGGTGTATTGGAGAAAAGTAAAGGGACAGAGGAATGCAGAGGTTGGAAGATGTCATTGTCTGAGAGACCTGATGAAAAGGTGAGATTTGAGTAAAGGCTTGAAGAGGTGAGGGGTACATCACTAGATATCAGGAGCATTCCCAAGATGGCTGTGTTCGTCCTAGCAGCAAAGTCCGTGTGAGTGAAACAGTGGGAGGGGAGGACATACAGGTAACAGAATCTGAATCTGGGCCTTGAAGAACTGCAAGGGCTCTGACTTTCTTTCGCTCTGGATGAGACAGGGAGCTATGGGAGTGTTTTAAGCAGATAAATGATACGGATTGACTTCTCAAAAGAATTACTATTATTACTGTGGTGAATCTTTTGGGGAAGAATAAACGCAGGTGACCAGTTAGGAGGTGACTTGGACCATGGTGAAGCCAGAAGATTTTTGGAAAGTGGTCAGATTCCACATATATTTTCAAGATAGACCTGACAGATGTTTGCAATGCCAACATCAATATAAACGTGTACTTCCTAAACATGACATTATTTTTTCAAAGAATTTGCTAATATTTTAAAATTATTCTAAAAATCACTTTTCATTTCATTAACTAACAAATCTGAGCATAGTTTCACACATTTATTAATTTTTTTTTGTATTGGTAATCTCTTGCATCTTACTTTGCTCACTTAGCTATTTGAAGTTTTGCAGGAATTCTAATACATTTTAGAAGATTATTATATATTAAAATAAAACATATTTTATTTATAATAGTTACAAATATTATACATTCTATTTTACCTATCCATCCAGCTCTTTGTTTTCCTTTTTCAAAACATGCTACAAAATAATCATGTGGTGTTATAAAACTGATTAACTAACTAAAACTGCACAAAATACGGTTTCAATTTCACTACCCATTGAGAAAATATTGACAGATTAAATATTATGGCCTTTTATTCTAAAATGAGGGAAAAGTCAGAGCCCCAAAGAACCTTACACCATCTGTGATGACGGATGTTCTTTGGCTCCATATGTCACTTTGAGCCTGGTGCTAAGGAGGGCCTGATCCTTGAGCTTAGAAGAGTTCGCCATCTGCAGTAACCACTGGGTAATCTTCAACTGCATCCTGCTGCTGGATTCTTTGTCTTTTCACATCATTTAACATTTCAAAATGTCTTAAAAATCGTAAAGATATTATTTATATAGATTATTCATAAATGCCAAATTCCTTTCAAGGGCCCCATATGTAGTTTGTGTGCTAGTTCCCTAGAGTTGCTATAACCAAGCACCACAAACCAGGTGGCTTAGAACAACAAATAGTTATTCTCTCATAGTTCTGGAAATTAGAAATCTGAAATCAAGGTAGCAGTAGGCTATGCTATTTCTGAAGGCTTTATGGGTGAGTCTGTTCCAGGCCTTTTTCTTAGCTTCTGGTGCTCCCAGCTGTTCTTGGTGTTTCTTGGCTTGAAGACATACCACTCTAATTTCTGCCTCCATTGTCACATGACATTCTCCCTATGTGTCTTTATATCATCTTCCCTCTGTGTGTGACTCTCTTTCCCTTTCTTCGCCTTATAAGGATACCCGTCCTATTGGTTTAGGACCCACTCTAATTCAGTATGACCTCATCTTAACCTTATTGCTTCTATACCAGCCGTGGGCAAACTACGGCCCACGGGCCGGATCCGGCCCGTTTGAAATGAATAAAACTAAAAAAAAAAAAAGACCGTACCCTTTTATGTAATGATGTTTACTTTGAATTTATATTAGTTCACACAAACACTCCATCCATGCTTTTGTTCCGGCCCTCCGGTCCAGTTTAAGAACCCATTGTGGCCCTCGAGTCCAAAAGTTTGCCCACCCCTGTATACAAACCCTATTCATAAGGCCACATCCACAAATGCCAAGGTTTAGGACTTCAACCTCTCTTTTTGGGTGACACAACTCAACCTGTAAGAATTGGCTTAACAACAACAACAACAAAATATTTCCAAAAGAACCAATCTGAAAAAAAGAAAATGTGTTCAAAACTAATGTTGGAGGTAGAATCACGCCAGAACTTCAGATGACATTAGTGATATCAGGAGACACATTTCCTCCAATAAAACTGCCATCTTTTGAAAACAGGCTTCTTAGTATTATATTTCGCTGGTATTCTCCTGAACTTTGTATCACAGTGTTAGACACGTACAAGATCCCTACAAACATTATTGTTTTAAACTGAAATTCCTGTGGGCCAAGCTTGACTGGATGGCCAGTACTTTTAGCTGTGACTTATTTTCCTGACCAACCATTCACTCATCTTTCAGGTCACAACTAAGGTGTTCCTTCTTTAAGGATCTAATTCACCACCAAGACTGTCTTGAGTGCCCCTCTCATGAGCTCCCATGTCACTCTGAGCTCATGATTATCAATGCTGCACCTAAGTTTTCAGAGGACTTGTTTCTCTCCCCTACTGGGTTATGAGCTCCAGTAAAATAAAGACTGTGCTGTGGCCTCTGATGATCCCAATGTCCAGAACAGTGGCTAGTCTATGGTTGGTACTTAATAACTAATTGTGGAATTGGTTCGATAAAGATTTAACACTATGCTAAATCATTTCTTCTCCTCTGGCTTTATTTTCCCCGTGTATAAAATAGCAGAGCCTGCCTGCAATTCTAGCTGGAGGTTAGGTACACATAGGCATGGTTAGGCAGCTGTACCAATATATGTGACCTTACTTTCTACAGGGCTTAGAGAACTGGGCTCAGGCCATTGTTCTATACTGTGTTCTGGTCAGGTTGGCAGAGGGCTTTACCCTTGAACTCAATTTTGTGCAGGCTTTGAGGAGGAATTCAGCTGACACTGTTGATGTTCAAGTGCATAAAATGCCATGAATGACAAGACAAAAAGATACACTGCTGGTGACAAATAAACAGGAGCCCAGAGGCACAATAGTCAACTTCCACCAATTTATTTCCATCTGTTTATATCCACTTAACTACCCTGAGTTTATTTAGAGAAAATTATCCATGGCAACAGACTACATCAGTTCCTCGGAGGAGTTTGTAATCTTTCATGAAAGACTCAATAAAAATTTAAAACTAAGAGACACCACAATATAATTCCCAAACTAGTTATTGTTAATTACCAAATAAAATTAAATCTGCCGAAGGGAAAGCAATAAAATGCACTCCACTCTTTTATAAAGGTTTTACGAGGGAGAAGTGTAAATTTCTTCAGAAAGAGACACATGTAGATAAAGATTATGGATGAAGCCAACAAAGCATATTTGGTAACCCTTTTGGAAATCCTGAATCTCTTCCCCTTATCTGAACAAAACCAGTGTTCATTATTGTCAGTCCTATCAAGAAATCAAAATATTGAGCTTTCTCCTCATTGCTGCATTAGAAATAGCTCTCAAACTTTTTTATGTGATTTTATTTTCTTCCAACTATGGTAACATGTCTCCTGACATGTATAATGCATGTTATTACTGTCAAAAAATCAAGAAACATACATGGTTTTTAAGTCAAGAAAAGATTGTAGTTACTACAAATTCCCCACATTTGAGTTACTTTTGTATTATTTCTCCTGATACCATAAACAATTAACTTATAAGCAATGCACATTAATCATCTACTGCATGCCAGTTAATGTTGGATGTAGTATATAAGTTAAATTTTCTCTCTAATGTGCTCACAGGCATACATATAACATATGTGAATGTATTGTTTATGTATATTGGGGCAAACCTCGTATATACATAATCTAAACACAAACACAGAAATCATGTTAAACATTTAAAACTGAAGAAATTTAACATCAGGGATTAGTTACACAGGTGACAGATTCTTGGGGAAGCTAAAGAGCAGATGGTGAGGCAACCAAGAGATTAGTATCAGCAGGAAACACCTGTCACCTGTCTGGAACAATAAGGAGGGGGTAGATTGTAGTTCCACAGCAACTGGACTACAGTTGGCCTGTCCAACAGGAGCTGCTGTCACAGAGGAAACATGGTCACTACCAAAGGCACCACAGAAAATGGAGAAGGAGGAGAAATATCTCAGCTTACCTGCTCGTCCTGTCCTTCGATCCTCAGCCACTGCCTTTCAATTGGCCAATTCTACCAAGAAGCTGGAGGAGTAGAAGAGCCGAGAAAAATATTTCCTATGGAACAAAATCAGGGCAGGGGAAGGGAGAGAAGGTGTTTTTAGAAAACTGACAGACACCCCTTTGTCAAATGATGTTATATAACTGAGACAGGAAGACTTGTAGATTTACGTGTTAACTCTGGACACCAAAATCCCACATTTGTCACTAGCATCCATCTACTCTCTTTCCCTACTCAATTCCTGGATAGTTATTGAAAGATGAGAATTGATGTCCACTTCACAGAATAAACTATATGCTGCTTATTAGATTAATGATATGAACATGATATGCACACACCTCTTTTTCCAGACAAATCTATGATTATTGATATCATTCTGCTGCTATACTGTGATCTCCTACTAATCAACAACCCTCCACCTTGCCACTTCATAGGTATTTGAGAAACTATTAGATAGGTGTGGTTAAGGTAAAAGGGTATAATTTTTTGAGGAAAGAATCTGTGATTTATTTATACGTGTGTGTGTGTGTGTGTGTGTGTGCATATGTGTGAAACCAAGACCAGAACCATGCATTTGTTGAATGAATGAACCACCATGTGCTCTAGAAGGCAAGGGAGGAGTAGGAGCCAAAGCTAGAAGGGTCCTGGGATGGTGCATGAGTTTTGTTTGGAAAAATAAGTTCCAGTTCCAAAAGGCTGCAGTAGATGGTACTTCCCTTCCACCAGCTACTGGAAATAGGACATTAGGAGCCACAGCTGATTTTACTAAAATCATCCTCTCCAAAAGGGGAGAAGGGAGTAGAACATGGAATCAATGTTTGTCTGTTGCCCTAAACGTTGTAAGATGTAGTATATTCTTCATCACCTTTAATGTTTCTTAACACATTTCTGATGCAGAATTCTTTAAACCGAGTGCAGATTAGAAAACTGATGCTAAGAAAACTTAAGCAATTTACTGAAGGTTACATGGCAGGTAACTGGTAGAGTCAATTTTTACCCAAGAATGGAGATCTGAAAATAAAATATTATACAGTATCTCCTGATTCTCACCCAGGATGCTTAAAATAACTGAAGTGGGTTAGAGAACTCTGCTTCATGGAGTAGTCCAGGGCTCTGTCACCTAAATGATTACTCTAAACTGTTCCCAATTGTTTGAAATGTTCAATGAGAGAAGAGCTTATATCTCACAGTTAAAGAGAAAAAAAAACCTTACAAAGCAAATTGGACTGTGATTCAATACATATTAGTGTGAATAGTCTAAATCAATGTATCAATGCTTTCTTTCAGCTTTAAATAAAAAGAGAGCTAGTGTGCAGAGGGACTAAATGCATTAGAAGTAGGGACAGGCCAGGTTACCAAAGAGAGAAGACGGTGGTAGAACAATGGTGATGAGAGGACCAAAGACAGGTTTCAATAACTTAGCAAATTTTTCTGTCTAATCTTCCACTGTGGGTAGAAAATATAATGTAATATCAGATATTTACACTGTGGGTGTCTAATCTTCCACTGTGGGTAGAAAAGCAAAGTTGGGTTCCTGCTATTTTGTTTTGAAGAAAATAACTCCCCAATTCTCCCACCAGATTACTTCTTCTTTTATCTGCTGCTAACATCAAGATTTGAGTTGGAATTTATTTGAAAAGGTGGCTCTTCTGAAAAAATAAAAAATGTCTGAACACTACACCTAGAATGTTATTGATAGTTGGAGAAAAAAACACTGACAAAAGGGTTAGGGTATCCAGTCGTATTCTAGTTTTGTCTCCTAGAGGGTGGAAAATTACTTAACCCCATGAAAATCCCCTTCTTTATGTTAGTGGCATGAAGATATCTCTAATTAGAGTCCTTCCAGCTCCTATATTCTGTGATTTCTCCATGGGGTGATGCATGTTCCAGTAAAAAATCGACTCATTAGTCCTCTCTTTTGTTGTAATCTCTTAAATAATTGTAAATTTATGGTGCCTGTATTATTGGAGTATGATTGAGCATGGTGAGCTATGGTTAGTTATAGGTTAGGACATTTTGAGGTGTAACTGTGGAATGGTATAAGCTAGTTCTAATTGTTAGTTCTAATTCGGTTGAGTTAGCATGAGAACTTTTTCCTGAACTTCCTTCTTCTAAATATTACAGAGGTAACTATAGACCTTGTTAACATCAACTGGGACCAAGATGCCACTGCCAGACTTTGTTATAGGGACCCACATCATTTCTTCAATTCCTGGAAGTCTTGAGACTGGGATAATTGATTGCCCTGCTTCTCCAGAGTGGAGGAGGGAATCTCCAGTGATGAGACCCAGGAAAGCTAAGGAGAGGGTGATGGATGACTGTTTGAGCAGTATATATCAAACTCACCTAGCAGGCACCAATATTTCTGTCTATATACCAACTTGACAGAGCCTTGTCATTGCCCAGGAACATTTGGCTAGACCAATGAAAACTCTTTTTATTTTATTCTAAGAATTTTGTTTAGTTGCACTTTCTTGACAGTGAACTGCATAGATACTAATGGATTTTTCTTTTTCCTTAGGAGCTACATTTATGATAGGGGAAAAAATCAGTTGGTCCAGAGATGAAAATTTAATTATTTTCCATTTATTTCCTTTTTTATTTACAAGGATATTCAGGAAGCCTATAATGAGGAGCCTTTCTAGAATGAGTTGTAAGGGACTTTTTCAGTTGCCTGGGATATAGAGTACATAAAAAATAACTAAAATAATAATGTTAGAAGGTGTTTGTGATCCATGAGGTGTTCTGAATTTGGGATGAGAAATAACAGGACAAGTTCTAATTTATTGATTGCCTACTAAGGCACTCACAACACAGGTGTAACAAAAAAATACAGAAATCTAATGGTTTATTGTTACTCCATTCATTCAGCAAATATTCATGAGTCTGTATAGTATGTCAGACACTGTATTAGGTTCTGTATGAATAAGATATGTTTTAGGACATAGTGTGAATGAGACATTTCAATAATATCATTGCACTCATGGATATTATTTTATTGTGGGAAAGACAGTAAACAAATAAATATTCCCTTACTATATAATGTAATATCAGATATTTACAATGCTCAGAAGAAAAAGAAAGTTGAATAAAGTGATAGAGAAAGAGGGTTAAGAGTTATCATGAAATATGGAATTAGGAGTCTTGTCTGACAAGATGACATTTTAGCAGATATCTGAAAAGTTGGAAAAGCAATGATAGAAATATTTGGAAAAAAATTAAGATATTTTTCACTACTCTTATTTTAAAACTGTGATTGACCATTCTGTTTCCTGCACCTAACATGCCCTCTCCCTTCAAAAATTTTGGCATTGAAGGCCCAGTTTATAATACACCTTGTCTTTTAACACTGTCTTGGGATAACTTCCTCTTGTTGAGTCTAAAGATCCCCTTCTTGGCCAAAGACCATAGGCTTGCCATCCAACCACTCAGTCTTGACAGTACAGATGAAAAATTGGGAAGCATTCTGTTGGTTCCAGTATTTGCCATGGAAAAGATGCCAGGACCCATATGCTTCGAAATGAAATTATCATTATCCAATTTCTCCTCATAGATAGACTTGCTTCCCCACTCCCTGCCATCATGGAGTGCAAAGTCACCACCCCAGCACATAAATCCAGCAATAATTCTGTGAAAGTAGGAACCTTTATACAAATCCCTTTTCCCAAGTGCTCAGAGCACAAAAGTTTTCTGCTGTCTTTGGAATTTTGTCTGCAAAAGCTTGAAGTAGACATGACCCAAGGGCTCACCACTGATGGCCACATTGAAGAACATGGTGGGGTTGACCATGGCTAGATGCCAGTAGCTCTGGGATGGTGGCATCGGCAAGGCCTGGTTCATTTTTATGTTGAGTTGTATTCTTGCTATTGAACTTGGAGCTTTGTAAAATGTATTTGGGACACAAGTTCTTTAGTGAATATATGATTCATAATTTTTTTCCAGTCTGTGAGGAAAACATAATGTAGCTTATGTTTTTATGCCTTTTCCAAACAGATGTGTTTAAAGATTTTCTTTTATGCTTTTTTCTGGAAGTGTGATAGCTTGAGGCTTTACATGTAGGTTATGACCCATTTTGAGGGTTTTGTTATGTATAGCAATAGATTAAAGTTTTTTTCTTTTGTTTTGCTTTGCTTGTTTTTGCTTTAGCATAAGCATACCCAATTGTCCAAGCACCATTTGTTGAAAGGCTATTTTTTTTCTCCACTGAGATGATCTTGCCCTTTCTCAAAAGTCAGTTTTCTATATAGTATATGTGTGTCTATTTCTGGACTCTCTTTTATTATTCTACTAGAGGCCCAGTGCATGAATTCGTGCACCCTGAAAGGAACTGTGGGCTGCAAGGCTGCCGTGTGCTCAGGGGCAGGTCTCAGCCCATCCTCCCTGCCCCCTTCTGGCCCCTCCCACTGTGGCCCCGGGGTCCCTGTCTGCAGGCAGCCCCTCTCCCATGCTCTGACACTGCTGGTCCCGCTTGCACCCATTTAGGGCGTGGAGCAATTGGGGCTGGCGCTAGCAGCGGGTACGAGCGGGGCCGGTGCCATCAGCAGGTGCCAGTGCGGCTGCTGGCCTGATCGTCCCTCAGGAGCAAGGGGAGGTGGAGAAGCCCTCAGGGGTGACTGGGTCCAGCAGCTGCCACTTACACCCGCTGACGGCACCAAGCTATAGGGGACGGCGCTGGGCACAGGCTGCAGGTGCAAGCAGGGCTGGTGCCATCAGCAGGTGTGAGAGGTGGCTGCCAGCCCTGATCACTCCTCAGGAGCATGGGGAGGTGGAGAAGCCCTGAGGAGCAATCGGGGCCAGCAGCAACTGCTCACACCCACTGATGGCGCTGAGTGATTGGGGCCGGCACGGGGTGCAGGCAACAGGTGCAAGCAGGGCCGGCACTGGCAGCAGGTGCTAGCACCGGGCAGGACCACGGCGCACAGGAGCAAAGAATTTTCAGTAACCACCAGAGGCTCACCCTAATGACAGCAACTGGTGCCCTGCCTTGGTCTGATGTCCCTGCTCACGTGCTCCACCATCCCACTGCGGCCGATGCCCACCATGTTCCGCACTGTGAGCCTGCTGCCAACCTCCCGCCATGTTCTGCGTGAGCCCCCTGGTGGTCAGCGCACGTCATAGTGACCAGTTGTTCGGTTGTTCTGCCCTTCGGTCTATTTGCATATTAGGGTTTTACATATATAGGTTTGCCTTTTCAACACTGTCTTGATTATTGTATTTTGAATATGTCTTAAAACCAGAAAGTTCTTTCAAAGTTGCTTTAATTATTCTCTGCCCTTTGCATTTCCATACAAATTTTAGAATTAGCTTGTCATTTCTTCAAAAATGCTGTTGGGATGGGGTTTGTGTTCAATATATAGGCCAATTTGTGGCATATTGGTATTATAAAAATATTAAGTTTTATGATGCATGAACATAACATATGTCTCATTTTTAAAAAGATACTTTTCATTTCTCTCAGCAATATATTATAATTTTCAGTGTAGAGGTCTTAAATATATTTTATTAGATTTATACTTAATATATAAGTTTTTTGTGCTATTGTAAGTATTTTTAAATTGAAATTTCTAATTTATTTTGCCAATATGTAGAAAAACAATTGATTTTTGTACGACAATCTGTCAAATCCTTCTAATAAGGCTTGTGGTGATACAATGAGGCCCAGTGCTTCTAATGAGCCACCAGCAGTCCAATTAAACACTGAAATGATTGTCATTACTGAGTGATCCATTTGTAGAGTGTTAAGGAATCAGCTCATCCTGATCTTGTGAACTGACTGTGGTAGAAGATTATGACTCTTGTTATTAAACTTTCAACCCCAGCCAACCTGCTACTAGTTCTAAGACAATCATAATTGATGACGAGAAGGTAGGAAAGAATTTAGAAGTCTTGTTTTGTTTCCTTGTTGGAAAAGAGGAGAGATTCATGAGGGATATTTTGAGAACATTCTGTAAGCATGTTTGTTTGTTTTTTGATAGACTCTAATGACATCAGAACAAACAGGTGAGGAAGAAGCATCTCCATTCACTGTACCCTTTTCTAGAGAAGACAACCCCATACAGACTGATAACAATCCTATATGTGGATACAGTGAACAGAGCTAGAAGAATCTGCCCTCATCTCATATTTTTGGCTCATGCACTGGCACAGTAACTGGGTGAGAGTGCAGAGTGGAGATGGCAGGATGGGCTGACACACAGAATGGCACACAGGATGGTGAAACAGAACAAGCACTGAAAGACTAGGGCTTGTTTTGGCTCTACCCCTTTCTTGATGTGTGGTCCTGAGTAATATAGTCAAACCTCAAAGGACCTCAGTATTTTTTGTTATAGAAAAGAGAAATAATAAAGTGCTTTTGCTGCAGTAATTAAAAAAAAGAAAGAAATCTTACCAGTTGCATAAACACAGATGGACCTAGAGGGTATTGTGCTAAGTGAATTAAGTCAGATAGAAAGACAAATACCACATGATTTCACTTAAATGTTGAATCTAAAAAAACAAAATAAAGGAACCAAAAGAAACCATCAAACCAGAAACAAATTTATAGATAGAGAACAGACTGAGTGTTGCCAGATGGGAGGGGAGTTGGGGGACTGAGGGAAAAAAGCGAAGGGATTAAGAAGTACAAATTGGCAGTTATAAAATAGTCATGAGGGTGTAAAGTACAGCATAGGGAATATAGTCAATAATATTGTAACAATTATGTATGGTATCAAGTGGGTACTAGACTTAGGGTAGGGGGGGTCACTACATAAATTATATAAATGTCTAACCAGTTTGCTGTATAATTGAAACAAATACAATATTGAATGTCAATTGCAGTTGAAAAAATTTTCTAAATGTTTTAAATAAACAAGATCCATGGACAGGCATCCCCCATTTTAATGCACTTTGCTTTATTGTGCTTCACAGATGTTGTGGTTTTTACCAATTGAAGGCAAAACTCTCCACTGACAAAAGATTACAACTCACTTGATTGCAATACTTGCTTTATTGTGATGGTGTAGAACAAAACCCACAATATCTCCAAGGTAAGCCTGCATACATAAGGTTGTTGGGTACCATAGGGAAATGTAAAGTTTTAAAAATGTATCAAATCATACACTTAAGATTGCTATTTTCACTATAATTTAATTCATACTGATACACAAACATACAGGTAAAAATGAGGAGAATGATCATTGGGTAGTCACTGATGAGGCCATTTTACTTGCAAATCTCCCTCCACTACACCCCTACCACTGATAACCAGTCAGGGTTATTCCATCCTTGCAGGCTGGTTTCGATGGATTGTTGGGGTGTCAGCAGACTAGAAACTCCATGGACACTGGGCAACTGCTGTACCAATGGTCCATGGAGGGGCTGCAGTCCTCTGTGGATCTGGGCTTTGGACGCATTGTTGGGAAGCTGGGAGAGGTGGTGTTAGCTGCTTCCCACACCTGAGCCCATGCTTAATGGTCCACGTACTCCCTTGGGAGACATTGGCATGTCCACCTGTTATTGGCTTCTTGGTGGGTCTCGTATATATAATCAGACTTGTTTGGTCTGTTGTGTATCAACTTTATGTAAGATGTGAAGTGCAGCTCACAAAAGCACTGGCCACACAGATGGAGAAGAAGCGTCACCTCATTGACAAGTACAGCACAATGAGAGAGGAGTACACAGGGATGGAGTCATCCTTAGATGATGCCAGGAGTGAGAAGGAGTCATTCAATGTATCTGGTCTTAGTGACACTTACAGAAAGGGACCATGATCTATTGGATGCTGAGGCAGGAAATTACTTCCCTGGCTCATGAACTGAAGGAAGAGAGATCCAAACGCTCAAGGCAGAGGAGGAGATGGCGGTGATGCTAAAGATGCTCAACTCCCTGGAGGAGTCTGTGAGAATCCCCACAACACAAGCTGCATTTCCAAAGCTTCCAGGAGCTCAAGAGCCAAGTCCTGATGGACCCCTCCTCAGGAGTGGACCGCCTCTCCCCGCAGGCCTCCCCAGCTGCCAGCTGTGCCGCCCACCTCCCCCTCCACCTGACAACCCTTGAGGCCAGTGGATACAGGAGAGCCCTCTCCCTGGGCTGGAGCTCCTCCTCCTCCACACGCTGCACACAACAGTCAGTTCCCGTGTGGACAATCCCTCCAAATGTATGTATTAGTCATCTAAATCACCAATTTTCAACCCGTGTGTCACAAATTTTTTAAAACATGCAATATCTATTTAGTCAAGGAAACTGACCTCTTTTCCCTTAGATTGTCACATAAAAAAAATGACAACAGCCAACACAACAATAATCATCAGGTGTGAGTGAATCAATATTATATCTATTTTTTGTTAAATCATCAAAAATATTACATATTCTATGTTTATATTATATTATATTATTATGTCATATATATTTTGGTAGTGCTGCAGAATTTTAATAAATAGTTTATGTGTGCCATGAGGTGAAAAAGGTTGAAAATCATTGTTCTAAGTGAACATTTATATTTTATTCTCTCCTTAAATATGGTATTTTTTTAAAAAATAAGTACTCAGAAATCAGTTGCACTTTTCTTTTTTTATATAAGGTTTGTTCCTTTTTATGTTTTTTATGGATTTGAGAGAGAAAGGAAGGGAGAGAGATAGAGATACAGATAGAAACATTGTTGAGAGAGAAACATCATCAATCTGCTGCGCCTTCTGCATGCCCCCAATTGGGAATCCAGCCTGCAACCCAGGCATGTGCCCTGACCAGGAATCAAACCAGTGACATCTTGGTTCTGGGTTGAAGCTCAAACACTGAGCCATACCAGCCAGGCAAATATAATTTGAAAATATATGCAGCTTTGCAATAAAGACTTAATTGTCATAAAGAAAATTTATCTTTCTCTATATACATTTCATTGGTTGTATTTCTCAGCAGATCCCTGACTAATGCAATACATATAAGAGAGAAGCAAAGATGAAAGGCAATGGAGAAGAATTGAAGAATTTTTGTCCTTTTTTCTTGACATATAACATACATAAAGAAAAGTGAATATATTATGTGTGATTACTCCATAAAAATTCATGTGAACACACGTATGTAATTAGAAACTAGACAGAAAAATAGTACACTAGCAGCAGCCTCTTCCTGACTCTACCCCCAACCTCCACTTATAATCACAGTCCTGATATCCAAAAGCAAGCTTAGTTTTTCATGTGTTTAAATTTTATTTAAGTGTTTGTACATTTTACTTGTATGTAATTTAGTTTAGTTTAATTGCCATATAATATTTAATTGTGGGAATATGTCACAATGTTTCAATCCATTCTAAAGATAGGTATTTAAGTAGTTTTTAAATTTTAGCTGTTTTATATAGAGTTGTTATGCACATTCTAGTATACATCATTTGGTGAACACATGTATACTTTTCTGTAGAAGTATATTATAGGAGTGGAGTTGCTGGATTATAGTACAGGCTTGATTATAGAATCACAGAAAAGTAACCGATCAAATTAGCCTTTTAGACAGATCTTTTTCATAGCAATGAAAAGAATGAATTAAAGAATGTTGAGAATAATTTGGGTAAGAATTGATCAGGGTTTGAACTAATGCATGTAAGTGAGATAGAAATTTAGAGATGAATATGAGAACTATTTAGAAGAGGAAATAATTGAACTTGATGGCCTAATTAGACATGGGTATGAGGTCAGAATGACCTCTAGGTATGTAGTGGGGTCATACTACAGGAATCTCATTAAGTGAGCCTAAATAGGTTTTCAGGGAAGTGCTATTATTCATTTTGGAAAATGAAGAAATAAGGTTTGACACAGTCAATAGCTAATAAATGGCTTATTTTCTCTAAGATGTTTACCAATTCTTTAAACACACCAAATGGTTTCTGGCTTCATATAGCATTTGCCATGCATTCTAATATTTATACTCATTGATATGTACAGGAAGTTAAAACAGGCACTTCCTGTCACTCAGAAGTTATATGTACTTGGGCTAGTACTTTAATATCTAAGGGGCAGTTCTTCACCAATAACACCAGGACAATAAATCAATGAGATCAGATATATAAAGCATCTGTTATATCTGTTAATGATTGACACTAGTGATTTTAAATGATAGCATTATTATTGTTATAGTTAGTTATTACATCTTACTTAATGCTTTTTTACCACTTACATTCTCAAAACAATAGAAAGTACCACCTTTTCCTACACCTCAACAATTTTACCTGAAACCTGAGAATTTAGGTGTTAAGTAAAAAATTGACATCATATTAGCAGCCTTGAATCAGGCCTAATCATCCCCATCAAGATAGCTTCTGATTTCAAATAAGGATGTATATATTGGTGTCTGATATGATTCTGTTCTTTGACATTCCTAGACTATTCAATGATTCTATCTGCCATTTTCATACTCTTCCCCATTTATTAATAACAATCTCTAACTTTCTACTTTTAGTAAGGTAGTTTTTAGATTACATATAAGATTATAAATAATTATATATTATTCAAAATAATAATAAATTATTATTTTATTTGGCATTTGTCAATATGTCCCCATATTGTAATAAAAAGTCAACTTTTTATTTAATTAAGCTTGTGTTCATAATAGATACATTCATATTACAAAAAATTTTTCATTGTTTTTCTTAAACTTTTGTATAAAGTAGTTTTTTGAGCAATAGAAATGGTATTAACACAATTCTTTAATAAAAATTTTTCAGAGAACATCTCTGTAAAACATGAAATGTAGATGGATCCCATGTCTTGAAAATTTTAGTAGAACTAATGAACAGTCTACAGAGTTGCTATGTATGTAGAGAAGACAGGTTGTCTAGGTCGCAAAGTTTGGGGTTGCAAAGGGCCAACAAGTGTCAGCTGAATGGCCACAGCTGTTGAACCAGGGGCTAACTAGGTATATATTGAATGAGAACGAAACTGCCACTAATTCATTCTTGCTGCTTCACCCACAAACAGTTGCAAAGAATGGCCTGGTTGTTGCTGAAACCCTGCCTGGAATACTTATCTAGGAAGTCTGCACTAACGTTTATTGAATCTATTCGTTTTGGTTTAACTTTTCCCTGACAGTCCCCTATTCACCATCTCAGTGACCTAGGAATACAGCAGTTTCTGCTACTCAAAATCACTTTATAACAATCTATCTCCATACAAATTCTAGCCAGAGAGATTACAGATGAGAGGAAATATTTAGTCAATTTCTTTCAAGTCTGCTGCCTAATTTCTTCCCGACTGAATGGTTATGGGTGTTTGGCATGTGGATTGATGTAAAGGGACAAAGCAGGAGTCCCAACTTCATCATGTATTCATAAACCCTGAGAGCAGGGTTTCTTAACCCTAGTGCAGATAATCCCTTGGGGAGCTTTCAAATATTATTGCTGGCATGGCCCCATCATGGCCAATTAAGCCACAATCTCTGAGGGTTTGTTCTAAACACTGGGATTGTTTAAATTCCCAAGAAGATTCCAATCTGTCAGGAAACAGCTCGAGTTTTCTAAGGTGATTTAGAGACCATGCAAAGCACCTTAGAGATCATCTAATCCAATATATGAAACAGATCAAAGTAGCTCTGGTTAACATGAAGAAGAGCATTCCAGACTTCTGTCCACTTGCCCTCCTATAAGCATGGATCAAGGAGACAACTATTCACGTAATTGAATGAACATAATAATTGAATTCCATGTTTATTATTGCCAAAGTGAAAATATAAAATCGGAGAATTTAGTGACTGACCCAACTGCATAATACATAATGATGAAAAATTTGAAAGCATTGACCTCAAGTAGTTTGTGAACCAGCATTAACTTTGTGTGCCACTTTTATATTTCTGAAAACATACTGTTTGACATTTCCATTCTGCCTTTATTTCAAGATCTAGGACTCTAGACCTGAATTAATTTGAAAGGCATATTATAATCACTCGTTCAATAGAGATTCCTACCATCTTGTTTTTTTAGAGTTAGTGATTATTTAAAAGGGCATTTGTACCCATGAATGATCTTTTCCCACCTTGCAGGTGACAAGGTGGAAGAAGTCAATGATTGTGGTCATTGCAGAAGAAAGGATGAGAGCCTCATCCTGAGGAAGAGTAAATGAGATGATGGGCCAGACATCAAAACAGCTGCTAGTGGTTCTGTGATGAGCAAATACATTCCTCTTTTGCATAGCCTCTATTCACATTTTTATGTTTGATTGCCTCTTTTGATTGCAATAACAAGTTGTGCATAAACATTATTAGAGACAAATACTAAAAAAGTGACTAAAGAAAAGGGTAAACCATTGAGGATGCTTACTACCATCCCAGCAGGGCGGGGAGGCATAAGACAATATTGTTTTGTTTTTCTCAGTCTCAGATGCTGCATGTACCTAACCCACATATTCTGGAATAACCTTAGAATATTTTCTTTATTTTATTGTACTTTTGTGCTGCTGTCTAATCATCAACAAAGGACAAATGCAGCTCTGCAATCCTGACACTATTGAACATATTTGTTTACAGTATATATGTTATATGTTTTGGGGCATTCTGTACCACTTATTACTTCACTTCTGAAATTCTTCTTCAAAACCTTCACTTCTTTCCAGAAATATAGCCACAACTGAATCCTTTCTGAGGAGAGAAAGCTAATCAGTTTTTATGTCTTGGCAATACTGTATGTATCAGGACTGATTTCAGGGGGGTTGATTTTAGAAATCTTTGGAAATTGGAAATAAAAGTCTAAACCTTAGACACATATAATTCTGTAAGGCTCTGTAATTGATTTACTCTCAAACATGGGGTAGAGTCTTATTTTGAAACTAGAGGCCGAGTGCATGAAAATTTGTGCACTTGGAGGGTCCTTCAGCCCAGCCTGCGCCCTCTCGCAGTCCGGGACCCCTGGGAGGATGTCCACCTGCCAGCTTAGGCCTGCTCCCCAGGGGATCAGACATCCCTCTGGCAGCCTGAGAGCCCTCAGGGGATGTCCGACTGTGGGGAGCGGGCCTAAGCTGCAGTCAGACATCCTTAGTACTGTTGCAGAGGCGGGAGAGGCTCCCGCCACTGCCGCTGTGCTAATAGCCATCAGCCTGGCTTGTGGCTGAGCAGAGCTCCCCCTGTGGGAGTGCAATGACCACCAGGGGGCAGCTCCTGCATTGAGCATCTGCCCCCTGGTGGTCAGGGCACATCATAGTGATCTGTCATTCTGCTATTAGGGTCAATTTGCATATTACCCTTTTATTATATAGGATATCTACACTGAGTGGCCAGATTATTATGACCAGCCAGATTATTATGACCACCCCATCAGTACTTCATTGACACTTCCAAAAATACTGAATATTGAAAACTTCCTAAGCAAATACTCCCAAGGTTTTATTATTATTATTATTATTATTTGCATAACTGATTCACTTCATTGTACTGATGGGGTGGTCATAATAATCTGGCCACTCAGTGTATACTTTGCATAGGCCAGGGGGACACTTTTGCCAGTGGGCAACAAAAGTTGACATATAGCATAGCAAAATTTCACTCGTGGTGCAAAGTGATGAGTATGCTCATAATAATTATGTTCATAATTAAAAAAATAAAAACAACCTAAAAATTTTCAAAAAGGAAATAGGTATATAATTTTAATATAGTCATACTGAATAAAATGTTTTATTAGTGAAGATACACTAACTACTATGCAAATCAATATCAAAGAAATGTTGAGTGATAAAGGCAAGGGCAGGGAACATATATCATATGCAAATATACATATTAAAATACATGCAAAACTAAATAATATGTATTTACATTTGCATTACACTACCACAGATAACAATAGCTAATAACCATCCAAAAATTTCTATTTCACTTAAATTTTTAAAAATGCAAAATTAAACAGAGCAATGTAATTGTTTTCTTTGCTTATTGAATTGGGAAAAATATTGGCATGGTTTTAAAGTATAGCTTTTAATGAGATAATTTGAAAATATATATTAAAGCCTTTTTCATAAAAGTTTTAAAACATTTTTTTAATAAAATTTTGTGAGAAAATGATCAGATGCTCACAAAACTTTAAAAAAATAACTTTATAAAAATAAAAAATTAGACATAAAGTATATTCATTTACTAGGGCTGTCATATAAAAATATCAGAGATTGGATGGTTTGACAAACAAAAATGTATTTTCTCACAATTGTGGGAGGTAGAAGCCAAGGTCAAAGTGTCAGCAGGCTTGGTTATCTTTTAGGCCCAACTTGTTGACTTGCAGTTTGGCACAAGCTGCCTTCTCACTGTGTCCTCACATGGTCAGCCCTCAGTCTTTGTTGTCTGTATTCTAGTCACCACTTCTTATAAGAACATCAGTCATATTGGATTAGTGTCCACACTAAGGATCTTTTTTTAACTTAGTTATATTTTTAAAGGTGCTGTCTCCAAATACAGTTATATTCTGAGGTACTGAGAATTAGGGCTTAAACATATGAATTTGGAGAGGACAGAATTCAGTCCACAATTATATGTTAAATAATACAAAATGAAGTATTATAAAATCTAATGCAATAAAGAAAATAAAGAAATAGAAGCCATTAGGAATTTCCTCAATGACATTCAACAATGCATATGATATATTAGGTAAAAAATAACCACATCTTGGTTATTTTTTCTTGTGTATATTTAAGGATGTCTATGGTGAATATTATTATTTCATAATTAGAAAATTTTTTAATTTTCTGCATTGGGAAGATTACACAACAAGAGCAAGAATTAATATATTAAGAGCAGCCTGCCCAATTAAATTATTTCATTTACTAATTCAATCAATATTTATTGATTGCCTATTCTGTGCCTGGCAACCAGGATCAGGGAGGGAGAATTTGGAGGTTACATAATTGTTTCTTTTAATTTAAAATATTTATACATTTATATACTTGTGGCTTAGGTTTAAAAATTTGTTAATCAGAATAAAACTCATGTTTCAGAATTTTTAGGGAAAAGTCATCTAATTCTGCCATACACCTAAAATATAGGAGTGAGCCATATAAAGGAGGCCAGGAAGAGGCCATGGCAACTTTCTTTAAATATTTGAAAGGATACCATGTAGAAGAACATGTGATTTGTAGTGTTGTTTAGGTAATGAAGCTAGGACAAAAGGGTAAAAGTTTGATTACATATACAGGAAAAATCCTACAAAATAATATTCTAAACGTATCATCTATAGTCTTGGGAGGTAAGGAGTTTACTGTAATGATAGTGTTAAAGCTTAATTTACATCAGCACTGTTTTCTGTTATGAGGGGAATGTTCTATACCTCTGTTATCCAATATGGAAGCCACTAGTGACATGCAGCAGTTTATGAGCACTTGAAATATGGCAACTACAATCAAAGAACTGGACATTTATTTTATTTAACTTTCATTAATTTAAATTTAAGTGCCAACATGTGGCTAGTGGCACCCAATTGAACAGCACAGGTCCAGCAGACTTCTTAGCAGGGATACAACTGATTTGAATGGTCAATGAGAAACCCAGCTGGAGTATATGACTTCTAGCCCAAGATTGTATGATTCTTTGAATTTAAAGTTACAGACAGTTATTTTTTCTGAGGTTCATAAAAGGGGAAAAAAAGATATTCTAGTTGGAAAAGACAGATGAGCATGCCTTGGATTGTCTAAGTTAATTTAAAACCTTGTTTGCCAAATCTGAAGGTGTGGTAGAGAGCAGACTATTCTATCTAACATGAAAATCAGGAGTTACTAAATGTTTTTTTACAATTTAGCTAAGGTGACAGGGGACAAGCGTGTTGGAAATACAGTGTCAGTGTTGCTACTACAATTACAGATCGTTCATACAAATAAATGTATAAATAAAAAACTGAGACTCAAGCAGTTTGAGTGACAGGACCTTATCTACAGTGATGGCGAACCTATGACACGCGTGTCAGAGGTGACACATGAACTCATTTTTTTGGTTGATTTTTCTTTGTTAAATGGCATTTAAATATATAAAATAAATATCAAAAATATAAGTCTTTGTTTTACTATGGTTGCAAATATCAAAAAAATTCTATATGTGACATGGCACCAGAGTTAAGTTAGGGTTTTTCAAAATGCTGACACGCTGAGCTCAAAAGGTTCGCCATCTCATGAAATTTTAGGCAAAGTTGAAGAGTAGCTTCTCAAAGCCAGTTTTTAAAATGCTGAATGTTAGAGTGGATACTGCAACTCTGGCCCGCCAAGTGAGTCCAGTGCACATTCTTCTCACCACAGTGCCTCCTGATAACACATGTAGACCAGAAAACCCTGCAAACACACCCAGGATATTAACATAAGCGGCAATCAAGGAATGCCAAAGACCTGAAGTTCATTAGTTGTATATTCTAGAGATTTAGCTTGAAATTTCAATTTAGTTTAGAGAAAAAGTGCAAAATATGTTTCTTGTGAAAGCATGAGCAACATTTGCAGGTTTATTTCGTAGACTAATCATGTAACTGAGAAAGCAGTGACCTATGTCTTTGACAGATATCTTACCTATAATAAGCAGGGCTTTGAAGAAAGAACTGCAACTTTAAAACTAGTTGCCTGGGTTATAACAAGCATTAATGTCAGGAAAGTCAATTAAGAAGTGACCTCAACAACAAGCCTTTGTCATTTAGGTTTAACCCACATTCTTTGTCAGCTTTAATGCGAGTAACATTAACTGTTGCCCTTTTTGCTTTTCATTGAAAGGCCATTAGAAAAGTTAAGCCTCCTATGTGTTTATTCACTTTTGAAGGCTGCTGTTCTCAACATTCAATCAGAGAGGTTATCAAAGGAGGGGAAGAAAATATTGGGTAAAGCACAATAAACTTGTTATCTAAAAACTACATTGAGCAGATCAAATTGTCACCTGTCATTTAGCTGTGTAAGTAAAAAATGCTTTTCTTTCAACTTAATCCAAATACCATACCTCATTGTGATAGCAGCAGCAATCGTTACCTTCACCAATGAATGACTGTGTTTGCCTCTATACTTTAGTGTGTAGAAATAGAATTTTCTATTTCTCTAAGCTTCCTTTTTCGGTGGCTCTTCCTAATCAAAGATGTCTCAGAGAGCCTATTAAACTGAACTGCTATGACTTAAAAAATGTGATAAATAAAAGTAGTGGGTGTTATAACGTAGTTAGGAAAATCACTAATAGATACAAGTGAGAGAGGCTTATTTTAATTTGGGGTGTGTTTTGGAACCACAGGTAAGAACCATGAAAGTATAGATGTTCTATGCATAACAAATTGTTTATGTTTAACTGGTGGATACATAAAGCGTCATGATAGTCTACCAAAGCCAACTTTAGGAAATCCTTTTGCCTCCATTTCAATAGGTACAAAGTGTATATAATCTGCTTCAACCTATTTTATCAAGACAATGGGACAATGCATGCACCTATAAATACCTCAATGCCCTTATGTGAAAAAAAAAATATACATATATACACTAGAGGCCCGGTGCCCGAGGGGAGGGCTGGAGGGGGGGCCAGGGGGTCCCTCAGCCTGGCCTACACCCTCTCACAATCCAGGACCCCTTGGGGTATGTCCAACTGCCAGTTAAGGCCTGGTCCTGGGATCCTGCAGGATCGGGCCTAAACTGGCAGTCGGACATCCCTCTCGCAATCCGGTACTGCTGGCTCCTACCAGTCATCTGCCTGCTTGCCTGATTGTCCTTAACTGCTTGCCTGCCTGCCTGATCACCCCTAACTGCTCACCTGCCTGCCTGATCACCCTTAACCGCTCCCCTGCCTGCCTGATATCCCCTAACAGACTGCCTCAGCCCCCGCTGTGGTGGCTTTGTCCAGAAGGATGTCCAGAATGACATCCAGAAGGTCATTTGTCTGTCTGGTCTAAGTAGCATATTACGCTTATTAATATATCTTATCTAATAATAGACAAACATGGTAATTGACCATACCTTTGCTACGCCTCCCATTGGCTAATCAGCGCGATATGCAAATTAACCGCCAACAAAGATGGCAGTTAATTTGCATACGTAGGCTCCAAGCTGTGGAGCAAAGCCTGATGGCCTGGGGCTGGTGGAGCAGCAAGGCCTCACGGCCCTGGGGCGGCAGAGCAGCAAGGCCTCAGGGCCCTGGGGCCGGCGGAACAGCTAAGCCTGATGTTTCCGGGGCCGGCTCCGGCCAGAACTTGGCCAGAGCGAAGGCCTGGGTCCCAGGTGCTGGAGGCAAACTGGTGCCAGCAGCCAGGGGAAAGGAAGGCCTATTGCACGAATCTCTTCATGCATCAGGCCTCTAGTATATATGTACATGTGTTGCCATATACACGTTTTGCTATACATGCAATTTTGGATTAGTAGATTATTCAAGATCCTGGTTGGGCAATAGGATAAATAGTATTTGACTTTATAGGTATGACATTCTAAAACTCCAAATTCCTAGGATGAGGAACATGCAGCTTCAAAGAATAATCTCAGCCCTAGCTGGTTTGACTCAGTGGATAGAGCATCGGCCTGTGGACAGAAGGGTCCTGGCTTCAATTCCAGTCAAGGGCACATGCCTGGGTTATGGGCTTGATCCCCATTGGGGTGTGTGCAGGAGTCAGCCCATTAATGATTCTCTCTCATCATTGATGTTTCTCTCTCTATCCCTCTTCCTTCCTCTCTGAAATCAATAAAAATAAAAATAAAAAATGAAAAAAAAAGAATAATCTCAATCAAAGACTGTGGGTTGGCATTTTATAGAAACATGTAATTTTCCTAAAAGCTGCTATGTTATGAATTATATAGAGTCATAAGTATCGGCCTTTGATAATATGTTGTCTTATTTTTTACTTTAATTTGTACATCGATGAGTGTAATTCCATAAAGTGCCTTCTTTGTGTGAATACACATATCACTTTAAAATGCATTATCAGGGAGATATCACTTTTTTTTATATTTAATATGTCTAGTGTTTACTAAAGTAATAAAGTAAAATGGTAAGAATATCCTATATAAATTTGATGATAAAATGTATTTATTTCTTATTACTGAAATCTTCTAGATGGTAAGATTAGGTGGCTATAAAAGCTGCAAGAATGGATTACCACAGAAATTCAGTATTTTTCTTTTAATCATTAAATCGATGCTACTGCAGGCAGTCAGTTTGTTGTTTCTTGGCTCTCTTAGAATGCTAGAGATTTTTGTATGTACTCCATAAACTGGTTCATAATTTTGACCCTGCTTTTTGATAAGTTGTATTTCCAGCTGGTTATTTGAGAAGGTCATGCACACATTGTCTTGGTGTCAAACAGAAAGTACTGGCTCATCATAAGAGCCCTGTGGCTTTTAATGAGGTTTACCATCAGACAGGTATTTGAATATTTTTCAGTGGCCTTGTATTTCATTATTATATTCTGCTTCAAATTTGAATTAAAGGAGAGTTGCAAAAAATATCCTGGCAAGGCAATGATATTTACCTTGTGTATAAACTTTTGCAGCACATCAAACTCAAGAAGAATGAAAAATGTTCTATAACCAGTCTATTGTAACTTCTTTCTTTTCTGTTTCTTTTTTCTGGTGGTCTCAAATGGTCAAGAAACCAAGGGGTTAGAAGCTGCTCAATTGCTGGAATGCTCCTAATGAGGAGGAAATACTCTAGCATGTTGGTCATATGGTAATGAAGAAGTCAGAGTAGCCATGATCTTTCTCTCTTTTTTAATCTGTAATACAACGATTGGCATGCTTGAGATAGCCCAGACTGTTAAGAGCAGCACATTTCAAAAAGGAGGAAATAACCCACATCCTATAATGAAAGTGCGTAGTGGACTCTCAGTAAAAGAGTTTTCACCTCTACCTTCAGCTAACTCTCCTACTGACACCCAAAGAACCAAGAATTTTCTCTTCCTTAGATAAGATTATTATTTTTTAAAATATATTTTATTGATTTTTTACAGAGAGGAAGGGAGAGGGAGAGTTAGAAACATTGATGAGAGAGAAACATCAATCAGCTGCCTCCTGCACACCCCCTACTGGGGATGTGCCCACAACCAAAATACATGCCCTTGACTGGAATTGAACCTGGGACCCTTCAGTCCACAGGCCGACGCTCTAGCCACTGAGCCAAACCAGTTAGGGCAAGATTATTACTTCTATAATGAAAACAACAACAACTAACACTACTACCGCTACTAGTAACAATAGCTGCTATGGTGGTGAATTTTATGTCAAGTTGACAGGGCCAAGGGATTCCCAATGCAGCCAATTAAACATTATTTCTGGGTATCTGTGAAGGTGTCTCTGGAAAAAGTCAATCTGATGGACCAAATAAAGTGGATGACCCTTCCCATACAGGTTGGTATCCAATCCATTGAGGGCCTGGATAGAACAAAACGGCAGAGAAAAGTTGAGTTCTAACTCTGACTTACTGCTTGAACTGGAAAATTGAACTTCTTCTGCCCTCGATGCTCTTGGTTCTCAGGCTTTCAAACTGTACCACCAACTTTCCTGAGTTGCCAGCTTGTGTGTGTATATATATATATATATTGAGTAGCCAGATTATTATGACCACCTGACATTTGTAGGCAAATTAGCCATACACTGCATCATATGGGATATGGATATTCGAACACCTTTGCTATCTGCAGTTACCAAGATAAAACATCTCCAATTCGCACAGGAACACAAGGATTGGACAGTCAAGCATTGGAAAAAAGTCATGTGGTCCAATGAATCATGTTTCCAGTTGCATCATGCAGATGGCAGAGTGAGAATTGGTCAGAAACAGCATGAAAGCATGCACCCCACATGATGAGGACAACCCTTCAAGCTGGTGGGGGCAGTGTTATGGTTTGGGACATGTTTTCCTGGCATGATTTGGGCCCTTTAATTCGTGTGGAACAACGTCTGAATAGCACAACATACCTAAGTATCATTGCTGATCAAGTTCATCCTATCATGTTGATGGTGTATCCCAATGGAGATGGCTTCTTCCAACAAGACAATGTGCCATGCCACAGTGCTCGTATTGTGCAGGAGTGCTTTCAAGAACATGAGGGATCTTGACCTTGCTTAGGTGGCCCCCACAATCACCAGATCTCAATCCAATTGAGCATTTGTGGTTAAAAGAGCCATCAGGCAGCTGGTTCCACAACCATCAAATCTCACAGAACTGGACAGTGCTATTCATCAGACATGGTGTCAGATTCCTCACATCACCTTTCAACATCTTGTGGAGTCAATGCCAAGAAGAATCACCGCAGTATTGAAGTCAAAAGGTGGCCCAACGAAGTACTGATGGGGTGGTCATAATAATCTGGCCATTCAGTGTATAGTCTCTTATTGGTTCTGTCTCTCTGGAGAACCCTGAATAATAGAGCTGCTAATAAATACACTGTTAGGATCTGTATTACATTCATTGAATGCATCATTATTAATCCTTACTACAACTCATATAGGCAAGTCGCCCTATATTGTAGGTGAGGAAAGAGCTTCTGAAAGCTTACACACATACAGCAAGTAAATGGTGGGTCCAAGATCTATAGATGTCAATGTAGCTCAAAAAAACAAATTTCATCATCAAATCAACTAGTATGGTACATACCAGCTTAAGGAAATTCAGACTGTAAATCATATATAGCAAACCCCATGCACGGAGCACGGTATCTGAGTCTCTCTCTCATCTGAGCTCTTTTGTCCCTCCACAGGCCATCCTGGTCCATCCAGCTTGGGATCACCAGTCATGGATTCATGTGACTACCTCAGACCCATATTTTTGCTCTATAGTTTTCTCACTTGATTTTACCCATTTTCGCCCGAAGTTCTTTTATAATTGAAACCTTTGCTTTACCATTTCCTTTCTAACAGCAATAACATACTGGCTCTTATTTCAGTGGTCTTTAGTGTCAATTTATTTATTGTTTAAAAATTTAGTGAAGGGCCCAGTCGATGTGGCTCAGTGTTTGAGCATGGACCCATGAACCAAGAGGTCACAGTTCGACTCCTGGTCAGAGTACACGCCCAGGTTGCGGATTCCTTCCCTAGTGGGCCCATGCAGGAGGCAAATGATCAATTATTCTCTCTCATCATAGATGTTTCTATCTATCTCCCCCTCCCTTTCTCTCTGAAATCAATAAAAAAATATATTTTTTAAAAGTTTAGTGAAGGAATATTATATGCTAAGGATACCAATACAAATGTAAACTTGTCCTTGCCATTAGGAAACTTGCAAGCTAGTGGGACTTAGATACAGAAAAGCAGCAAAATACAATTCAGTGTGATACACACACAGCAATAAATTTGTAAGGTGGGTTAGAATAGCAAAGTTCTCTCACTGAAAGAAATAGTAGCTGAGTTGAGTGGTGAACACCAAAAACTGAGTTAATCAAGTGAAGAAAAATGGTACATTTCAAAAAGAGAAAATAGAATGTATAAAGGTAGAGTTAAAATAAAATGGCAACTAATTCTTAGCCATTGGGATTTAGGTTTGGGAGAGGGGGGAAGTTCTGTGAGAAGTCTGATGGAAGCACCCAGAGAACAAACCAGGAAGGAACTTGGAGGTCACGATAAGGAGATTGAATTTTACCCAGCGGATAGTCCCTGGGTGATTTTACATACTAATCCAGAAGGAATAATAAAGCCTGAACTAAGGCAGTGACCATGGACTAGAACAAGCAAACAATGTTGCCTTGTTGTTGGAGCTTGTTGGGAACTTCAGCCCTTTAGAAATTGTCATTCCCCCAAACTGCATTATAATACCACTAAGCTCTATCTACTGCAGGGATGGAGTTCAGTAACATGGAGTGTGGACAGTATCCCTTGGGTAGTGATTCCTCACAGATACAGTTTTCTCTTTGCCCCAAACTTCCCAAGAAAGTTAGTCATATTTTCCTAAAAATTTAAATTTTGACACTGATTTAAAACTTTTTTAGAAGAATAAGGACATTTAACCTGAAGCAGGTAGTTATTTGTGTGTGTTTACTAGTATATACATGTGTGCATGCTAATTTCTATCAGACTTGGTCATATATTTTATCTTTCTTGAAATTAGAGAGCAAGGATTCATGACTTTGAGCATTTTTTCATATGTCTCTTGGCTTTGGAGAAGTGTCTGTTCAGGTCCTTTGCCCATTTTTAAATTGGATTGTTTGTCTTCCTAGTGTTGAGTTATATGAGTTCTTTATATATTTTGGAAATTAACCATTTATCAAATGTATCATTGGCGAATATGTTCTCCTATACAGTGGTTCGCTTTCATTTTGAGAATGGTTTCTTTTGCTGTGCAGAAGCTGTGCAGAAGCTTTTTAGTTTGTTATACTCCCATTTGTTTATTTTTTCCTTTGTTTCTCTTGCCCTAGGAGATGTATTGGCAAAAATGTTTGAGATTTTACTGTCTATGTTTTCTTCTGGGATTTTTATGGTTTCTTGACTTACATTTAAAATAGCTAAGATCTGGAAACAGCCCACGTGTAGATGAGTGAATATGAAGCTGTGGTACATTTGCACAATGGAATATTATGCAGCTATAAAAAAAAACTCTTACCCTTGGATGGGTCTGGGGATATTATGCTAAGAAAAATAAGCCAGTCAGAGGAAGACAAAAGCACATAATCTCACTTTTATGCAGAATCTAATGAACAAAATAAACTGAGGAACAAAATAGATCCAGAGACATGCAAGCACACAACAGACTGAGAATTCTCAGAGGGAAGGGAGGTGGGGTGGGAGGAGATTAACCAAAGAATTTATATGCATATATACATGGACACAGATAATATTGTGGTGAAGGCCTGCATGGAGAGGGAGCCAGGTGGAGGGGAGCAAAGGGGAAAAATGGGAGACATCTTTAACATGCTCAACAATAAAAATAAATTTAAAATAAAATGTTATATACTCTGTAGTGACCAGGAATGGTCTTATGTGCAACTCTAGATGAAAAAAAAAAGTCACTGAAAGATTATATAAAAATTTAACAAAACATTATTTTATAGTTTCTAATATGCTAATAATACTTCTATATCACTACACAATTTATAGTATTATTTGCAAATACTATGGCAACATGAGGCATTTTCAAGATGAGGAATTTTGTACCTTTTCCTCTAAATGCTTTTTGTGCAATGAATATATCACTAAGCAAAAATATATCCACTCAGCACTGTTTGAAATAATAGTCTACTCCTATCTATACTCATACCTTTCCTTTCCTGAAGGAGATAATTTAGATAGTTAAATGTTTCTGGATGCCAAATTTTATCTACAAAATATCGGTATTTGACTGGCAATGCTCCCATCATGCTCTGGAAACCATGCTCTGGCCTGCTGCCTATAGATCTTCCCCTGAGGCTTTTGAGCTAGAGCCAGGTGTGGTTTGAGAATAGAGTAGGCTCTGGGCCCTTTGCTCCTGGACTTCAGTAGATTATGAAAAACCAATTCTGTTAAATTTTCTGTCAACTATGGAGCTTTAAATCTGATTTGTCACTTCAGAGATAAGTTTGTTGGTTTAAATTCTGCAGCATTGTGTGGGTTGCAAGCTCCTGGGATTTCAAGTGCCCATAAACATAGGTGTAGGAGTTTCTTCTTCCATGGTGGTTAATTTTAATTTCAAGCCACCTTAATCCTCATAACAATGAATGGTTTAATTTTAATAAATTAAATTCATGACAGACAAGATATCACCAGGAAACCACTTGAAAAATGATTCCTTTTTGTTTCAGACTGAATTTTGTCAGGATTCTGAAGAAATTAGAAAAATGGAGTCAGGGCTGGCCAATGATTGTTTACGTAACATTGTAAAACTCTTGCTCATCAGATCTAGCATATCTATCTTAAACCTTATATCCCAATAATTAATGAAATTATATCTTTCCAAGTGTAATATTATATTTTGATATTAGAAGTCTCATTTTAAGAAAATGGCTGCTTAAAATATTAGAGATCAGCACCCAAATGTGAAGTGTGATAGCAAACACATTTAACTATAGACCCTCTCCTACATAAATACATAGTATGACCATTAAATAATTGGATGTTGAGAAGTTAAGCACTAAATATATATTAAAGAGGAGAGTGTTAAAATATCAAACATTCATAAGGTCACCTCCTTTTTTAGATGATTCCCCATCTAAGGTAATGGCATCATTGTTACTTATTTGCTCAAACCATTTGTATGGGTAATCATCATTACCCAAGGGGAAATGCTTCATTTCCATTCCATTAGTGAACATTGTCCTCTCCAAAAATGTCCAAGGGGACATTTGATTCACATCAAATGGTCCTTGAAATTTAATACTATTCAAAATGTCCATGGGTACACTTGGTCCATACCAAAAAGTCCTTCGTAGTTGGTTCAGCCTAAAACATCCATGTTTATAAAATAGCCCATAATATTTATTTCCACTTTAGGTCTACAACATTATATAAAAAATGTTATCAAATTGGAGAAAAATTAAAAGACAGGAAGAGAGCCTAAGGGAGCTTTGGGACAACATGAAAAGAAGCAATATACAAATAATAGGGGTGCCAGAATGGCAGGAAGAGGAACAAGGGTTAGAAAACCTATTTGAAGAAAGAATCTCAGAAAACTTCCCTGATGTGGGGAAGAAAAAAAAAATCACACAAGCACAGAGAGTCCCAAACAAGATAAACCCGAAAAGGACACCAAGAAACATCATAATTATGATGGCAAATGTTCAGGACAAAGAGAGAATCTTAAAGGCTGCAAGAGAGAGACAGAAAGTTACATACAAGGGATCTCCCATTAGATTATAAAATAATTTCTCAATAGAAACACATCTGGCCAGAAAGGAATGGAAAGAAATTTTAAAAGTGATGCAAAGCAAGGGGACTGAATCCAAGGATACTCTATCCAGCAAGGCTATCATTCAAAATTAAAGGGGAAATAAGGAGGTTCAAAGACAAAAAAGTCTAAGGGAGTTTATAACTACCAAGCCAGCAATGCAAGAAATGCTAAAGGGACTGGTGTAAAAGGAAGAAAGGAATAAAAAGGGAGGAAGGAATACAGGCACAAAAAATAAAAATGGCTGCAAACAAGTACCTATTAATATTAACTTTAAATGTAAGTGGATTAAATGTTCTAATCAAAAGACATTGAGTGGCTGAATGGATAAAAACACATGACACATATATACGCTGTCTACAAGGGACCCACCTCAGAACAAGGGACTCACACAAACTGTGGTACATCTGCACAATGGAATACTATGCCGCTAAAAAAAGAAGGAACTTTTACCATTTGCAACAGCATGGATGGAACTGGAGAGCATTATGCTAAGCAAAATAAGCCAGTCAGAGAAAGATAAATATCACATGATCACACTCATTTATGGAATATAATGAACAACATAAAGTGATGAACAAAAACAGATTCAGAGACAGAGAAGCATCGATCAGACCATCAAACCTCAGAGGGAAGTAGGGGAGGGCAGGGGTACAGGGGAGAGATCAACCAAAGGACTTGTATGCATGCATATAAGCCCAACCAATGGACACAGACAACAGGGGTTGAGGGCATGAGTGGGAGTTTGGGGGGCAATGAGGGGATAAGGACACATAAGTAGTACCTTAATCAATAAAGAAAAAAATGCTGTCATGTTTTGTTGGTTCATTAATTGCTGTGACTGTGTTGCCAATCTATACTAATAATAGAAGAATATGCAAATTGTCTGGGATGCCTTCACAGTAATAGTAATGACCAGCAGGTTGAGTGGGGTGACAAGGTTGGCACAGGGGTTAGTGAGGGCAACCAAACAACTGAACAGCAGGATGCGTGGGATGACCAGGCAGGTACGGGCGGTAGTTGGGGGTGACCAGGCCAGCGGGGGCCAGTTGGGGGCAACCACGCCAGTGGGGGGGCAGTTTGGGGCGACCAGGCTGGTGGGGTAGGGGCAGATGGGGGATATCAGGCCAGCAGGCAGAGGCGGTTAGGAGCCAGCGGTCTTGGATTGTGAGAGGGATGTCCAACTGCCAGTTTAGGCCCAATACCCGGGATTTTCTTTTTAAAAAGGAGCTTCAATTATTTGTAACTGAAATAACAGGTTCTCGAGGAAACTGACACTGAACCTGAATTGCATTGATTCATTTACAGTGACACCAGGTGTTTAAATGGACAGAATGAGTAAGTCAGGCTGGGCAGCCAGTCGAGGGGGCTAGGGGCGAAGGACCCTCTGATGTGGCCGTGGCCAGGCCCAGCGGGAGCAGGCACTGTGGAGCCTGCGGTGGAGCAGCTGGGTTCACGAGGTTGCACGAATGCTGGGTCCCAGCCGCTTCCCAGCCTCGCCTCGAGGAGGTGGTCCCACCGGCCTCATGATTGGAAGTTCTGTTCTTAGCCATGTGATTGCTTTTGGGGCCTGGAATTATAAATATATATTATATTTTAGTTGTTAAAAAAAAAAATCCCCTGAAGGGTCCTGGATTGGAGAGGGTGCAGGCTGGGCTGAGGGGACTGCCCCCCCCCCCCCCCGGTGCACGAATTTCGTGCACTGGGCCTCTAGTAATACCAATAATAACCCTGCTTGCTTCAGTAGCCTAGCTTGTCATAGCACATGGGTTTAAGTTGGTGGGGGCGTATGGGTTAAAAGGCCCCCTGGACCTTTTTGATAGGCATAAATGTCCCGGAAGTTTTCCTTCACCACCACTCCAGGAAGTCTAGTAGATCTTTTTCCAAAATATACATGTTCACATGTCTATTTCAGGGCTATCACTCTATGAGATACATGTCACCTCTCAGGTTGTAAAAAGCTTCCCTCCTTTCCTAGTTTCCTGAGAATTGTTATCACTGAAAGGTGTTGAATTATTTTCAAGTACTTTTTCTGTGTCCACTGAAGTGATCATGCAATTTTATTCTTTATTGTATTAACATGATGAATTACATTGATTTCTTTCAACCTTAAATTTCCAGGGTAAACTTCTACATAATCGTAATGCATTATTCTTTTTGTATATTTATTGGATTTTACTTGCTAATATATGTATTCTTAACCAATTTTTCTTTCTGTGTTTATGGGGAATATGGTTCTGTGATTCCCTTTTCCTACAATGTCTTTATCTGTTTTTGAAAAGAGGGTAAAACTGGCCTTATGAAATGAGTTGGGAATTGTTTCTGCCACTCTATTTTGAAAATATAAGATTGGAATTACATCTTTCTTAAATATTTTTTAAAAATATTCAGTGAAGTCATTTGAGCCTGGAGAATTTTCTCATTATTTTAGTTAATTATTTATTTAACTAGAGGCCCAGTGCACAAAATTCATGCATGGGGGATGAGGGGGGTTCCCTCAGCCCAGCCTGCACCCTCTCCAATTTGGGACCCCTTGAGGAATGTCTGACTGCCCTTGGACATCCCTCTCACATCCAGGACTGCTGGCTCCCAAACACTCGCCTGTCTGCCTGCCTGATTGTCCCTAACCGCTTCTGCCTGCCAGCCTGATCACCCCCTAAGCACTACCCTGCCAGCCTGATCGATGCCTAACTACTTCCCTGCCAACCCGATTGACCCTAACTGCCCTCCCCTTTAGGCCTGGTCCCCCCCACAACTGCTCTTCCTTGCCAGCCTGGTTTCCCCTAACTGCCTCCCTTGCAGGCCTGATTGCTCCTAACTGCTCTCCCCTGCAAGCCTGGTCACCCCTAACTTCCCTCCCCTGCCAGCCATCTTGTGGCAACCATCTTTGACCACATTGGGGTGACCATCTTGTGTGCTGGAGTGATGGTCAATTTGCATATTACCTCTTTATTAGATAGGATTTTTAAAATTTATATGGAGCAGTACAAATTTTCTATTTTTTCCTGACTAAGTGTAATACTTGTGTCTCTCACGAATGTATCCATCCCATACAGGTTGTTGTATTTGTTGTCATAATTTTTAAAAAAATAAAGTATCCCTTGTTAGTCTTTTAAAGCCTGAAGACTTTGTAATTATGTCACCTTAGTAATTGTGCCTTATTTCTCGTGCCTTATTTCTTCTTCCTCCCTCACTTCCTCCCCCTCCTCCTCCTCCTCCTCCTCCTCTCTCTCTATTTATTAATTTAACTAATTTTCCCCCTAAAATATTTTAATATAATTGATTTTATATATTGCTTTTTATTTTCTATTTCATTGATTTCTGCTCTTATATTTATTTCTCAACTTCTGCATATTTTGGGTTTAATTTAATGTTTTTTCTAGTATCTAAGGATAGAAGCCTAGATCATTGATTTCAGAATTCTCCTTCTTTCTAACAGATTTTTAGTTCTATACATTTTCCTCTAATTGTTAAGTTACAAATTAAAAAGTGTGACACATTATATTTTTATTATCATCGATCTTGTAATTTTTTAACCCAATTTTTATTTAGAAGTATATTTTAAAAATTTTTGAACATAAATATATATTAACTTTTCTGGCAATCTTATTGTTATTGGGTTTTAAATTAATTACATTGGGGTTAGAGACCATACTTTGTATGATTTCAAAATTTTTAAATTTAATAAGGCTTTTTAAATACTCAAATAAGGCTTATCTTTGTAAATATACCATTGCATTTCAAAATTATGTGTAGTGACTTATAAAACCAATTAAGTCAAGATATTTGATAGTGCTGCACAGATTTCCTATGCCTAATGACTTTGGCCTAGTTATTTAATAAATTCCTTAGAAAAAGTGTGTTAAAATCTTCATGTGAAATTGTGAAATCATACAATTATCTCTTCAATTCTTTAATTTTTGCCACATTTTTTTTTAAAACTTCTGCTTTAGGTGCTTGCACATTAATGATTATTATCTTTTTTCTGATGAATTGACACATATTTGTGTACAATTTTGTTTTTTATTGATTAGTTCTTGCTGTTTCTAGAATTACAGAAGTGGAATTGGAAGAAATAATGATTATGCAATACCGCACTATAGTTTTGCAAATAATTAAATAAAGCTCTATTACAGATTTTATCCATTATTCCCTTATCTTTCTCCTTTTTTTCTTAATTTTTTTATTTTTCAATTACAGTTGACATAGAATATTATATTAGTTTCAAGTATACCACCCAGTGATTAGACATTATATAATTTAATAAATGATCACCCCAATAAATCTCATATCCATTCCATTTGACACCATAGTTATTAGAATATTAACTTTATTCCTTAAGCTGTAGTTTGCATCCCCATTACTATCCTATAACTACCAATTTCTACTTATTTTTTTAATCCTCACCTGAGACATGTTTATTGATTTTTTTTAAGAGAGACATTGATGTGAGAGAGAAATATTGATTGGTTTACCTCCCATAGGGGCCTGACCAGGGATTGAACCCTCAGCCTTTTTTTGGTATATGAGATAACACTCCAACTGACTGAGCCATCTGGTCAGTGTCTGGGAACCTCTTTATATGCCTTTCATTTCTAAATGATAGCTTTGCTCGATAGAGTAATCTTGGTTGCAGGTACTTGCTTTTCTTTTTCTTTTTCTTTTAAATGTCACTGCTGGTGACAGTTTATTTTGATGTGTTTTACATCTGTTGGGTTCCTGGTCTACATTCCCATTTTCTTTTTCATTTTCTTAACTTTATTATTATTTTTTAAATTAAATCTTTATTGTTCAGATTATTACAGTTGTTCCTCTTTTTTCCCCCCATAGCCCTCCTTCACCTGGTTCCCACCCCATCCTCTGCCCTTACCCCACCCCCACTGTCCTTATCCATAGGTGTACAATTTTTTTCCAGGCTCTTCCCTCACCCCTCACACCCCTTTCCCCCCAAGAATTGTCAGTCCACTCCCTTTCTCTGCCCCTGATTCTATTATATTCACCAGTTTATTCTGTTCATCAGATTATTTATTCACTTGATTTTTAGATTCACTTGTTGATAGATATATATTTGTTGTTCATAATTTGTATCTTTACCTTTTTCTTCTTCTTCCTCTTCTTAAAGGATACCTTTCAGCATTTCATATAATACTGGTTTGGTGGTGATGAACTCATTTAGCTTTTTCTTATCTGTGAAGCTCTTTATCTGACCTTCAATTCTGAATGATAGCTTTGCTGGGTAAAGTAATCTTGGTTGTAGGTTCTTGCTATTCATCACTTTGAATATTTCTTGCCACTCCCTTCTGGCCTGCATAGTTTCTATTGAGAAATCAGCTGACAGTCATATGGGTACTCCCTTGTAGGTAACTAACTGTTTTTCTCTTGCTGCTTTTAAGATTCTCTCTTTGTCTTTTGCTCTTGGCATTTTAATTTTGACGTGTCTTGGTGTGGTCCTCTTTGTATTCCTTTTGTTTGGGGTCTATGCGCTTCCTGGACTTGTAAGTCTATTTCGTTCACCAGGTAGGGGAAGTTTTCTGTCATTATTTCTTCAAATAGGTTTTCAATTTTGTACTCCCTCCTGCCCCCCAAAACACACACACACACACACACACACACACACACACACACACTCCTCATAGGATCCTCTATAGCAAATTTCAAGTATACAATATCATTATTACAGCTATCCTGTTTTACATGAAAACACCCAGTTTTTATTCATCTTTTTTTTAAAAAAAAAATTGTAGGTTCTGAACTACAGCTCAGTATTTTCCCCAAACCCCAAACCCTGATAATCACTGTTCTACTCCCTGGTTCTGAGTTTTACTTTTTAGATTCCATATAAGTGAGATCAAACAGTATTTGTCTTTCTCTGTTTATCTTATTTCACTTATCAGAATAATCTCTTGGTTTACCCATGTTGCTGCAAATGTCAGGATTTTCTTCATTTTTATGCTTGAATAATATTTTATAATCTATCAATCTATCATCTCTCTATTGATCTATCTTAATGTCCCTTTAATCGTTTTTTGTTTCTTTTTTTGCTGTTGTTATTTTTTTTCAGTTCAATCAGTAAATTTTTATTTCAGAAATTTATTCTGGAACTTTCATTTGACTTTATTATTTTTATTTCTTGGCTGATGCTTTCTATTACTTTACTGATATTTTTATTTATTGAAACCATCTTTTGTTTTAGTTCATTGAGAATAATTCTAATAGCTGCTTTATAATCCATGCTTGTTAATTTCAGTACCTGGTTAATTTAGCAGTCAGACTCAATGAAGTTTCTTTTCTTTTGAGAAAGTGACTCATTTTCTTGGTCCTTATTTCATGTAATTTTGAGTAGTATTTTGGACATTATTTATGTTATTTTGTGAAGATTCTGGATTGTGCTATTTTCTTCGATTAATGTTTCTTTTCTCTTATAAATTAATTTTCAGTTGGATGGGAATAATCTGCAAAGTCTGCTTCTTGGGAAGCATCTTTGATCTCATTTCAGATTGACTTTTTTTATGTTTTGCTGAGTTTCTTTGAGTTTGTTCTGTACACCTTTGATTCAGGAGTCAGAGATTTGAGAAAACAGTTTAAAGATTTCCCCCCTGACTCATTCCTTTTTGAGATTTCCTACTCTGTTCGGGATTTATGGTTTTTTGGCTTTATTATTCTGGTTCTCCAGATTAGGAAGGCCATGGGTTTTTATGCATGTGTCTTTATCACCACTGTGTGAAACAGTGTGGATGGAATTTAGTTCAAGGAGAAAACCTTGCAGACTTACTGATATAACTGCTCTCTTTTTTCCTAGAGCTCTTATGCACTTCTGAGAGAGGCTGTTTATGTTTGTTCTTCAGTATTTTCAAAGAGTTGCTTTTGCATTATGTTCAAGTTAATCCAGCAGGGTCTTAGGTAATCAAAGTTGTAAAAGGAAGCTCTTTCTTGCTGATGAGTCTCCATAGCTTTTGAATCTGTCTCAATGTCGCCCTTATACATAATATCTTGTATCTTGCTAAGTAAGTATTTTCGAGACAAGGACAATGGCATGCTTATCCTGTAGCTGCCACACACAGTAAATGTTCAATATATTTCTGCTCAATTTAGCTGAAATTAAACCACATTGACTTAAATATATGCGGCAGTGAAAGGATCTACCAGATAGAAGAGGGACAGAGGAAGCTTCAAAAATGCTAATTGAGGCATTAAACTTTTGCCATACTAATTCAAAAGCATAGTTCTATGTAGGAGTCTCATAAGTACAAAATATACTCAGATCTGATTTGTAAATTTTGGATCCCTTAATGACTGACGTTTTTACTTAACCTGATATCATCTTGTTAAAACTATATTGATAGAGAATGAAGTGTATAACTTTTTAAAGAATTCAAGAGCCTTTATGGAGGACAGTAAATAAGAAAAGATAAAGGTATCATCCTATCTAATAAAGAGGGAATATGCTAATTGACCCTCATGCCATCACAAAGATGGTGGCACCCATAGCCAATAAGGAGGAAATATGCTAATTGCTGCCCCACCCTCAAAGATGGCAGCACCCACAGCCAATAAGGAGGGAATATGCTAATTGCTGCCCCACCCTCAAAGATGACAGCACCACAGCCACAAGATGGTGGCGCCTAGTCCCCTCAGTCCCGCCGGGACAGCAGGCAGGCCCAGCAGCTCCACGCGCATGCCTCTAAAGTCCCCCAGTCCCCTCAGACCCCCTGCTGGCCTGAGGTGCAGGCAAGCCTCAGATGTTGGCTGCCCAGCTGCCTAGGGCCACCCGAGGCTCAGGTAACCAGGCTGGCTGAGGCTTGCGCTGCTGGCAGTGGCAGCAGCAGAGGTGTGATGGGGGCATTGCCTTCCCCTGATCACCGGGTCACCTCCCACCCCTGAGGGCTCTCAGACTGAGAGGGGGCAGGCTGGGCTGAGGGACCCCCCTCCAGTGCATGAATTTTCATGCACCAGGCCTCTAGTAGGAGAATAAAGGAGGATAGACAATGTATCCAAGGGCACCACTGATTTGGAAAGAAAATTACCCTGTTACTTTAGCAATACACAGCCTCTATATTATTGTTTATGTATGGGAAACACTAGCTCAGAATTTGAGGTAATTCAGAAAAATTGTAGCTGCCTGCATCAAGGCTATCAATCTACCAATATACATGTGGCAGATTTTAGATTTTCTGTACTGGGTGTTATAGGACTTCATTTTGAATCATCATGCGTGCTGTGACATTTGAAAACATTTTATTGCTTTTGTTATTGTGACATACAGATGTGTGTTCTGGCTCCTCGTTTTCTGACTAACTTTGTAAAAAAGACATATGTCTTGAATGTATTAGAAGTTAAATTGACCTACCAGTAAAATGGTTCATATCTGCTTTGTGATCAAAGGTAATGTTTATTCATTCTTTTTAAAGGTGGCAGGATTTTATAAAGTCAATCTGGGGTTTGCATTTATTTACAAAACTCGAGGCCCAGTGCACACGAAATCGTGCATGGTTAGGGTTCCTAGGCCTAGCCTGGCCTCTGTCGCATGGCCTCTGCTGCCCTGAGATGCTATGTGAATCTCCTCGCCCCGTGATGCTCTCGGCCCCTCGACTGCTCTGCGAATCCCACAAGCTCCGCTAGGCTCCCCCTAACCCTTGACTGCTCCGCGAAGCTTGCTGCCACCCTGTGAAGCTCGCTGCTGGACAATCCACAAAACTCTCCCAGCCCCACCACTGCTTCAAGAAACTCCCCCACCCTGTGACTGCTTTGCAAAACTTGCTGCTGCCAGGGTGACTGCTCCACTAAGCTCACGACCACCCCGTGAAGCAGCCTGCCACTGCCGCTCAATAGTCCCCAGTCCCACCCCACCACCAGTCCCCCTCATGGTGAGCGGCTTGGGGGCTGGGGGAAGGGGGAGACCAAGAGGTGCTCCATGCACTTCATGGTGACCGGTTGCCCATTCAGTCATGATGGCACCTAGCTCTTTATATATATTAGGATGAATTAGGGGAAGAGTTAGGGGTTTTTTTTAAAAAATAAGCTTAAAATTCTCTCTGGCCCACAGATAATCTATACTAATATAAGGGTAATTTGCTAATTAGACCAGGAGACCTTCCAGACATCCTTCCGGACAAAGCCATGGTGGTGGGGCCTAGGCAGAGGTGGTTAGGGGTGATCAGGCTGGCAGGGGAGGGCAGTTGGGATTGATCAGGCCAGCGGGGGAGGGGGGCAGTTGTGGGTGATCAGGCCAGCAGGGGGCGGGTCAGTTGTGGGCCATCAGGCCAGCAGGGGGGGCAGTTGGGGGATATCAGACTGGCAGGGTGGGGCAGTTGTGGGCTATCAGGCTGGGGAGGGGGGCAGTTGGGGGTGATCAGGCCGATGAGTGGTTAGGAGCCAATGGTCCCAGATTGTGAGAGGTATGTCAGACTGCTGGTTCAAGCCCTGTGGGATCAGGCCTAAAATAGCAGTCAGACATCCTCCGAGGGGTCCCAGATTGGAGAGGGTGCAGGCTGGGCTGAGCAACACCCCCCCACCATGCACGAATTTTTGTGCATCGGGCCACTAGTTCTATATTAATAAAATGATAATATGCTAATTAGACTGGGAGACATTCTAGGGAGACCTTCCAGAAATTCTTCCAGACAAAGCCATGGTTGTTGGCCTGATCAGCCCAGATGGGAAGGCAGCTGGGGGTTAACAAGCCTGGCGCAGTCCATTTGGGAAGAGAAGACTGGATGAAG
>NW_005871185.1:767010-773471 GCF_000147115.1 Myotis lucifugus | reverse complement strand
GGGGGACAGTTGGGGGCTAGAAGGACAGCTGGGGGGCAGTTCAGGGCAAGCAGGCAGGCAGGCAGAGTGGTTAGGGGCAATCAGGCAGGCAGGCAGGTGAGTGGTTAGGAGCCAGTGGTCCCAGATTGCGAGAGGGATTCCAGATTGGAGAGGGTGCAGGCCAGGCTGAGGGACACCCCTCCCCCCCATGCACGAATGTCATGCACGGGCCACTAGTCTATATATGTAAAAGCCACTAGTTTATATATATAAAAGCCTAAGCAACAGAACGACCAAACAACTGAACAACTGGTTGACCGGTCAACTAGTGCGCTCCCACAGCCAACCTTCTGTGGCCAGCCAACCTCCCATGGCTCCTCCCCCTACCAGTCAACCTCTCACGGCCCCTAACTCTGGCCAACCTCCTGAGGCCTTGATTGGCCCCAATCGCTGGCCAGGCTGAGGGACCTCAGCCATGCATGAATTCATGCACCGGGCCTCTAGTAGTAGATAGAAGGCTAAAATTATCCAGGCATTGAATCTTGGTCTGTGAGTTTAAAAGTGCTTTTTGATTAAGTCTAGAAAGACTAAGTATGACTATATTCTTTAAAATTTGGAGAAGGTTAAGACTGGAAAGTTTGCTCTCAATCTGAGGCACAGAAATAATGGACCATTCTTGCCTAGTATAAAACTTTATAACCCATTTTATGAAAGTACCACATGGGCCAACTCTGAATTGAGCTCAACTTGTAATATCAGCTTATACTCACCATAGCAATTTCTCTTCCTAAAATACCGGTATAATTAGTTGAATATTGTTGTGCATTCGTTTTGAGTTTGTTTGTGAAAATAATGCATGTAAGAATATAATATAACTAGAGGCCTAGTACATGAAATTTATGCACTCAGGGGGTGGTCCCCCAGCCTGGCCTATGCCCTGTCACATTGTGGGAGCCCCACAATCGATCACCCCAAAGTGGCAGGCCCCGCCTACCCATCTGGGGCTTCTCAATGGATTGTCCCAAAGAGGTAGGCCAGAGACGGGGGTCCCGCCTCCACACCACGCAGAGTTGGGAGGTGGGACCCCCAGAACTCCCAGGCAGGCCTCGTCACATGGAGCTGGGAGGAGGCAGGACCCCCAGACAGGTCTCGCTACTTGGAGCCATGTCCCCCAGACTGGCCTCACCACACGGAGCCCGGGGACACCCAGGCAGGCCTTGCCTCACAGAGCTGGAGGACCCACCTCCTCCCGGCTCCACGCACCAAGCTGGGAGAGGTGGGACTCCGAGGCAGGCTCCTTGCTGTGCATGTAGCATCAAGCTCAGTCCCGCCCACCTGGGCACACCTGCTGTGTGCGCAGCCATCTTATGACAGCATGAGGGCATCACAGCATGACAACTACTTAGGGTTTTATTAGTAAGGATGTTTGTATTCTCTGTGAGCTTTCTCATAGATATAAAGAACTATAAATTATTTCAACTTGGGAAAATATAATTTAAAAAGTAAGTAGCTCATTTACTTAACAATAGCCAATAGCCTTTAAAATGCTGTGCATGTTTCCTTGTCACTGTTAGTTCAGTTCAAACATACATCTTAATAAATTGTGCCTCAATTCTATTAGTGAACCTTCAAAATTCACAAGAGGCTAAAAGGTCAGCTCTCAAAGAGTCTACCTGTCTGTTCTTTGCTCATTTTCAAATGTATTACATATTTTATGACACCATTTAACTGATCTCTTGAATGGACTTTTTTGGGGGTATATGTTTTGAAAAAATATATTCATAAAACTAGAGGCCCAATGCACAAAATTCATGCAAGAGTAGGCCTTCCTTCCCCCGGCTGTTGGCACTGGCTTCGCTCTGGCACCCGGGATCCAGGCCTCCCTCACAGAAGGAGGCCCTGCCCACCTGCTGCAGCCTGCCAGTTGGTGGCTTGGGCCTCCCTCTTTGGGGCAATCGTGGAGCTCCCCAATTGATCGCCCCACCGGTCGGTGGCCTGTGCCTCCCTCTGCGGGACGATTATGGGGCAATGGCCAGGTCCCCTGACCAATTGCATGGCACCTGCCTTGGATGGCTTGGCACCAGTGGGTGTCATAGTGTGGTCCCGGATGGTCGTCCAAATGGTTGTCTAGATGGTCATTCCGCTGTTCGGCTGCTTGGTCGATTTGCATATTATGCTTTTATTATATAGGACCAGGGGCCCAGTGCATGAATTCGTGCACCTTGAAAGGAACTGTGGGCTGTGAGGCTGCTGTGGGCACAAGGGCAGATCTCAGCCCATCCTCCATGCCCCCACCACAGCCCCTGGTTCCCTCCCTGCCAGCAACCCCTCTCCTGCTGCCGCTTCCACATGCTGATGGCATCAGCCCCTCTGACACCCGTTGATGGCACAGAGTGACTAGGTCCAGTGCCAGTAGTGGGTGCAAGTGGCAGCTGCTGCCCCGATCACCCCTCAGGAGCAGGGGGAGGTGGAAAGTCCTTAGGGGTGATTGGAGCTGGCAGCTGCCACTCATACCCTCTGATGGCGCCAAGCGATTGACACCGGTGCCAGGCACCAGCAGCGGGTGCAAGCGGGGCTAGCATCATCAGTGGGTGCAAGCAGCGGCTCTGGTGCTGGCACCAGGTGTGAGCGGGGCCATCGCTGGCAGCGGGTCCGAGTGGCATCTGCTGCCACAATCACCCCTCAGGAGCAGGGGGAGGTTGAGAAGCCCTTAGGGGTGACTGGGGCTGGCAGACGCTGCTCGCACTCACTGGCAGTGCCAAGAGAACAGGGCTGGTGCCAGGCCCCGGCAGCAGGTGTGAGGGGCAGCTTCAGTGCCAACAGTGGGTGTGTGCAGTGCCAACGTTGGCAGCAGGTGCAAGTGCTGGGTGGGACCATGGGGTGCAGGAGCAAAGAATTTTCAGTAAGCACCAGAGGCTCTCCCCGATGACCACCTTGGTCTGGCGCCCCCACTCACCTGCTCCACCATCCCTCTGCAGCCGATGCCCACCATGTTCTGCACTCTGCTGCCCACTGCTGATGCCCGCCATGTTCTGCACTCTGCTGCCCACTGCCGATGCCCGCCATGTTCTGCACTCTGCTGCCCACTGCCGATGCCTGCCATGTTCCACGCGCGCCCCTTGGTGGTCAGTGTATGTCATAGTGACCGGTTGTTCGGTTGTTCTGCCACATGATCTATTTGCCTATTAGGGTTTTATATATATAGATAAGCTCCATATCACTGTTTATATAAAGTGACAAATCTGAGTGTCTTTTTTGCTGTTGTTTTTTTTTTTAACAAGGATCTCAGTTATTATTTTCAATTTTAAAATGAGTAAAACTATTTGATAATTGGAAGAGGGTACTCCTCTCTTGTGTAGAATCTTCAGAATAACTAATACCTTTTTCGTACTTTTTATGATTTCGAATACAGAAAAAAAAGTTATATTTTGATATTTTATTAGAGATTTTTTCATGTGAACACTAAACACTGCTAGCCTTTAATTATTCAATTTTAAATTTAAAAAGGTTTTCTAATTTAAGTTACATGTCATGATCTTTTCCTACCCTTTTACTACGGTCCTTTGAAGAAAAAATCACAATTAAATCTATACTTTAGAAATTTAACTACATAAAATCAAAGGAGATTAAGATATTAAAGACAGAAATATATGCCCTAACCGGTTTGGCTCAGTGGATAGAGCGTCAGCCTGCGGACTCAAGGGTCCCAGGTTTGATTCCGGTCAAGGGCATATACCTTGGTTGTGGGCACATCCCCAGTCGGGGTGTGCAGGAGGCAGCTGATCGATGTTTCTCTCTCATCGATGTTTCTAACTCTCTATCCCTCTCTCTTCCTCTCTGTAAAAAAATCAATAAAATATATTAAAAAAAAGACAGAAATATAATACATTTCTTCTAAATTAGTGATCAACTTCTTTGCCTCTCAACATGTAAATGTGAAATTTCCTTGTTTATAAATATAAATATTTGTACTTAAGAAAATACTCTAAAATGTATGTCTTAAGTTAGTTATATAATAATTTTGTGATTCCTTAGTGAAATTTTAGAAATGTATTTTATCATTTTGAATTGATATTGTAATGCACTTTAAAATTCTGAAATTAGATCCTTGTGGCTCAATTTATTTTAGTTTGATTTAGTCCTGTAATACAAATAGAAGTTAAGATTAATTAATCAGACAAAATATATTTCTTGACCCTGCTTAGTGTTTAAAACCCAGTCATGAACCGTTACTGGATTCTTTAAGGCTTTTTCAAAGAATGGAAAATACATTTTATTTAATACTTATTTAGCTAAAATAGTATAATGTTTGAGCTAGAATAGACAATTACATGTAACACATATTCCAGCAACCTAAGCAAATGTTACTTTTAAGATTTTAACTTAGCCTTCTAAATATCTACTTCAATTAGTGATTACATAGGCAGATGGTTAATATAGATAAAAAAAGATTCAACTTTAACTACTAAATTATACTTTCATAAATGAATACAAGAGGGTTTTGCTTTTGGATATAATGGAGAAGGTCATGAAGGACCCCAATTCTTTCTAACAACAAAAAGTCAAAGGAGAAAACAAATAATCATACATTTAGTAATTTCACTGAAGATCTTTGAACACAAATCTAACATATCTAAACTTCAGGGAGATAGTTTTTCCTAGATGAGGAAGCAATGCAAGCTGTTTCCATGTTTGGGTCCCGTTGCTGATGTTGGGGACCAGGCCACCAGAGGAGTTATACTGCAGAAGAAAGATTACCTCTGCTTAGAGAAAGCAAAATTGTCTAAACTTTTGATGAACCTGTGTGCTGAATGTTGAATTTCAGTCTAGAATATTGAAAAGAACCAAGATAATCAGTTCCTTGTCATATGGGCCTTTCTCAGACAGTCTTTCCCAGATGATGGTTTGCTTCATCAAAGTGGAACAAGAAGTCAATAAAGAGAATCAGCCAGCAAGATGGAAATAACAATCTTTTGTAACCCAGTCATGGAAGTGCTCTCGCATTGCATTACCTTCACAAATTCTGTTGGTTACAAGCAAGACAGTAAGTCTAGCTCACACTCAAAAGGTCATTATGCAGACAAGAATGCTAGAAATTAGACATAATTGAAGACCACATTAAAAGTTTGCCTACCAGAGATCTTTTTTTAAAAAAATAGTTAATTAATTTATTTTTTATTTAATTCTTTATTCTTTAAACCAGCGGTTCTCAACCTGTGGGTTGTGACCCCTTTGGGGGTCGAACGACCCTTTCACAGGGGTTGCCTAAGACCATCGGAAAACACATATCTACACTAATAAAAGAGAAACATGGTAATTAGTGTACGACCGCTACCTTTCCCATTGGCTAATCAGCATATCCTTATGCAAATTAACTGTCAGCCAAGATGGCGGCCGGCAGCCATGCACTGAAGCGAACAGGGAGGCTTGCTTGCTCCAGTGACGGCGAACTCCAACGTTCCCTGCCTGCCGCTGCCGGCCTCTCAGCTGCAACTCTAAGTAACTATGTTGCAAATAAGAAGCTAAACAAAACCCCAGAAACCGGCTTTCATTCAGCCAGGCTACAGCCAGCCGGACCGCAACACTGTATCGATGTTTTCAGCAGCGAGGCCTCAGAGCTAAAGCTGGCCCAGAATAAAAAAAAAAAAAAAAAAAAAGAAAAAAAGGAGCGGTTGGGAGCTTCAGTCACCCGCTTCCGGAAAACAGCCCTCAGCCCCTCACCCAGACTGTCCAGGCACCCCAGTGGGGACCCCCACCCTGATCCAGGACACCCTTCAGGGCAAACCAGCCAGCCTCTACACATGCACCAGGCCTCTATCCTATATAGTAAAAGGGTAATATGCCTCCCGGCACCAGGATCAGCGTGACAGGGGGCAGCGCCCAAACCCCCTGATCAGCCATGCTCTGTGCCTGATAGGGGGGAGCTCCCCAATCCCCTGATTGCCCTTCGGCTCTGTGTGTGACAGGGGGCGGGGCCACAACCTCCCTATCCGCCCTGCTCTGTTCGTGACAGGGGAAGGCGCCCCAACCCCCTGATCAGCCCTGCTCTGTGCCTGATAGGGGGGAGCTCCCCAATCCCCTCATTGCCCTGCGGCTCTGTGTTTGACAGGGTGCGGTGCACCAACCCCCTGATCGGCCCTGCTCTGTGTGTGACAGGGTGCGGCGCCCCAACCCCCCACCCCCCACAGACCCTGCTCTGTGTGTGACAGGGTAGAGCCATAATCTCCCCATTGGCCCTGCCCTGAGTGTGATAGGGTACAGCGCCCCAACCCCCTGATCTGCCCTGCTCTGTGTGTGACAGGGGGCGGTGCCCCAGCTCCCCTATCGGCCCTGCTCTGTGCGTGACAGGGGGAAGCTCCCCAACCCCCTGATCGACCCTGCTCTGTGCGTGACAGGGGGTGGCGCCACAACCTCCCCATCGACCCTGCCTTGAGTGTGACAGGGGGCGGTGCCCCACCCCCCCAATCGGCCCCACCCTGAGC
>NW_005871185.1:662970-765395 GCF_000147115.1 Myotis lucifugus | reverse complement strand
TGTTTATTTTTTTTAGAAGGGGAATATATTAGATACTTAGACACAATCTTTCACAACTTAGTTATCTAATATTGTTGTTGGTGGTATTTTTTTCCATTTTCTGTGCACCAGGCTCTGTTTTAAGCACTGAGAGCTAAATGGAGAAATGACAGATATGCAGCCATGATTTATGGTTCAGTGGGTATTGGATGAGTCTATTTTTTGTCCATTTTTCATGTTTCCAAGTAGAGGAAAATTATCCATCTTGGATTTTCTATACTCATTTTCCAATCCTTCCCAGAGGAGGTGAAGTGGTTTATCTGATGGTGAGTTTAGGATGGGGTACTGGCATGGCTTCACCCTGTGGAACCACTCAGTTTGGGATCTTGCAGAAAACAAGTGTTCTGATCTGTTCTCTGCTGTGTGGTAAAAAAGACATTTTCCATGCAGGCAGAAGCCAATGGCTATCCATCTGTGAAAATTAATAAGTGAGTACTCTACAGTGTATTAACTCAGTGCTAAATTATTATCATGATCATTTGCTCATATACTTCAGTGATAGCCTTTATTTCATTTTTTAATTTTTATAAGTCAGGAATAAAACTGACATTTAAAAAATCTCCATCTGTTTAATTCATGTCTCTATAGTATTTCTTGAGCAAGGAGGATTTATTTATTGAACCCTAAAATCTCAATAGTATAATCAGTACTAAGATAAGTTTAATAGAGAGTAGGATAGTAGCCAGGGAAGGTAACTTATCCAGACTGGTAGGACTGTGGTGGTCAGAAAATGTATTTTTTAAGTGTATGCATAGAATTCTCTGTTCTCTTTAGCAAGTGCCATGTGAAAGTCAGTGGATTTGGGGGATATGTTGGCACTTAACTGATTTTGAAATCAGCCCATTGGAAACCATTTTCAAGTCTGGATTAGTTACATCTTACGTTAGAGTTATCAATTCATTTACTTAACAATTTGTTATTAAATGCATATCATGGGAAGTATTTTTTTAATCTGGGGATACAGAAATGGAAAATAAATTTTTAAAATATTTTTTAATCCTCATCCGAGGACATAGTATGTTTTTTTATGGATTTGAGAGAGTGAAGAGAAAGAGAGAGAGAGAGAGAGAGAGAGAGAGAGAGAGAGAGAAAGAGATATGTGAGAGAGAAACATCGATTGGTTGCCTCCTTCACACACCCCAACTGGGGGTAGAACCCACAACCTAGGCATGTGCTTTGATCAGGAATCGAACCCACAACCTTTAGGTGTAGAAATATGAGGTTCCAACCAACTGAACCATCTGACCAGGGCACAAGAAAAATTTTAAAAATCCAAACTCTATGAAACACATTCTAGGTAGAAGATTGAGGTTTGTGGTTGACTTGAAGAACCATCCTCCTCCTTTAAATTTAATTGAATAACTGTTGGGCCTTCGAGGGAAGGTAGGGGAAGATGGGGGTAAGGGGGAGAGATCAACCAAAGGACTTATATGCAAGCATATAGGCCTAACCAATGGACACGGACAACAGGGGGGTGAGGGCATGAGTGGGGGGGGGAGGGGGTAACGTGGGGATAAGGACACATATGTAATATCTTAATCAATAAAAATATATAAAAAAAATTTAATTGAATAAGTAAGCTATACTCCTAAATCAGAGCATTTGTACTTGCTATTTTTTTCTGCCTGGAGCAATATATCTCCAGATATTCATACCTTGATCCCTTGTGGGTTTTAGTTCTTTTCCTGCCCCACCCAGTGTATATTACGACTAGATTTTTCCAAGAGCACTTATTCCACACTTCGTTGCTTTATATTTATTAGAACTGTTACCACTGCCTAGTGTATAATGTTCTGTCTACTCAAAATACCACAGAGCTTCCCTTCCTTCACAGTAAAATCCAAGCTCTCACAAAGGCTTTCAAAGCCCTACAGTCTGCACCCACCTCCATTTCCTCTGACCGCATCTCTTTTTCTCACTTCTGCGGGGTGATTTTACTCTAAGATTGAAAGTGCTTTGCGTAGAAGAGTTTCATGCCATGACTAAGGTTTAAAAGGTTCTCTCCATCCACTGAGTTGAGGACAAACTGGGACAGAATGGGAGGGGGAGTGTTAAAGGTTGAAGGAGAGAGACCGGTTAGAAAACTGAACTAATCCAAGTGAGAGATGACTATGGCTTAGAACTGGGTGTTACAACCAGGTCCCAGGAAGTGAAGAAAATTAGTCAGTTCTAGACATATTTTGAAACCAAAACCAACAGGATTTGCTGAGATTGGGTTTGGGTTTTGAGAAGAAAGGGAAAGCCATGGCTGTCTGGTTCTTCTTGTCTTATCTGAGCAATTGGAAGAACGGCATCACATTTAATGGATGGAGATGACTGCAGGGAAAACAGAAACCAGGAATGCAGTTTGTGACATGTCACACCTAAGATGCCCATCCACGCAAAAGTGTTGAAGATGCAGTTGGCAATATGACTGAAGTTTGAGGGAAAGTCTGATTTAAAGTCTAAATTTGAGAGTCTTTGGCATACAAATGCTATTTAAAATGACTGGGTGGAATAAGACCACCAAGATGTGAGGGTAGATAAAGAAAAGATACAAGGACTGACCCCTGGGGCACTGTGACAATTTTGTGATCAGAAGGCTGAGAAGAGGCCAGGAAAAGAGAATGTAAGGTGGCATCCTGGGAGGTGGAGAACAGTGAGAAGTGTGGTGTCTGGAGGCCAGAACAGAAGAATTTCAATAAATAGGGAGTGATTAACTGTGTCAAATGTTGCTGCTAGGTCAAGTAAGATGCATTAGGCAGAATAGATTGCCTTGATCACTGGAAATATGTTTCATCCAGCAAATGTCAGGAGGATAAATTAAACATTTACTCTCTCTTTGCCATGTGAAATGTCAGAAAAGTTTAAGTAAATTCCCAGTGGGCACAAAATTTATTAATCATTGTTTCACTTCAAAAATACACACACACACACACACACACACACACACACGCACTCCCTCTTTTTATATCCTGATTACTGTAGGTTGATATCCAGAACTCTTATTGCTCTATAGTATCATTTTTTAAGGTGATGTCCTGTGAAAAATATCTAGGAGTTTTCATAGGATCTGTGATGAGAGAGGGGGAAGAGGTGGCACAAAAATACTTTGTATTTTATCTACCACACCTAGTCATGCTCAGGGTAGAACCTATTGGGGGGTTGGGGCACTGCCCTCTGTCACACTCAAGGCAGGGTCCATGGGGAAGTTGTGGCACCACCTCCTGTCACGCACAGAGCAGGGCCGATCAGGGGGTTGGGGCGCTGCCCCCTGTCACTCACAGAGCAGGGCCCATCAGGGGGTTGGGGCTCCATACCCTGTCACACACAGAGCAGGGCTGATCAGGGGGTTGGGGAGCTCCCCCCGTCACACACAGAGCAGGGCCGATAGGGGAGTTGGGGCACCGCCCCCTGTTACACACAGAGCAGGGCAGATCAGGGGGTTGGGGAGCTCCCCCCTATCAGGCATAGAGCAGGGCTGATCAGGGGGTTGGGGCGCCTTCCCCTGTCATGAACAGAGCAGGGCGGATAGGGAAGTTGTGGCCCCGCCCTCTGTCACACACAGAGCCGCAGGGCAATCAGGGGGTTTGGTCGCTGCCCCCTGTCACGCTGATCCAGGTGCTGGGAGGCATATTACCCTTTTACTATATAGGATAGAGGCCTGGTGCACGAGTGGGGGCCGGCTGGTTTGCCCTGAAGGGTGTCCTGGATCAGGATGGGGGACCCCACTGGGGTGCCTGGCCAGCCTGGATGATGGGCTGATGGCTGTTTGCAGCTGGTCACACCCCCTTCAGGGTGGGGGTTCCCACTGGGGTGCCTGGCCAGTCTGGGTGAGGGGCTGAGGGCCATTTTCAGGCTGGCGGTGACTGAAGCTCCCAACCGCTCCTTTTTTTCTTTTTTTTTAAAAATTCTGGGCCAGCTTTAGCACTGAGGCTTAGCTCCAACTCTTAGGCCTCGGGTGCTGAAAGCAGGTATCTGGTTTGTTTGGGTTCTATAATTGATACACTGTTTCAACTCCAGCTCTGAGATCCTGGCTGGCTGAAAGCAGGTTTCTGGGGTTTTGTTTAGCTTCTATATTTGTTATAATGTTTCAAACTGCAAGCTCAGAGGCCGGAAGCCGTAGGCGGGGAACGTTGGAGTCCTCCTTCACTGAAGCAAGCAAGCCTCATGTTCGCTTGAAGCTGCCTGGCTACCGGCCACCATCTTGGCTGGCAGTTAATTTGCATATCGCCCTGATTAGCCAATGGGAAGGGTAGCAGAGGTATGGCTAATTACCATGTTTCTCTTTTATTAGATAGGATATTTTAATATATTTAATTTAAAATATTTTATCTAAATTAAATCAAATTTAAAGCAATCATTTAATTTGGTTAAATTTATCAAAATATTTAATAAATAGAATAAAATAGAGGGCAGCAAGAAAAGAGAAAGACCAAATATGAGCTCAATTAACTCCATACAAGAAGCAATAAGCATGACTTAGCAGGAACTGAGCAGGGCTGTTGAGGACGGAATATTGTGGACATCACTCATTCATAGGGTCTCCAGGACTTGGAGATGAGTCTACCACATATCAAGTTTTTTATAGTATCTGATATTTCCCAAATATAGAAAACACTCTCCTTTTTGGTGAGAACTCTCTCTTTCAAAGATGTTTTATAGTGACTTTTCATGCATTAGTTTGTATTTTTTAATTGTTTTATTGTATCTATTGTGTGCTGTAGGCTGGTCTTTAAATTCTTGAAAGTCAGGTTCATAAAACATATTCAAGCAACAGCAATTAATTTTCAAACATACAAAGAACCACATACTTCACAAAAAGTTAACATTCCCTCGGGACTATTTTACATTTATTTCAATGATATAGCTATTTCTTAAAACACACACACACACACACACACACACACACAACAGTCTTTGCAAGTATTATTGGATTTACCTGTAGAGACATTTTGAGTTAAACATTTTTATCTTTGAGTCAGATTTCTTCTTAGATACATCCCTAAAATGATATTATCCAAGTGAATAACTCATCTCTCTCATTGCACTGGACTCTGAAAGACATCTGGGTATTTCATAAAAATAAACATATCCCCAAAAAACCCTTCTTTCTAAAAGTTGAACCTGAATCTGCTGAAGCTTCTAGAATTAATTACCAATTTACAGGAACTCAAGGGGAGAGAAAGGTGTTAATGTTGCCATGGGAATGCAATCTTCAAAATGCAGCCTGAAAAGTCTTAGGACAAAAAGTATCTGAATTCTTCAAAAAATAATTGGCAAAGAAACAAATAAAAGGCAATATAATCTATAAATCAAGGAAAAATTTAAAATCTTTGGAAACATATCAACTACCTCCAAAGCATAGATCTTTTGGAATCCTGATTCAAGTAAACAAGCTATTTAAAAAGAGACATTCTGGGCATTTTCAACACTGTAAATAGCTAATAACATCAAGGAATTACTATAATATTTAAGCTATTAAATGGTTTTGTAGTTATATTTTTATTAAGAGCCTTTATCTTTTAGTGATTCAAAAATGTCAAAATCCTTTTTTTTAATAAAAGCCTAATATGCTAAGTGTCTAGTTGTCTGGTTGTCTATTCAACCAATCAAAACATAATATGCTAATGATATGCTAAGGCTGCTCAACTGCTCGCTATAATGTGCACTGACCACCAGGGGTCAGATACTCTGACCAGTAGGTTAGCTTGCTACTGGGGTCTGGCCAATTGGGAATGAGCAAGATGGGCCGGACATGCCCTGGAGCCCTCCTGCGGTCCCTCTCCGGGTGGCCAACCTCACACGTCCCTCCCCAGCCCAGATCGTGCAGCAGTGGTGTCCCTCGGCCTGGCCTGCACTCTCTCGCAATCTGGGACTCCCTGGGGGATGTCGGAGAGTCGGTTTTGGCCCGATCCATCAGGCCAGGCCGAGGGACTCCACTGGTGCACGAATTTGTGCACCGGGCCTCTAGTTATAAATGAAATGATATGATACCTGGGATTCAAAATCATCTAAAGTTGAAAAAATGGGTCAAGAGCCTATGAAGCAGTGGTTCTCAACCTTCTGGCCCTTTAAATACAGTTCCTCATGTTGTGACCCAACCATAAAATTATTTTCGTTGCTACTTCATAACTGTAATTTTGCTACTGTTATGAATTATAATGTAAATATCTGTTATGCAGGATGGTCTTAGGTTACCCCTGTGAAAGGTCGTTCGACCCCCAAAGGGGTCTCGACCCACAGGTTGAGAACCGCTGCTATGAAGCAAGATTGGACATGGATTTGTAATTGTTGCTGCTAATTGATAAGTACATGGTAATTCATTATGCTATTCTCTCTTCTTTTGTGTATGTTTGAAATTTTCCATGAAAAGTGTAAATAATAAATATATCTTCTCAAATGAACAGAGGCTGCCATAATTGATAATAATATGATGCTCACCACAACAGTAGGGAGTTTCCAGTGGGGGTTGTAAAAATATCCTATGGATCTGAAGCATCATTGGATATGCCATAGCTCCTCTCTTGCTTGGAACCTTTCTTTCCCTTTATCTTTTCCATTCCTTCAGAGGTGACTAGTTTGAATTGGATTAAATGTATCTGCACATAAAGTTGTAGTGCATTTTTAATTAGAAAAAAATATGTTAATCCATTATTACTCCTCCTTTTATATACTCAATGCTGGCTGGGCACATGATAGAGACTTAATAAATATAAGCCAAATTTTTACTGACGCAGAAGCAGTAGCTGCCAGTGGTCACTTCTGCTGGTGCCACCCAAAGCCTCCAGGGCTTCATTCTTGGAAACAGTCTTTCAACTTTTTTAAAAAAATTTTATTGATTAAAGTATTACATATGTCTCCCTTTTCCCCCATTGACCTCTCCCCAGCCACTCCCACCCCCCAGCACATGCCCTCATCCCCCTAGTGCAGTGGTTCTCAACCTTCTGGCCCTTTAAAACAGTTCCTTATGTTGTGACCCCCAACCATAAAATTATTTTCGTTGCTACTTCGTAACTGTAATGTTGCTACTGTTATGAATAGTAATGTAAATATCTGATATACAGGATGGTCTTAGGTGACCCCTGTGAAAGGGGCGTTCGGCCACCAAAGGGGTCGTGACCCACAGGTTGAGAACCGCTGCCCTAGTGTCTATGTCCATTGGTTATACTTATATGCATGCATACAAGATCCAGAGACAGAGAAGTCTTTCAACTTTACCTCTTGTGCTAAAGTCTCTGTGACAACATATATATAGGTCACTGTCTTAGGTAACGTAGCTTTACTACAAGTATAGAGATTTTGCTGAGTATACACACTAACAGCCAATAGCTAACTAAAATTAGACTTGTCACAAGTTAATGTATATCCAAATTGGGAGTGGAATGATATAATTTAGACCCTTTTGCCTGTTTTTATTTTTTAAATATATTTTATTGATTTTTTACAGAGAGGAAGGGAGAGGGATAGAGAGTTAGAAACATCAATGAGAGAGAAACATCGATCAGCTGCCTCCTGCACACTCCCTACTGGGGATGTGCCTGCAACCAAGGTACATGCCCTTGAATGGAATCGAACCTGAGACCCTTGAGTCCTCAGGCTGACGCTCTATCCACTGAGCCAAACCAGTTAGGGCTTGCCTGTTTTTACTTCAGGTCTGATTGGACATGTGTCTCTTCATGTTTCATAGTGTTTGTTGAATGGATATGAATTAGTTTTGTTTCCAGAGACATATAGAGCAAACTTCTCACTCCCATATTCCCTTGTAGAACTGTTCTATAGCTCATACATTCATCTTAGATTTGCTCTCTTTGATATAACACTTTAGGTGTGCACCTTATAAACTTTCCTTCTCATCTACACTAATAAAAGAGAAACATGGTAATTAGCGTACGACTGCTACCCTTTTCATTGGCTAATCAGTGAGTATATGCAAATTAACTGTCAGCCAAGATGGCGGCCAGCAGCCAGGCAGCTGGAAGCGAATATGAGGCTTGCTTGCTTCAGTGAAAGAGGACTCCAACGTTCCCCGCCTGTGCTGCCGGCCTCTTAGCTGACAGTTTGAAACTTTGTAACAAATATAGAAGCTAAACAAAACCGCAGGGATCTCAGAGCTGGAGTTATACATTGTTTCGATTATAGAACGGCAAACAAACCAGCAGCAGAAGCCTCAGAGCTAGAGCCGGAGCTAAAGCTGGCCCAGAATAAAAAAGAAAAAGAAAAAAAGGAGCCGTTGGGAGCTTCAGTCAATTGCCAGCCTTAAGGCAGCCCTCAGCCCCTCACCCAGACTGGCCAGGCACCCCAGTGGGGACCCCCACCCTAAAGGGTGTGTGACCAGCTGCAAACAGCCATCATCCCCTCATCCAGGCTGGCCAGGCACCCCAGTGGGGTCCCTCACCCTGATCCAGGACACCCTTCAGGGCAAACCAGCCTGCCCCCAGGCCTCTATCCTATATAGTAAAAGGGTAATATGCCCTCCCCAGCACCGGGATCAGTGGAGCAGCGAGGCCTCCTGGGCACCGGATCAGCGTGACAGGGGGCAGCGCCCAAAACCCCCTGATCCCCTGCGGCTCTGTGTGTGACAGGGTGCGGCGTCCCAACTCCCTGATCGGCCCCTGCTCTGTGTGTGACAGGGTGTGGTGCCTCAACCCTCCCCCCACCCCCTTTTCAAAGACACTGCCCCTGTGTGTGACAGGGTAGAGCCATAACCTCCCCCATCCGCCCTGCCCTGAGTGTGACAAGTGCGGCGCCCCAACCCCCTGATCCGCCCTGCTCTGTGGGTGATAGGAGGCAGCGCCCCACCCCCACCGCCGACGGCCCTGCTCTGTGTGTGATGGGGTAGAGCCATAACCTCCCCATCGCCTGCTCTGTGCATGACAGAGAGTAGCGCCCCAACTCCCCAATCAGCCCTGTTCTGAGTCCGACCAGGGGCTGCACCTAGGGATTGGGCGTGCCCTCTGCCACCCGGGAGCAGGCCTAAGCCAGCAGGTCGTTATCTCCCGAGAGGTCCCAGACTGAGAGAGGGCACAGGCCTGTCTGAGGGACCCCCCCTTCCCCCCCGAGTGCACAAATTTTTGTGCACCAGGCCTCTAGTTTTTATATAAAAATATTGGGACCCATACCCTGCAGTTGGTGCTAGAGATGCAGAGATGAATGAATCACCCAGTCTCTGCCTTCAGAGGGCTCTGTCTGCTGTACTTATACCCACTTACAAAGTGTCTCAGAAATTTAACAACTACTACTTATCTTTATTCACTTGTTGTGCCACTCTCTAAGAGTTTCATCCTCTCTGAAACAGTGAGATTTCACTCTGGACTCCTGCTTCAAATAATTTATAAGATGTTAGATAAAAATTATCCCAGAATTATTTTTAAAAAGCCCACTCTACTTTTTGCCATATACCGAAGTAATTAATTACCCCTACCAATAATTTGCTTCTTAAAAGCCACTTCTTTTCTGACCAAATGACATTTCTCTTTCCCCAGTCACCTTGTGACTCAATTTTTAAACAATCTTTAATGTAATTTAGTCCAAACCTTGTCAATAATATATTCACTCCTTTGCACCCAGACTAGCTTTGTCATCCCACTCTCAACCAAAATATTTTGTTTTCTTTATGTTGCTAATGTAATTATGTAAATTGTGAGAAGTTGAAAAATAAGAGAAAAGTTTAAAATAGTCACCCATAATCTCAACTGGTCATTCTTTTATGTAATAATATCTCAAAGGACTAAATAAATCATCCCATTGTGATCCTATTAAACTCATATTTATTTGGTTTATTTGAGAATGTTTTATTGGTTACTAGAGGCCTGGTGCATGAAATTCGTTCCTGGGTAAGATCCCTAGACCTGGCCGGTGATCAGGGGTGATCTGTGGGGTGACCAGCAGGGTGCCCGCCTTGGCTGGCCTGGCTCCGCCCACTCACCAGCCCTGCCCCCAGCCACTACTGCTGCCAGTCTGTGGGCTGGGGGCACTCCTGCATTGAGCGTCTGCCTCCTGGTGGTTAGTGCACATCATAGTGACTAGTCATTCTGCCATTCATTCAGCCATTTGGTCAATTTGCATATTAGGGTTTTATTATATAGGGTAGCCCCTTCCTGCTTGCCTAGTGTGAAAGTAAAAGGAAGAACTAGTTATATAGATCACAGAAATCCCTAGGGATTCTTCCCATGTTCAGCAGAAGAACATATTCAGTCTTCATGTCTGAGGGAATTTTACACCTTTGTGTTTCAGCATTAACTGGACTATGTATTTGAATTACAAAGATGTATGTGCCATGACTTCGGAATCAGAATTTAAAGATTTGACCTTCCCAATTAGGCAGAGTGGTAAACAACATGTCTTTGTAAGTGAGTTGTTTTCATTGGGACTAAAAAATCATCTCTGAAATGTTTGTCATCTTTTATTTCCTTTAGCTTTTACTATTTTTTTTTTCAGGAACTCATTAGTATGACCTCATATTCACCTCTGCACTGTATCCTCCTTTCTACCTCTCTCTACACTGATTCCCTCCTTTTAAAAAGTCTTTGGAATTGTGATGGCAAAGAGAGCTAATGTCAAGCCCCTTTATAACCTTCACCCAATAAAATGATTGATACTTATTAAACCATGTTGACATGTTAAAAATTATTTTAGAAAATCAGACAATCTAGTGTTTGTGAAACAGAAAAATGCTCATAACAAAATTTCAGTTTTGTGCATCTGTTTTTCTCCATATACTATAAAAAAGGGCAGATCTTTAATATTCTATTTAAATTAAGAAATGGTCATAAACACTATTAATGATTACTTCTGCCAGAAAACAATTGTAATTTCACAGTCTATAATGAATTTTACAGTTGAGAGCATTACAATGTCCAGAGAAGCCAGACTAGTTAACTTTTTGATTCTGGTTATTACTATTATTTAATTCTTTCTATTCTACCTTTATCAGGGGTTAGTTAACAGATTTCTTTGTTAAATTTCTTCCACTTTCTAAAAGATTTTATATTTATTAATTCTAAAAAAATTTACTTTGTTTTAATCATTTTTAGAGAGATTTTTAAATTGTGGGTTCATTTTATAAGTGTTTAAATTACTGGAATGACTTTCATGATTTTGATTGATTAAATATGAATTCCAAATTGGATTTTACAGAATAAAAAACATATGAAGAAACACTGCTTAAAGGGTATCAAAGTTAAAAATAAAAAAAGAAGAAGAGACTTTTAGCTCCTTAAATAAATTTAAGGCTACAGGCTCAGCTTGGAATTAGAAGGGTTCATAGAGGATGGGAAAGATCCCAGAAGGTGGCAAACAGACAGATGTAATTGCAACATACAAGAAAGAAAGTAGGAAGGTTTCATGAACTCTAAACTGCTCCTGACTTTGATGTCTACCATGGGTAATACATTAGTACTCATTTATTGAATTCTAATGTGTCAGACATGGTATTAGGTGTTAGGGATGCAGGAATAAACAGGCAACTGTCCATAATTTTAAAGAGTTTATAATCCAGTGGAGATTACATACAAGTAAATGGGCAATTAATGCAAATAGTATAAAATTAAATTCAAAAGAGCCTGAAATGGAAAAATTTTAATCTGTTACAAAAGACCCACTAAGAGATTAAGATATGAAGGTATGTAGGGGAGTTGGCGAGGGTGAAGGGGGAGATTTGGAGTGAGAGACTGAGATGAGAGAACATTCCAGCATAAAAAGATGGTATAAGCCAAGGTCTGAAGGAAAAAAGAGCATGGTGTACTTGAGAGGCATATTAGGGGTTTAGGAAGGATTCTAGAACAGTTCATTGAAGGCATTATTAGGAATCAATATGGTTTTACAAAGAACAAATCAATATATTAACTAAAATGAATTTGTAATATTGTTTTTTAATTTTATGTCTTGCAGTTTAAAGTATGGATTGGGTGGAACAAATATGTTTCTTTTATGTATCATCTCCTATTGATTATAAGGAAGAGTCTAGAAAGAAAGTTGTGATGAAAGAACTCAGTAACCACTTCTGGGCTTGGAACGCTCTAATCTGTTATTAATGCCAGTCAGGTTTGTGAGACAGGAGGTGACAGTACTTACACCAAGCATTTATCATAACCGACAGGCCAAACTATAGTCTGTGGTCAGAAATCCAATCTGTCTCATGATTCTAAGCATACTCTCCTTTTTGTTAAAATGCCTCTTAAAGAATTTCATGCTTTAAGCATTCAATATGGAACATTGTAGGGAGCACAGGAAACTTGGTTGGAAAATTTGTAAGGATGAAATTCCAAAAAGGGAAGTTGGCTGAAGGCAGTCAGCCCCTGTTTATTGGAATTCTGACATAGGGGAGTTGGCCAAAGGTGGTGCTCCGAATTGTTCCTTGACCTTCCCAAATGAGTCTGTGCATGTGCAGACCCTAGGGTGTTTACCGGAATCTTTATGCTTAATCTTTAGGTGTCCTTGCTTAAAAGACACTGCAGATGCATGTGTCCTCCCAAGATTACTTACCCTACTGATTGTATCTAAAAGATAAACTTTATCTCAAACTGCTATAATAAAAGCCTGAAGAGGCAGGCGATCAAGGCTGTTTGGTTCCTTTAACCAGGCAGTCCCTTAGCCCCCTCTTTCACAGCAATTTTCTATCAGAGTAATCATTCATCTGTCGCTCAGGGTCTGCTGGTCAGCCCCAGCAAAGCATGATAATTTTTAGGTCTCTTATGGGCTGAATTGCATTTCTAAAATTTGTATGTTGAAGCCCTAACCCCCATTATCTTGGAATGTGACTGTATGTGGAGATACGGCCTTTAAAGAGGTGATTAAGTTAAAATGAGCCCTAATCCAATATACTAGTGTTCTTGTTAGAAGAGGAAATTTAGACACAAAAAGAGACATCAGAAATGCATACACAGAAAAAACATGTGAAGACACAGCAGAAAAGTGGTCATCTGCAAGCCAATGAGAGAGAAGCCTAAAGAGAAACCAAACCTGCAGACACCTTGATGGAGGATTTCCAGCCACCAGAACTATGAGAAAATAAATTTGTATTGCTTAAGTCATCCAGTCTATGTTATTTTGTTATGGTAGCCCTGGCAAACTAATATCCTTAATAATATTTCATTATGTAAATTTAAATACAAAATTTTATCATGATAAAATCAATGGATAATACAGTTTGAATGATCATTACACTTGAGACCATACTTACATATATTGCAGGTAAAAAATTAAAGAACTATCTCATATACTGTGTTTGAGAACCAATCTACCCCACAATATGACTTTCTTCTGTACTTCTAAACCATTCCTGTCTTTCTCTTTCTTCTGGCTTGAAATTTCCAATTAAAGTGACCTCATTGGACAACTAGAAGAAATATATAAGAAACCTTCAAAATTTATATCATCAGTAACTTTACTCCTTTACTCTCTTTCCATTGAGACAGAAGTGTGGGTTAGTTTATCAGATTAGCTCATTGATGCTATACAACAGCCACCAACTGGAGGTCCGTGGACCACCGGTGGTCCATGAGGTTACAAAGGTTGGCAACTGCTGCTCTAGAAAGTTCACAAACAGCAGATGAGATCCAGGAAGAAGCATGTGCAAATAGACAAATAAATGGAAATAAGGATATTGGGGGGGGGGGGAAACACGCAAATCCACTGTAAGTTTTCTTTCACTGAGAAACCACATGAAGTCTTAAGCTTGCAAAGGAGAAGATAAATTATAACTGAAGCCTGAGTTTAGTCTCCCAGAAGGGTAAGACCCAAGGGAGGCAAAAGAGCCAAACTTTTATTCTGATTATTTAGAACTAGAGGCCTGGTACATGAAATTCGTGCACTTGGGGGGGGGGCCCTCAGCCTAGCCTGTGCCCTCTCGCAGTCTGGGAGCCCTCAGGGGATGTCCGACTGCCATGGAGGTGGGAGAGGCTCCGGCCACTGCTGGTGCGCTCGCCAGCCGTGAGCCCGGCTGAGTGGCGCTCCCCCTGTGGGAGTGCACTGACTACCAAGGGGCAGCTCCTGCATTGAGTGTCTTCTCCCTGGTGGTGAGTGTGCATCAGAGCAACCAGTCATTCTGCCGTTCGTTCAATTTGCATATTAGCCTTTTATTGTATAGAATAGAATGCATCCTTCATAGACATTGTTCAGACTCCTCCCATGGTATTGTCAAGCAGGAGTTAGTCCTTTAATTATGCTTTTGAAGCCTATATTTTTCTGAAAGTGCTATTACACACTGGGGCCAAATTGGGCATCATTTCTTGATTAGTAGCATTCTGTGATGCTGCTTGTGGGAGAACCTTTACGGTGCATGGCTTTGGGTGCCCAGGAATAGTCAGTACTTCACTGCATTATCATGAGAAGTCCTAAAGACCGAAAGCCACCACCTGGAAAGTGTGGCCCCTGTCTGTGGACAGTAAGGTTTTTGTGTTGATACTTCAACAGACCGATGGAAATGCCAAATGTGCAAAAAAAGCTATTCAGAATATCCTACTATTTTAACTTGAAAACAAGTAACGACGCATTTTATTTTCAGCTCAATAATCAGGCAAACCAAGTGGACATGGTCTGATTTTGCAAGTGTTTCTTCAAGATATGGCATATTTTGGGAGCACTGCAAGGTAGAGTAAACAAAGAAAACATATTTAAAGTTGCAGATGTTATTTCTAAATTGTTTGTAAGTAACAGGAAACCACAGGATGATATTTAACTACTCTGTAGGTAGCAGGCAATTTGCATTTTTAATATCAGCATAATGAGTTTAAGATGCGCATTGATCCCATTTTATTTTATATGGAATGCAACAAAGCATGTTAATGGGTGACCTAAAAGCATATAAATCAGGGAACATGTAAAATGTAATAAAATACAGAACTGTCATAGTAATTGTGCTTGTTTGAAAACATCCCACCCAAGTTATCCACAGAGGCTATGCAATTAATACCAAATGTAATTACAGTAAGTGAAGAAATGAAGATTTTTCTATTTTCAATTTTCCATGAGATAAAGTGGAGGATTTGTTCTAGAAAGATGCCCCACAGTAAAATCTTATATGATTGATAGTACTTTAATTAAAAATAAGAAGCTATTTTATAGTCTTGTTAGTCTTCCTGTCTCAGATATAGCTAATGGACTTTGGCCATGCTGGCCTTTCTTTGTCTTTCAATTGTTGCACATTAATTTAATTTTTCAGAGTCATAACTCACTTAAATATTCAAAGAATCATTTTAGCCCAGCTAGGCATGTGTAATTTACTCATCCGTCTCAATTTTGAGAGAAATACATCACATTATTTCAAATTATGTTTATTTTATTATTTTGTTTTTCCCTGTGGTTGCCAATTATTTTAAGAAGGGCAGAACAAGTATATGAGAGTTGTGAGGATAAATGCTGTAATACAAACACAGCAGAGTCAACGTGAACAATTACAATCTATCTTTCTGCTTATAAATGCTGTTGTCCAGGTCAATTCAATTACTACAAGTCTCCAGGCTATAACTAGCTAGGGACCACTTATTTTATGAACTTACTGTGTTTTTACTCACACACACACCACCAACACAACAACAAAAAGATGCAAAATGTAAAATTAAGGGAACTTTTAAAACACACTTGCTCCCTCTAATAACCAGAGCAATGCAAATTAAAAGTAATTGTGTATCATTTCATACACCTTCAATTTGTAAAATTTAAGATTCTGATAATATGGTAAAGGTAGAGGAAAGTAGGCTTGCTGGTAGGAGAGAAAATTGCTACCAAAATTTTGCAAAGCAAAATATCAGAACCTAGCAGAGCCTATGACTCCCTCTGAATGTGATCAGCACCCAGAGTGGACGATATCTAGATATCTTCTCTAGAAACATTCTTCCAAATGTGCAGAATGATCGTTTTAGTATATAAAAGAGACAAAAAATGAAAAAAAACACAACAACAACCAAACTACCTAATCATCCCTGAGTAGAGGAATGAATAAGGGTATGGTTTTAACTGATAAAGTGGAATGCTGCATAGTAATTAAAATGAATCAACCAGAGATAAATGTAGCAAAATATATGTATACCTAAAAAATTAGGTTGAGTGATAAAAGGATATTTTACAGTGTGATGATGTGTATATAAATTAAAATATGTAAACGATGGTAAACTTATTTAAAAGATCTAAACTTGAAACTCATACACACTATCAGAATAGTGGTTACCTTTGGGAAAGGAGGGAGAGAGAATAGGGAGTGGGTCATGGCTATATCTGTATATTTTTTTTGTCATTTATACAAAGAGTGATATGGAAGAAATTTAGCAAAATGTTAATGTTTAATATATCTGAATTTTTGATATATGGTATTTATTATGTTCTGTTCTGTGCTTTTGTAATGTTTGAAATATTTCATGTTCAAAATTTTGAAGTTAAATGTAAATTAACATATTGTCTCTTATTTTGTAATTATACCAATATCATTTATAAGTAATTGGAGTTTATAAACAAAATGTCATTGCACATGCTATCTGGCTTATGTGTTTTACATGTATTGACCCTTTCAGTCTTAATTTTTAAAATTTCTTTTGAGAGAGAGAAAGAGAGAGAGAGAGCAAAACATTGATTCGTTGTTCCACTTATTTATGTATTTGTTAGTTGATTCTTGTATGTGCCCTGACCAGAAATTAAACCCACACCTTGGCATATTGGGATGACACTCTAGCCAACTGAGTTACCTGGCCAGGGCCTTTCACTGACAATCCACAGGTAACAGTTAGGTAAATACTATTATTATTTTCATTTTACAGATGAGAAAATGGAAGCACAGCACAGGCGTACAGATTTGGGCTACCATTTGTGTTCTTAACCACAACTCAATTTTCTCTCAAATTTAATAAATTCTCATATGAAATATGGGTCTTATGATATCTGTGACTATACATATGTAGTCCCAGGACAAAGAATTTAGGCATACATCTGAAACATTGCTATAAATTAACTAGGAATAATTGAGCAGATAATGACATAATACAAAGTCTTTCAATGATGAGATCTAGTTTCTAATTCCATCTCCACCAATGTTCTGCTGAATAATTTCTGACAAGGCCTTTCATTATTGTAAGCACTGGCTTTTCCACTTAAAAACACAATGGATCAAATCAGTCTACCTCAAATGACTGCCATAAAGATAAAACCAGGGTATGTATTTCGAAACACATGGAATAATATATAATTATTTAGGATGCTATAGCATAAAGGTAGTTTATTTTGATGTTTTAATGTTAAATGTTATTTATTTTTCACACAAAAATCTGTGAAATAGTACAGTACACATTGCCATGAATATCTGTAAAAATGTATGCTCTTATGCACAAATCACTATCATTTAATATACGACAGTGTATGAAATTCCAAAATGGATTTTTCTTTCCGTCAGAGATTGCTCCTGTGGCCTTTGCCTCAAACTCTACAGAACTGAGCTTACTTATAGCTTCTATTTTGTGACGTTTGCTTCATTGTGTTCAACAGATTCCATGATTTCTGACCTGAAGATGCAAGGTCTAGCTCCCTCTGAGCACCATCAGGGTGGCTCTCAGAAAATACAACACATAATATCCATCTCTTTCCATGTGAATGAAGCCCAGAATTAACCCAGAGTCAATTATTGCTAGCATTAAATTGAACTTGAAATCACTGGGAATTGCCAGGGAATTTAAAGAAAATGTGTCAGTGAGTCAGGAAATAGCAAATTTGGGTCTCACAACAGAAATGAGGTAGCAACATGTGGAACTCCATGTGAATCCAGAATGGACAAAATCTTATAAGAAATAATGCTAGGAAAACTAAACTGAACTAAATTAATTGAGATATGGAGCACTGCCTGGATCTTGAGCATTCTGTCATTACTTGTTCTTTTTATTTTTAACTTCTTTTCTATAAGTGACCTTAAATTTTTCTCTCTTAATGTTATTTTTTTACTTCCTCTGTCCCTTCGCCTTATCTCCTGTATTTTTAAGATGAACTTAAGATGGCAAATTCTAGAATCCTCAGTCTTTAGGTTTCATTTGGAGTTAGAGATGTTTGCTGCACAACCATTTTGGAACTATGAAGCCCAGCACTTTCTCTGCACTTAATAGACTTTTGCAGAAACTACCTTTCTTACAAACCAAGCAGGGGTGTCCCTGCTTAACAGGGTTCATGTGATAAAATAAAAATGTAGGGGGTTATCTCATTATTCTATGGTGATATAGCTAGACTGATAATCTATTACAGTAGCAGCTACTAGATAAATAAGAGCTATAAAAGGATGTAAATAAAGTTAGCATTATTCTAGAAAAAAGATAATTAATAATAGAGGTAAACCAGATATGCTCTTTGTGATTGAGATTAAAGCAGAGAAGATCTGATTGAATCACACTTTTCAAGTGACTTTGAGGAGAACAATTTGAACAGGAGATAAATCAGTTTGAACCAGAAGAGTGCCTTGCTCTCTCTGAAACCTGTGGCGCCAAGAGGCAAGTTCAGCTTGAGGCTGGGAAAGAAGTTTCAAACATAGAGGTGGGATTGTTAAACGGGAGAGAGATAAAAAGTGATTTTTAGCAGATGGACCTTGTGCCAAACATGATGAATAGCACATGACTGTGTGTTTACATCTTACCAAATCTGCATGCAGTTTTCATTCTAAGCTGCCCTAATAAAAACTATTATGCATCATGAAATGTATTATAACTTATTCTGAACTCTGAATTACTTTTGAATATTTGTTTCTGGGTGCTATTCCAACTAAAAACTCTGAACTATGCACCTATTATTTTGTATTCTGTAGTGCAGAGATGTCCCAAACTGATTACCAGTGGTACCGAGAGACTTGACAAAAATAGGTGAATGGATAAATGTTGATGGATGGGTAGATGGATAGATTTTTAAATCCCTCTCCAGATTTATCAAACTGGAAGTCCTGGGAGTAGAGTCTGGGAATTAACACACGTAAAAAATTCTCTTGTTTTTAAATATATTTTTATTGATTTTTTTTACAGAGAGGAAGGGAGAGGGATAGAGAGTTAGAAATATTGATGAGAGAGAAACATCGATCAGCTGCTTCCTGCACACCTCCTACTGGGGATGTACCCACAACCAAGGTACATGCCCTTGATCGGAATCGAACCTGGGACCTTTCAGTCTGCAGGCCGACACTCTATCCACTGAGCCAAACCAGTTAGGGCACATGTAAAAATTTCTAAGACAGTTCTGACACTTGACCAAGTTGGAGACTCATGGCATTGCAGTGGGGGTTGTTAGGGAAGAATATTAAACAAAAATAAAGACAGGGAATTGAGATTTCTAGGGGTTTCATCTCTGCAGAAATGGCCCTTTCTTTGTTGCCCTGTAGTGGCAGCAGTGAATTCCAAGGAGATATTCCGGTGGGAATTACTCTGGTGGAACCTTCTGTTGGATGTTGCTATAGGGTCCTGCTTCCATCTTTTGGCAGTCAGATGAGCTGAAGAGAAGCCAGGTCTAGAGAGCTAAAATGTTTCATTTTCACTTATATGCTATTATCTATGACCCCTAAAAGGTGTTAAGGACAATATTTTGGAGTCCACCAAAGGGGTGGGGTAGGACTTACAAGACTGGCACAATAAAGGCACAGCAAGGGTGTGCCCAGGGATCACACTTTTGCTGAGGTGTGACCATTGAAAGGGTGCATTTCAAAGGATAACCAGCAGGTGACTTTTCTAAATGTAGTGGGGAAAGATGCAGCCCCAAAACAGTGCTCACTCTACCCTATTCTCCATGGCAACCCCTTCCCTCTTTCTTGCTTCTGATGTCACAAATAAAGCATCTTTCCTGATTGGCCTGAGATGTGCTTACCCGAGTCTTTTTTTTTTTTATTAAATATATTTTTATTGATTTTTTACAGAGAGGAAGGGAGAGAGATAGAGTTAGAAACATCGATGAGAGAGAAACATCGACCAGCTGCCTCCTGCACATCTCCCACTGGGGATGTGCCCGCAACCCAGGTACATGCCCTTGACCGGAATCGAACCTGGGACCTTTCAGTCCGCAGGCCGACGCTCTATCCACTGAGCCAAACCGGTTTCGGCTTACCCGAGTCTTATTATATTTCTAGTTTGCTCTATTTACCTCAAAAGTATCCTCACAATATAAATAATACCCCATGTGCAACACAACATCTCACTTCATCATCTCTCTTCACCCCTTGTTAAAAATGTGAAGGGTGTAGTTATGCAAAGACAACCATCGAAATTCTCAAGCCCAGCCATCACAAAGGCAGTCAAAACAAAGGTGGTCATTTTCCTTTTCTGAACAGTGCATGTTAGGATGGTGTAGAAAAAAGATATATCCTTTCCACAACAAGAGGCACTTCACTTTAAGTGCCTCCTGTTGCTTTTTAATTTTATGACAAGTTACTAGCCCTTTCTAAACCTTAACGATAAATTGAAGATAATTTCTACTTTACAGGGCTATTGTTAGAATTAATTGGGATACGAATATAAAGTACTTTCCATGTAGGCATTATTTAATAAGAATTAAATATCTTTCCTTCAACCTACATTTATAGACATCAGAGAAACATTTATTTTTCTTTTTTTTTTATGAGCTCCACAAATATCCAACACTCTAGTCTTATAATTAGGGGTACATAATGAGGGAGCCATGGGCAACTAGGAGTTCCATATATGGACCTTTAATTTTTGATTATTGTAGTCATGTACATTTTGGGGGCAAAAAGTTCATGACTCTCTTCAGATTCTGAAATGAACTTTGACCTACATACCCACCTAAAATGTTGGGAATCACTGTTTTATCTGACTAATAAATTATAGTAATTTCCATCTCTGAGTTGGAAATCCTCTCTGTAAGCTTCCATGATTCTACCTTCAAGTTTTTGTGAACATATTTCATCAAGACATATTCCATAAAGTAAATTTGAGATCAAATGAGATAATATATATAAAATATTTTCTTGAACTGTAAAACTATGTAAATAAAAGACATTGTTAATATTAGCAGCAATGTGTACTGTATTCTTGCCTTTGTGGCTGTGGGATATCTCCTCCTGATTTGTTATGATAAAAATCACCATAACGATTACAACATTAATCACAATTAGATTGCAATCTTATCACAATGCTCACAGCTGAGCAAGTTAATTGAAAACTTGATAGAAACTAATTGTAGCTATTTATAATTTTTTCTTGGGCACCACTTCCTATGAATTTAGAACTACAATATTTTCATGTGTGAACAAATCTTTGATGGCATCAAATTTAACCTCTTTGTTTTTAGATGAGGAAATCAGGGCCTGGTTCCCTCTATGGCTATAAAAAACTGACTTGCCCATAACTATGTAGCTAGTTTGTTGAAAATTAGGGTATACCAATGTTTCCTTGAATTTTGTTTCTTTGTATTAGGCTGTTTCCTTGAACTTTTGATTGGTTTAAATAGTATTTGAATGATCTTTCCAACTTTTTAAAGGAAATGATGTTTTTAAAAAAGTTTTGCTTAAAGTATTTGTTGTGAAAGAGAAAGAAGAAAATTAATATTGTCAAGAAAAAATGCATATATCTTCCATGGAGTATCTGCCCTTAAAGTGCATTTCAATTGTGATGACCCAGAAATCTGCCTCAATTGTACAATATGTTTTCCCTGGTGAGTAGCCATGTACAGCTCAAACACTGGTATTTTAGTCCTGGAACCTCATAATAAGGACCCCATTTAGGCTAGGATAAATAGAAGGTTATATTGAAAAATAAAGAAGCAGATCTCAGCCAGGCCCAGGGGAGTCGACTTTTGAGAACCAGGAGGCTTTCAGGACCAGAACTTTGCTTCCTATGTTTTCTGATCTTCAAGTCAAGAGAAAATACCAACGTATTCTGTTTCTCATCCTGTACATGTGGTCAAAAATAAAGGAGTCAAATATGACCCTAAATTAACTTCCCATTCAAACACCCAGACTGTTGTATTGGGATCTCTGTGGCTCTTTATTCATGCTAGAGAGACAGAGTCTGATCAGTGAGCAGCTAGTGAACCCCTAGGCTGCAGGACCCAACTCTGGTCTTTCCAGTGGCTGATGGGAACTATTATTTGTGCTATCAGTCAGCTAATCCCAATTTTAGTAGAATGAATACAGTGATCAGTTACCAGAGAAGAGAGTTACCTCTAAGAGAAGATTTAAAGCTAACATAAAACACCAGAATAAATGAGTGGCTCTGAAAATTTTAAGGTTCAATTTTTTTTTCCAGAATTATGTGTTGTGGGCATATATTTTGATACACAATCTAGCTATGGGAAAGACTTTTAAAAATAGATGTGATACATCCTGTGTAATCTAGGATATCTGCTTGCCATAATTCCAGCACCAGGAAATATACAAGTTTCTGTTTCTCTGGGTAAAAGCAATAACCTAAAAAGTTTGAGGGATTCTTATTGGTTATGAGGGAGTTCAGTATGTTTTTCTCACCCCCTACCCCTCAGCCCCTGGTTTAATACAGAACTGACATAAACTATTCCCATCATTATTTCAGCGTATCTTCTAGTTTTTGTCACTATCTCCCACCTCCACTACTGCTCTTGAGTTAAGGGCATAGTATTTCAAAAAGTACAAAAACAAACAAACAAAAGAATTTTGGGTTATTCATATGAAATATTTTCTGAAAAGTTGTAGATCTTCTTGTATTTTATCAAATTTATATGGTGTCATTTTTATCAATTCAGATAACTTCTTCAGAAATGCCATTAATTAGTACATATCTTGAGCTATTAACATATACATATTTATATATGCAAATTCTAAAATATGATCATGACAACTCTGCAACTGTTTAACATAAACTAAATATAGAAAAGCCATAAAAATCCAATACCTACTGATAACCTTTCAGTTATTATTTTTGAACTAATGGTTAGAGTATTGCATATCTCTATTATAATCTGAACACTCCAGATTTTACTCTCTGCCTTCTTTCCTCTGCAGAATGAAATATAAAAGATATAAAAATAATTCTAAAAACTAATTAGCAAAACAGATTTCTTGCTGTGTGGTTTATATCTATCTTAATAAGAATAATTAACAGTATTTAATTCTGTAGCTGAAACTGATGACTAGGAAGCTCAGGTGAGGAATTTCTTTTTCTTTTTTTAATATATATTTTTATTGATTTCAAAGAGGAAGGGAGAGGGAGAGAGAGATAGAAACATTGATGAGAAAGAAACATCGATTGGCTGCGTCCTGCATGCCCCTTACTGGGGATGGAGCCCACAACCCAGGCATGTGCCCTGACCAGGAGGCAAACCATGACCTCCTGGTTCATAGACCAATGCTCAGCCACTGAACCACATGTCCTGGGGGGAATTTATCTTTTTTACAGCAAGACTGAGGAGGAAGCAATACATTGTTTCAACTTGGTGGTGGAGGGTTTTAAGAGAGCAAAGAGAAAATTACTTTGATCACAGAATCTAGTATGGACTTCCAGAAAATATTCTTAAAAGTGACCAAGACAAGACAAGGAGGGACTACAGATTTGATTTTATTGAGGAAAGGAGGAAAGAGTAGAATTTTAAACATACTGTGAAAAAGAACTATAACATTTATTTCAAATGATGTGGTAAGTAATATAGAGTCAAAGAAGAGTCTTTGGATTCCAGGTGGTAGAACTGATGATAAAATATCAATGTCTAGTGAAATGGATCATTTCTACACATAGTTGTTGAGTATCTATAAGGAGCAAGCGTTGTATCAGGTACTGTGAGGGAGACAAGATGGAATCAAATGGGGATATTTCCATTAATTTGTCAATAGTCTAAAAGAATTAATAAGACATTTATAGATTTGGAATGAATGACTGAATGTGGAAGTACATTAAAAAAATTCTATGGAAGTTCAGAAACAATACTTCACAATGGAAAATCAAATATATATTTTTTATGAATGAGGTAACATTAGCCTTAAGTCTTGAATTTTGAGAGGGTATGAGTATGCAAAAAGTAGAACTAGACTGGGAGAATATTACAGAAAACACACACAGACATATAGAGGCACACATAAACAAATGCATAAATGAATGTGTGTAGTGTGTGTGCGCGCACACACATATGCACACACACACAGAGTAATATTTACCTGCATATTGAAAGGCCAGTCAGTGTATTTAAAGTTTTTTACAGAGAGGAAGGGAGAGAGATAGAGAGTTAGAAACGTCGATGAGAGAGAAACATCGACCAGCTGCCTCCTGCACATCCCCTACTGGGGATGTGCCCGCAACCCATTTACCTGCATATTGAAAGGCCAGTCAGTGTATTTAAAGTGAGAAATAAACAACTTGAGGTAAGAGGCTACTTTATTATTATTTTTTCTGGTACTTAAGGCTCAGAATATTGAATGTTGCCAAGATGGGTAGCAAGGCCAAGGGAGATGAAGTAATTTGACAAATAAGTATTAAATAAAGAATGAAAAATAACATAAATATATTTATGTGCTAAAATGTATATCTATATATTGCAGGGAAATACATTTTTATATATTTTTAAAAAGCTAAGTGTTACAGTTTTTTGGGTTTTTTTGCTTCTGAGGAATGACACATATCATACAAATGGGGAAAATATTTTCATCCTTTTAATTTCAGAGTGTTATAGGGGTCAAAAGAAAAAGACAGAATGAAATGTCTAGTTTCTGTCTATTTTTCTAGGTTATTTAAGTTTAAGATCCAGAGTAGATGTATTTCTGTTTACAAGAGCACATAAATAAACCCTTGGAGATAAAACTAGGCTTACTAGGAAAAAAAATTGAAAAGTAGGGAAAGAATGACATTTTGAGCTGGTATTCGATGAATAAAATGCTACTGAACATATCTATGAGTGGTGACCCTTGAAAGACTTGAAAAAAGGGAGGTTTAATATTCAATTTTAATTATGTACATTATTGAACTATGAACTTCCTTCATGACCCCAACTTTTAACAGTCTTCTATACATGTAATTACACTGGAAGAGTAGAATTGGAGAAATCTAGGAAAAGATGTGTTCCACAACCGAGTCAGAAAGAAGATAGAAAAGAGATTAACTTTAGTGTAAAGAAGAGACTGAAATAAGAAAGTAAAAGGAAGCAGCAGCTCAGTGACAGATGAGAAACTAAACCCTTAAAAAGTCACAAAAATCACAAAATTGTGGGTTATGAGAATTGAGTAATTTTATTTAAATTTCAAAGAAGAATGTGAGCTCAATTCCATACACTTATCTTATTTAACACTTGTGATTATGTGACAAAGGTGGAGTTATAAATCCCCTATCTCTTGCGTCTCAGTTTAACGTTCTTTCTATTATTCGAATACAGGAAGGTGGAACAAAAGAACCTGGAAATGTTTGGGATTTGGGAGACTCGGGTGCATATGTAAAGACAAGTGTCCCATTTTTAAGCTACCTTGGTCCAACAAAGGAGACACCCAATGTTGTATTAAAAAAGGGGGGTGGGAAGTGGAAGTACTCAACAGGAGTGCAGGCAATAAGTAGTGTATTTCTTCTGGTAGAGAATTTAAAGCAACAATACAATTGACTGAAATGATCATGCACCAGTAAATAGAAACCACGTTCAAGATTAAGTGCCCCACCCTGCTGAGGCTAACTCTGCCATGCCCGGCTTTGGTGTGCCACTGAAGATATTCAGTTCAGAAAGGCATGCACTCCACTTGCCTGTCTGCAAGGCTAAACCCACGTCATGGAATGAAATCTACATGAAGCTGGATGGCTCTGATCAGAGCCCGGTAAAGCATCTGACTCACTAGAGCCAGGCAGCGTCACATAGTGACAAATCCGTGTTACGTTTTTCCGTTGTTCTTTGGAGGTTGGCTGTGTCTGTTTCCCTACACTGCACTCCATTCTGTTCTATAGCTACCCTTCTGGGTTCTCATACTCAAATTTCATTCCTACACAACATTAGCCAATTAGAAATAAAATCACCTTAGTCTAAAATGCAAGCTCCATGTGAATAGGAATGGTGCATGTTTGATTTTTCTTCTCTTTTTAAAAGTTTTGTAAAAATTACATACGGTTAAATGCTCAGATCTTTTATGTGCACTGTGATATTTTGACTGTCTTTCAAGTGTTTTCCCCATTTCTATCTTTTACTTTATTTTTATTGTTTGCACTATTACAGATATCCCCATTTATCTCCCTCTTGCCCACCTGTCCCACCCCCTCGCCCTCCCCATGGCCTTTTTATTGAGCAATTTGCCTTTTTAATAATAAGTTTTAGGAATTATTTATATATTCTGGACACATAGACTTTCTAACCATAACCCTCTTCTAGGTTCACCTGCCCTCCCACAAGTTGAACCCACTTTAGTAGCCTTTTTCTGCCCTTTAATCATCAACCACTGAGACTTTGGCTTTCTCTTAAAATTCTAGCTATTCTAATGTTCTCTGCTAACTAAGGAATTTCCTTGGGGTAAAGAGCATATAAACATAAATCTCTTACTTTCTTTCAAGGTTTAAATCTTCTCCAGTTTCTGTCCATTTTTGGTCATGCTCCTATGCTTTTAAATAAGTTATTTATTGATTGATTTATTTTTAGCTAGACTTGGTAATAATTATCAGTAGGAAGCTTTGTTCAACACATACCCATTGTTCATTAACTGGAACTGGGACATATTCCTGATTTTTTACTGTCCTATTCCCAGATGCTTCAATGGCTTCTTTTTTTTTAAAGTAATTTCAGAATTAAGTGGAAATTAACAAAAAAAAATTAAAAAGTATAATGCTTTGAAAAGCAGAGTGCTAGGGACTAAATTTTGTCCTCTCAAAATTTATATTTTAAAGCCCTAACCCCCAATATGAGTGCATTTGGAGACAGGGCCTATAAGGCAGCAACTAAAGTTAAATGAGGTCAGAAAGTTGGGGCCTTGATTCAATAGGATTTTTTTTTCAAAGAAGAGACATTAAAGAGCCCCCTATCCTCTTTCAAATACCATGGAGGACACAGTAAAAGGTAGGCATCTACAAGTCAGGAAAAAAGCTCTCACCAGGAACTGAGTTGCCCATCACCTTGATTTAGACTTTTCATTTTCAAAACTGTGAAAAATAAATTGTATTGTTTAAGCCATTCAGTTTATGGTATGGCAGCTTGAGAGTACCTTCCCCCCCCCCCCCATCAAGTACAGAGACAAAATAAAGCCTAAATTAAACTATTAAATGAGACAAAATTAACTCATGGCACAACATCAAGTAACTTAGAATTTATAATTTAGTGTATTCGTTAATTCTTGCTATGTAGCAGATTACCCCCAAACTTAGTATCTTAAAACAGCAAACATGTACTTTCTCAATTTCAGGAATGTGTGCAGGCTTAGCTGAGAGCTTCTGGCTCAAGGTCTCTCAGGAGGTGGCCATCGACATGTCAGCTGGGATTGCAGTCTCATCTGGAGCCTCAACTGGGGAGAATCTGCTTTCAAGCTCAGCCATATGATTATTGGCTGAATTTCCATTCCTGTCAGGATACTGGACTAAGGACCTCATTTCTTCTCTGACTGCTGACAAGAAGTCCTCTCCATATATGCCCTTCCTGGGAGAGGATAAGAGAGAACAAGAGAGAGTGACTAAGGTGGGTGGAGATCACAGTTTTTGTAAGTTAACCTTACAAGTGACATCCCCATTGTATGTGCTGCATTATCTTCACTAGACATGACAATAAATGTAGTCCAAATGGAGGATTATACAAAAGCAGAAATACAGGAGGTAAAATTTGTTGAAGTCATCTTAGAAGCTATCTGTAACACTTTCCCTTCAGGCAAAATAAAAATTCACTGAAATTTTAAAAATAAATGGACCTCCTATCTTATTTCAGGCACTGCTACACTCATTCCATCTATAGATATGACACAATTCTTGTGTTCCAGGGGCTGGAGGTCTAGTTCCAGAGGTAGGACTGTATGGATGTGATCAGTGCTATAAAGCCATAGGAGTTGGGGGAACAGGAAGGACTTTGTAAGAATTGAGCAACATCACCTTCACAAAGGAGGTAAAGCCTGTGCTGTGAATTGAAGGATAGAGACCTGCCTGATAGAGGGGAGAGGCAGTGCCTTCCAGCATGTGCCCATGAGGGCCTCTCAGGAACTATAGGCCTTCTGAATGGCGGAGCCTGGGGTCCACACTGGGAGGGCTGGTGAGGAGTGAGACTGTATGGAGGAGCCATATTGTGAGGGTCATGTTGGGCTCAACTAAGGACTTTGGATTCTATCCAGAATTGAAGTAGAAACACTGGAGTATGTGACCAGATATGCACAGTGCATTGAACACTCTGTTCTTTAATGATAAACAAACCAACAAAAAGAGGAACAGGTAACATTATTGACTATATTCTTTATGCTTTACTTTACATCCCTGTGACGGGTATGGTGCCAGCTGGGTACTGGAAATATTGAGGGGAGCACCATGTAAAGTATATAATTATGTAGCCACTAAGCTGTACACCTGAAACCAGTACAAAATAAAATTGGAAAGAAAAAAGAAGAAGAGGAATATGTCTCCTTTCCAGTTACACAACCTCTAAGACTCTGCTGTCAGAATGACTAGGTCATAATCCAGGTGGAAAGCTCTCTGAGAGTTCCTTTACTTTAAATCAAATCACACATCTCGATGACAATGTACCACATCTCAATGACATGTAATTTCTCACAAGCACTGCCTTTTATAAAGCAACCGGAAGAATATAATTCAAGCTCATTTCCAGAGAAGAATGAAAGAAAATAGTGGCGTTCCTGCATAATGTTAACCATGCTGCAGCCCAAATCACAGCTCCTTTATTTAGCTTGCTAAATTCAATGAATCTCTGAACACTTTAATTACTTTCCTCATCTCTTTCTTTCTCCATGGTGCAAACTCCATGCCATTCACTTGTTAAAGCCTCCTTTGAAACTTATTTCTCGTTTTTGCCCAAAGATCCATAGGCTTTCTCTTTAGAAGTAAAAAGGAGCAATGAGGCGTATAGTCAGTGATGCTTAAAACTGGATGAGTCACCTCCAAGGAATGCCTGGGAGGTGTTGGAGGGCTCAGTCATGTACCACAGTCCATAGTCTCATAAAAATCCAAACAGCTCAGATTCTGCTGAAGTATATAATTTCTGCTTGTCTAACATTCTTTTGTTAGTGTTACATGTCAGAATTCTCAGAATCCCAGGGATTTACCAATATTTACTAAACTTACACCATCATCAAAGGGTGATGATGACACTTTCCTTAGTGTGTTTTGTGACCCTTGGTCCTATAGTGCTCAACTGAGCAATGAAGATTTACACAATTTCCATGTGTGAGGTCCCCATGCACATCAAGCATTGCTCCAATAGTCTTCTGAAATACCCAGAACCACTGGGTAAAAACTACATAAAGTGAGATCTAGGTCACCCATTTGCATGGAGATTACAGTCTTTTATCAAAATAATAACATTTTCTTCATGAAATTTTAACTTCAGAACCAAATAAGAAAGATGTGATTATTATAAAATAGTTCTTTTGTTCTATATTCTATTGTTTATAATTTTATCTACAAAGAGATACTTTTACCTTTTTAAGTTAGATTAATTTATAAGCAGTCCAGTAGGAAGTTCAGATATCAGAAGCCAAAAACAATCATTTTATTACCCAAATCTTCTTAGTTAGGATCACCTAGGGCTTTTAAATTATCATTTAATTATGATTAAGGAAAGTTAAGCTTCTCAGAAGATTAAAGGATCTGGCATAACCTTTCAAAGAATGTGATTGCTAGGGAAAAATAGTAAGTATATATTAGGCAAATTTGGGTGATGACAGACATAGAAACTGAGTGACACAGAAGGAAATGACAGGACCCAGAAGATACTCTTTGGTCCACTGTAGATTATATTGTCAGGTTTAGAAATGTTTTTTAAGATAAAACATTAGCATTTGTCATCTGATAGAAGTTAATGTTGGAACTATGATAGCTCTAAAGTTACAAACCTAGAAGTAATTAAGAAAATAGAGCTGAAAATAACATCAATACAATATTATGCTCTTTTGGAAAGCTAATGGCCAAAACTGGCATGTCCATATTATAGTAGAGAAATGGAAGTATATAACGGAAAAAAAAACAGCCAAGTAAAACCAATTCTCACTGTAAGTGACATAGTAGGCAGTTAGATAGGTGTGAGCAAAGTAGGAACAATAGGCTAGGCACAGAAGCATCAGTTGCCTAGCAATGGGCTACTAGTAAACTGGGTTGGGACCTCCCCCACAGGGTAACCTTTCTTTTCCTAGCATATCAATAGTTCAGACCTTTCATATTATTGGTCATGTGGCTCGAACCCTCCCCTGACCTATCTAGACATGTGGTAGCTGGCATCAGGACCACCTGTGATGACTAATGATCCTCTGCCCTGGTGCCTACTAATCAGTGGAGACCAGGACTCTGAAAGGACACCCTGGAAAGCTGATGAAAGTTCTGAAATCCTCCCCTGAGACCTCCCTTAAAATCCCTGCCTTTAGGAAACAGATAAAACCCCTTAAGACAAAAGATCCAGGGTTCTCTCTCTCTTTAATTATGATTAAGGAAAGGTAAGCTTCTCAGAAGATTAAAGGATCTGGCATAGCCTTCTTCTGTCTCTGTCTCTCTCTCTTTCTCTCTCTCTCTCTCTCTCTCACACACACACACACACACACACACACACACACACACACACACCAGTGTCTTTCCTTCTCCTTTATTACCTCAAGGCACATACCTTTGCTCTCTTTCTCCTAAGCTCCAAGGGCCCCTTTCTTTGCCTCTGTAATATGTTTCTTCTACCTTAGTGACTTTCTACATAAACTTCACTTGTATTTGAGTCTTGGTTCTGAACTCTTTCTTAGCCAACTCATGGACCAAGGTCTAACATTATGGTGCCAATTGCCATTAACTTTTGAACATGCTTAATTTAATATGTTATTGTTGGCCATTTTACTATCAAGATTTTTTTTTCCATTGGGCATTAATGAGTTTTAATCTTTATTCCTACCTTAAGAGTATGTGATTACCACTCATAGAATACATATGACTGGCTGGAATATCATGTTAAATCTATCTTAAATCAAACTTTAGAATATAATATCTTTTGCTCTCAAACAAAACTAATGAGCAGAAATGAGGATTTTTTTTCTTCTACTCATTCATTTTAGTTTTTCTCAGGAATCTACTATAGTCAAAGTACTTTGCTGGCTTTACATCCACAGAGAAAGGAAGGAGCAAAGTTGTCTCTTAGCAGGTATATAGTACAAGTGTGGTGAAATAGGACCAAGCAAATCTCAAGTAGAGTCTCCTTTTATTCCATGATTGGGTAATTCTTAATGGCACCACTAAAGAAAGTAGAAATAAGCTTATTCTCCCAAGTCATTGGTCTTGGGACTTTGGACATTCCATTTTCACCTTTCTCTTGTTTGCTCTACCTACTAAATTTCTTTAGCCCTGAACATGCTCAGTTACCCAGTTAAAGTTATAACCAACAGTGCTGAAAATACTCCTACTCATCACATGGGCCCTATTGCTTCATTCAAACTTCTTTCTTTATGTATTAATTGGGTTTTGAATAGTGGTCCTGTTCCTGGCATTCAGGGTTCTTGGGAATGCCTTGGATAGAAATCAAGAGAGTTCTCCACAAAAATAGTACTCAGGCAAGAGATTTATTTGAAAAGCTTTTAAACCCAAGGGAAATGGCATCTGAAGGGAGAAAGAAATGGCCTCTGCTCTCTGCACAAAAGCCAGCAGGCTTTTAAAAAAGAAAAGATGACACTTAAATGTAATGTATAAATATGTAGAAGTGGGACTCCTTGGTGCCTGTGCAGTGGAACTACATGCTTCTTCGAGCCTTGAGTGTCTCATTAGCATACTGAATCTCCACTTTGGGGTGTGTTTTTTAGCACTTAAATGAGGGAGGGTCAACAAAGGACAATCTTTCTTGTTAGCACAAATATGTGTGTGAAGGGGACAACATTTAAACCCACAGAAGTAAATGTTGCTGACAGAAGGGTCCTTCAGTCCTGCTGCTAATTGGCTGTAAGGAAACGGGAGAGCTTTGGGGCAATGAATGGTTTTCTGGCTTCCGGCCAGTTGGGCGCAGGGTGGAGCCTGCCTATCTCTGTCCCTAGTTTCACTCCCTTGTTTACCACTTTACTTCTCTCCTTGTCCCTGGCCAAAATAACAGCTTCTTAGCTCTTTGAAGATGGAAGAGCTACAGTTTCTGAACTTCTTTATTCAACTAAGTATATACTTCAGATAATCTATATATTTTGTAATTTACTGATGAGAGAGAGAGAGAGAGAGAGAGAGAGAGAGAGAGAGAGAGAGAAACATTAACTTGTTGTTCTACTTATTTATGCATTCATTGATTGATCATTGTATGTGCCCTGACCAGGATCGAACCCTAAACAGTGGGATATTAGGAAGATGTTCTAACCAACTGAGCTACCCAGCCAGGGCCCTATTTCAGATAATCTAAGAGGATCTCTATTAATCCCTTACTACTCCTCCAGGGAATCTCCTTTATAGCTACTCTAACCCACATTTGTGGATGATTCACTTTCCCAGCAGATTCTGTATCCCCTTCCTTCCCATTTTCATCATGCCTATTCCATGAAACCTGGCTCACCTCAGCCTCTGCTAACTCTACAAAACGTCTCCTTTCTTCTATGTCACCATCTCTCCCACTGTTCAGCACCTATTTTCATGTTTCTTCTAAACTTGTTTTTCTAAGGAAGCAGTCAGCAGCATATTTATTCCTTTATATTCCCTGTTCTTCCCATTTGGATCTTCTAATCTCTGGGCTGACTCACTCTTTTCCTTCTCCTCAGTTTCTAAAATGCCAAGCACCTGTTCCCTATCCTCTAAATCCTCTAGTTTCTTTCTCTATAAAACATGAGCATATTTACATTTTGATTAGTTTTGAACTGACTGGGTTTCTTTCAAATTATTTGTTTTATTTTTCTATCCCTTCCTCCCTCATACCCTCTCTTCTTTGCTTCCTTCCTTCTGGCCTTTATGTCTCTATAAAGATGAAATAAATTCTTAATCATTTGATTCTGACAACCAAGATATTAGGTATGTTTTTTCCTACTCTTTCCCAACTTCCTCCATCTCATGATCCCATGTAAAATGTTTTTACAGGTTTTACAAGAAATTCAGTCACATTCAGAATAAACTTTCCTGAGGATGAGAGGAGTTTAGAAGGGAAGAGGCATATTGTATAACACACTATTCTTCATTTCCTAAATGATCTCCCTTCTCTCATTTAATTTCTGTTCTTATTAACCCTCCATCCAGGGATCCCTTGATCAGCCTTGATCCCAATTTGTCAGAGTGATGTCTTTCTTCATCTTAAGCTAGGGATGGGGGCCCAGTGATTTAGCCATTAAGCAAAGAGACTTACTATTGTTCAATAGATTTGGTGGAGAAAATACACACTCATGAAAAACACTCCAAACAGTGGAGATACAAAGATGAAAAGTAGGTATTCTTGGGCCCCAGGGCCCCAGACTCCTTCCCTTTAGGTAAATAATGAACTAGGTATCTTTTGGGGAATATTTCATGGATATATAAATGTGGATGTTTACATCTCTTTTTTTGTAAAACACAAATTACAGCATATTATATTGCCTGTTCAGCTCAGCAGCATAGGTTTTTTATTGTTGTTGTTATAAACTCCATAAACTCACTACACTATCTCTTGTATTTTTCTTATGGAGGAAAAAGAGTTCCTATGGAAGGTAACCTCACAGGCTGATCATAAATTTCTAGCTAGGCAGGTCATGGTGTGCAGCCATGACTCAGGCAGAGAACTTCTTTAGTAAAAGGTTTATCTTCACCTTAAACAAGCCTTGTTTATTGTTTTCTTGCATCTAAGTTAACACACCTTTAAATGCCTCTTTTCAAAAACATAAGCAACCTCAAGAGAGCATATAATCTTGTTAATTATCCTGTAAACCAATCTCTGGCCTTACTTTATTTAATGTTTATGTAATCTTCCTTATGTTCCCTCCTTAAATCTGAATGCATGGAAAAAACGGCAAACTGTCACTCTGGGAAGCATTTTTCAGAGTCAGTTGAGATCTTGCTTCTAGGCGCACTCTCTGTTTGGCTCAAGTAAGTTTTTATAAAAATTCTCTACAGGTCTGGATATTCTTACATTGACGCTCACTTTAGTTGATCTGAGTAATCTGTAATAGCAACCATCTTGAAGTAGTTCATCAAATTACAGTATTAAATTTGTTTGGCACCAGGGAAAAACATAGCATAGAATATGCCATGGTACTATTTTTTTAATCCTCTTAGATTATTTTCTTAATCCTCTTTAAGCATGAGGACATGCTTTAAGAGAGGAAGGGAGAGAGAAACATTGCTATGAGAAACATAAATTGGCTTCCACACTTGCCCCAACCGGGGATTGACCCTGCAACCCAGGTATGTGCCCTGACCAGAAATCAAACCTGTAACCTTTCAGTGCACAGAAAAATGCTCAACCAAAGGAGCCATTCCGGTCGGGCTACCATAGAACATTTTTTCCCCCAATAAATCCTTATTGTTGAAAGTATTACATATGTCCCTTTTTCCCCCATTGCCCTCTCCAACTCCCCTCCCCTGCAATCCATCACCACCGTATTGTCTGTGTCTATGGGTTATGCATATGAACATATGATTTCATTGGTTGATCTCTCCCCCGCCACCCTGCACCCTCTCCTACATTCCCTCTGTGGTTTGACAGTCTGTTCGATGTTTCTATGTCTCTAGGTCTATTTTTGTTCATCAGTTTATGTTGTTCATTAGATTCCACATATGAGTGAGATCATGTGATACCTATTTTTCTCTGACTGGCTTATTTTGCTTAGCATAATGTTCTCTAGGTCCATCAATGCTGTTGCAAATGGTAACAGTGCTTTCTTTTTTACAGCAGCGTAGTATTCCATTGTATACATAGATGCACCACAGCTTTTTGATCCATTCATCTGCCGAAGGGCACTTCAGCTGTTTCCAAATCTTTGTTATTGTAAATTGTGTTTCTGTGAAAATAGGGGTGCATATATTCTTTCTGATGAGTGTTTCTGAATTTTGGGGATATATTTCTAGAAGTGGAATCACTAGATCTATGGTAGTTCCATTTTTAATTTTTTTTTTTGAGGAAACTCTAAACTGTTTTCCACAGAGGTTGCACCAGTCTGCATTCCAACCAGCAGTGTCTGAGGGTTCCATTTTCTCCACATCTTTGCCAAACAGTTGTCTTTTGTTGATTTGTTGATTATGGCCAATCTGACAAGTGTGAGGTGGTACCTCATTGTTATTTTGATTTGCATCTCTCAGATGATTAGTGACTTTTAACATTTTTCATATGATTTTTGACCTTCTGTATGTCCATTTTGGAGAAGTGTCTACTTAGGTCCTTTGCCCATTTTTTAATTGAACTGTTTATCTTCCTTTTGTTAAATGGGATAAGTTCCCTGAAATTTTGGAAGTTAACCCCTTATTGGATGTATCACTGGCAAATATGTTCTCCCATGCAGTGGGCTCTCTTGTTATTTTGTTGAAAGTTTCTTTTGCTGTGCAGAAGCTTTTTATTTTGATGTAGTCCCATTTGTTTATTTTCTCCTTAATTTCTACTGTCCTAGGAGATGTATCCATAAAGATATTGCTACAAGAGATGTCTGAGATTTTGCTGCCAATGGTTTCTTCTAGGATTTGTATGGTTTCACATCTTACATTTAAATATTTTACCTATTTTGAGTTTATTTTTGTGTATAGTGTAAGTTGGTGGTCTTGCATGTGTAGGTCCAATTTTCCCAACACCATTTATTAAAGAGACTGTCTTGACTCCATTGAATGTTCTTGCCTCCTTTGTTAAATATTAATTGGGCATAATGACTTGGGTCGACTTCTGGGTTCTCTCTTCTGTCCCATTGCTCTATATGCCTGTTCTTGTGCCAGTATCATGCTGTTTTGAGTACAGTGGCTTTGTATTATAACTTGATATCTGGTATTGTGATCCCTCCAACTTTGTTCTTCTTTCTCAAGATTGCTGTGGCTATTTGGGGTCTTTTTAAATACCATATACATTTTTAGAATATTTGTTCTAGGTCTGTGAAATAAGCCATTGGTATTTTGATAGGGATTGCATTGAATCTGTAGATTGTTTTGGGTAGTATGGCCATTTTAATTATGTCAATTCTACCAATCCATGAGCATGGTATATTCTTCTACTTGCATATATCTTCCTTTATCTCTTTTTTCAATGTCTTGTAGTTTTCTGAGTACAGGCCTTTTACCTCCTTGGTTAAGTTTATTCCTATGTATCTAAATTTTTTTGTTGCATTGGTAATGGGTGTGTTTGTTTTGTTTCTCTTTCTGAGCATTCATTATTGGTGTACAAAAGTGCCATAGATTTCTGGGTATTAATTTTATATCCTGCTAACTTGCTGAATTCATTTATTAAATCTAGTAGTTTTTTGATGTAGTCTTTGGGGTTTCCTATGTACAGTATCATGTCATCTGCAAATAGTGACAGTTTTACTTCCCCCTTTCCAATTTGGATGCCTTTTATTTCTTCTTGTATGATCGCTACAGCTAGCACTTCTAGTACTATATTGAACAGGGGTGGTGAAAGTGGGCATCCCTGTCTTGTTCTAGTTCTTACAGGAAACGATTTTAGCTTTTGTCCATTGAGTATGATGTTGGCTGTACGTTTGTCATATAAGGCTTTTATTATGTTGAGGTATGATCCCTCTATTCCCACTTTGTTGAGACTTTTTATCAAAAAAGGGTGTTGGATTTTGTCGAATAGATGCTTTTTCTGCATCTATTGATATGATCATGTGGTTTTTATCTTTCAGTTTGTTTATGTGATGTACCACATTTATTGATTTATGGATATTGTACCATCCTTGTATCCCTGGAATAAATCCCACTTGGTCATGGTGTGTGATCTTCCTAATGTGTTGTTGGATCTGATTTGCTAGAATTTTGTTGAGGATTTTAGCATCTATGTTCATCAAGGATATTGGCCTATAATTTTCTTTGTAGTGTCTTTATCAGGTTTTGGGATTAGGGTAATGCTGGCCTCATAGAAAGAGCTTGGAAGTGTTCCTTCTTTCTGAATTTTTTTGAACACTTTGAGAAGGATAGGTGTTAGTTCTTCTTTGAATGTTTGGTAAAACTCCCCTGTGAAGCCATCTGGACCAGGGCTTTTGTTTGCTGGGAGTTTTTTTAATTATTATTACTGCTTTGATTTCATCAGTAATTGGTCTATTCAGGTTTTCTGATTCTTGCTAATTGAGTTTTGGAAGATTGTATTTTTCTAGGAATATGTCCTTTTGGTCAAGGTTGTCCAGTTTACTGGGGTAGAGTTGTTTATAGTATTTTTAAATGATCCTTTGTATCTCTGTGGAGTCAGTTATTACTTCACCTTTTTTGTTTCTGATTTTGTTTAGTTGGGTCCTCTGTTTTTTGGTGAGTCTGGCAAGAGGTTCATCAATCTTGTTTATCCTTTTCAAAGAACTAGCTCTTGGTTTTATTGATCTTTTGTATTGTTTTATCTTTTCTTTTTGTCTCTATGTCATTTATTTCTGCTCTGAGCTTTATTATTTCCTTCCTTTTACTTACTCTGGGCTTTTCTTGTTGCTCTCTTGCTAGTTCTTTAAGTTGTAAGGTTAGAATATTTATTACCAGTTTTTCTTTTTTTTGAGATAGCCTATAGTGCAATAAACTTCCCTTTCAGGATTGCTTTTACTGAGTCCCATAGATTTTGGATTGTTGTGCTTTCATTGTCATGTGTTTCCAGGATGCTTTTTATTTCTTCTTTGATCACTTTGGTAACCCATTCATTGTTTAATAACATGCTAGTTAGCCTCCTTTTGTTTGATTGTTTACGATTGTTTTTATTGTAGTTGATTTCTAATTTTATGACATTGTGATCTGAGAAGTTGCTTGCTATAATTTCAATCTTCTTGAATTTGTACAAACTTAGCCTATGTCCTAACATGTGATCTCTTTGAAAATGCCCCATGTGCACTTAGAAGAATGTATATTCTGTAAATTTGGGGTGAAATGTTCTGAAGATGTGAATTAGTTCCATCTGATCTAGTGAGTCATTTAGGATTGCTGTTTCTTTGCTGATTTGTTGACTTGAGGATTTATCCAGTGATGTCAATGGGGTATTAAAGTAGCCTACTATGATTGTGTTGCTGTTGATCTCTCCCTTAATATTGTCCAGATTTTTTTTTAATGTATTTGGATGCTCCTGCATTGGGTGCATATATGTTTACCAGGGTAATATCCTCTTGTTGTATTGATCCCTTTAGAATTATGAAGTGGCCTTCCTTGTCTCTTGTTATGGCCTTCACTTTGAGATCTATTTTGTCAGATATAAGCATTGTTACCCAAGCTTCTTTTTTTCCCCATTTCATCATTCTAAGGCAGCCTTTCTTAACATTATACCTTAAAAGAACACTCAAAATGATATTCAGGTCTCCCGGAAGTCTTATATCACACAGTATATTTACATGATCAGTAAGTCGTAGATTTAAAAATTCAATAATAAATGCCAGTGTTCTATTGAATCAAAATGGCATTTTAAATTTAGTTATACTTATTTTAAACAACTTGTTAGCCTTTTCTTTTTGTATGGTTTTACCTCGCCACAAAGATGAGAATGCTAATGCAAGTCAATATAGCAGGTGAAAGAAACTTTAAATTTTCTTCTCTTTAATAGAAGTTACACTAGAGACTACAAAAGAAAATTAACTTAATCTTGCAATTCTAGAATAAAACTTCCTATAGAGGGATTCTTAAGTTTTCATAGATTGAGGGATAAAAGTATAGAAAATAATTTAGGACAGTGTTTCTCAAATTCAGCTACTTTCACAAACATATTCTTGTAGAGGGGGTTGCAAGTTTTTTATAATATTTTGAATTAATGTTTTAGTTTTGTTCATAATATAAACAAATTATTACACACCCTTTCATGAGTAATTGAACAATCTTCTCACATAATACTGTTTTCACATGATCACAGCATCTTCACATGTACTTCTGATCCCTATAGCACCAAGTAAAGACCCACTGTATGTAAATTTTTATGTGATATTTCTCAAATTGGGCCCTCAGACTTTTCACAGAATTGTTGAACATTTCCTCTGAGCTCTGTGAGTTGTCAAGGTTAAGAACACTGGTCAAAGTAGTGAATTTCAAGATAGGATGGGGATGTGTGACTGGGGAGACGCATGTATTTTGTAAAAGCACATTCAAAATACCTATTGATTTCATAATACAAACTCGATAAAATCAAACTCAACAAAATAATTTTCTCTCAGTAGCATAAACTTAACTATAGATTCATGCGAGGGGGCCTTGAGAAACACTGGCTTAGAGGTAGAGGAGTCCTGGGGGGATGGAGGGGCTTAGTGAGGGAATTCAAAGCTCTAACTTATCAGTCTTTTGGAACCCAAGGTGCCCAACCTTATAGACCTGTGATTTGTGGCAAGTAGGTCCACTGTGAATGCTGAACCAAAAGAAGTAAAGCCTGTTTTTGCCAGGAACCCCATCCCCCATTTTTTGGTTTAGATATTTCATTATTTTAAGAAAACACCAGTTTTAGTTGCCTAAAAGTAACCCCAGATCCATCCACCAGGAAGTGCTGCCATCATTTGCAATGTCATCCAGCTCTTAAGAGAGCTATGAGCTTATGGTCTGTAATTTCTGTAGAGCTCCAATTTGCTTTAGCATATTTATTAGATCTGTGCATCCACCTATATACTCTTTACTGATAAAGACTCAAGGTACCCTTCTGGCTCCTGTGAGCTATTAAAAATAATCTTGAATCTTGTCGGTGTCACTGGTGGCTATGATATCAACAAATTTGAAGGGAAATTGGCTCTGAAAATACATTTTCTGATAAGTGACATGATAAGATGCAAGTATAGACTTAGAAATATCAAATTATACATATGAGTTGATTACTTGATCGTATTTACACATCTACATATCTTGAAAGTATAATATTTGAAAATAAATTTTAAAAAAGAAGTTTTACTTCTTTAATATAAACCCCATGTTCTTTCTTTGTTTTGTTTTGTGCTTTTGCTTCACAAATGTTTAATTTATTATTGAAACTGATATAATACACATTGCATTTTAAACTAAAAAGAGACAATTTTTACCCATGCTTTTGATGCTTGATCAATAAGAAAAAGCTTACACAAACATGCAAAAAAATGAAAAGTACAGTAAAATATTTCTTTCTTTCTTATAATGACAGGATATTTGTATGTTTTCTCAGAAATCCAGAAATTGTCTAAAAGAGATAAGTCAATTTTCTCTTCAGTGTATGATCAGATGTAGCTCACAAAGTTCTTTGTCTCTCAAATTCATGTCCTCAGGCTGAGAAGAATATTCAGAGAAAAGTTCCTTCATCCACTCATACATAAGCCTGTTGAACTTGGGACTTGATAATCTATTTCCTTATTCTCAGGTCCAAACAGCAAAGAAAACAGCTTACAATTTCTTTTGTTACATGATATATCCACTAATCATGCCACTTGAAGTCAAAAGATTTTCTCCAGGACCTTGCAGAGACATACACAAATGGTGCAGGTGATGAAGAGTGTCTGCCAAGTTCTAGAGACCAATGTTGGGCAGCCAACCTTCATCTTCCAACCATTTCAGCAAAATCTGGCTGACTAATTTCTTGAGAGCACTCCTGCAATTGTCCTTTCAGTTAAAACACCCTTCACATTGTTTTCTAAAATATTCTTCACATAGTTTTCTAAAATATTCTTAAGTGAAGTAGCTTTTGTTTACCAAAACTAACCATTTTTGAAGCATCGGCCAGACTTTTGTCATTCCATCTCCAAGAATATTTGATACTAGCACTTTTTCTGGTGTGAAAAATAGTGATAGGTTGTGATCACATTCAGAATTTTCTTTTTCCCTAAAAGAGACAAAAACCTATAATGCAGTACTATCAGTACAGACACCAAGACAGTTCTTCTAAGACACATATTATGTTTCAAAAAATTGAGACAAATATTTTTGCTTTTGGGTGATAGTATTTTATAACAGAAAATAATTATTTCACTATTATTTTCAAATTTTACAAATTCTAACACATCAACTGACAAAATATGTTGACAACCTATTTAGAGAAGCTACTGGTTTTCAGCTTATCACTCAAAACCTTTCCAACATCATGTGGCATGTCACCAATAAATTGACTTATTATATAAATTTTGATTAGAATATTTTCAATTGCTTCATTGTGAGCTTTATCAGAATTATAATAAGGAAGGTCTAAAATTCTCCTTTTTTTCTTTATAGCTTCTCTTCAAAAATCACCACTTGGATCTTAAGACTAATCACAAAATATTAATAAAGTATGAAATAGAAAGGCATAAAAATAACTGAGAAAACTGCAAAAAAATGAAGTCATCCCATTACAAATAATTTCTAATCTACACAATTCATAACATTAAGTGTTCAACAACAGAAGAGAGTCAAGTACAGCTGAGTTATATGTCTTTCTTTACAATAATTTTATTTTCAAATTCTATTATGCTAATATAGTTTGTTCATGCCCATAAGTCAGTTGGTGAATTGTAACAGGAAATGGGGGAAGATCACTTGGAACAGAGAGGTTACAGTCATCAACATAACATCATTCCATTTATACAATGCAGAAAACACTAATTGTCAACAGTCTTTTATGCTAAAAATGGAGAATGGAATCAAATAAGCACAGATCTACTGTTTGCTACCATATGTGATCAATAATGAAATGTATAACGGAACTTCTTGGTCACTGTCCACCGCTATGAGCACTAGCATTGTACAGTTTTCAAAGCTCAAAACTTAGGCCTTTAAAAATAAAACATTACTTGTTGTACACCCTACCAACATCTCATAGTACCCTACAGCTCTACAGACCCTCCTTGAGAAACCTGCTGTAAGAAACCAGAGTTCTACAAAGCCTTTTCACTTTCCAGATTACCTATTGCTACTCCAAAACTTAGTGGTTTAAAACAGCAATTTATTATTATTTCTCACATTTCTCAAATGACTACATCAGCTGGGCAATTCTTACTTGGAATCTCTCATATGATTGCAGTCAACATGTAGCTGAGCTGGAATCATCTGAAGTTTTCTTCATTAACATACCTGGCATGTGGCCTGCGATGGCTAAAACATGTGGGTGTTGGCTGGCAACCTTTCTCTCTCCATGTGACCTCATGGCTAGCTTAAGCTTCCTCACTAAGCAAGTCCCTAAGGCCATCTCACATTCAACTGGAAAGGAATTGGCTCTATCATTGGGAGAAATAATCAATTCTGTAATCATCTTGATCCTACGATATACTATTTTTTTTAACTCAGGTCACAGATGTGTAGAATTTATTTATGTTTTGAATTGAGAAAGAAAATTAGGCTTTGAGCAGTTAAATGACTTGCTACCAAGATCCTTCAGTAAATTAATGACAGAGAAGTGAAAAGAATTAGATATAAATCAATCAATTCTTTAAGCAGCATATCTCCACTTGCTGAGCATTTTTAAAGTGAAAAATATATCCTACACGTTAAAATCTACCAGGATGACATTTTAAAGATTCTTGTTTATATGCATTAGGAGCTTTGGTGCAAATGAAATCCTTTTTCAACTTAATATTTTTTTTCCATCTCTGAATCTCTAAATATTTCTGTCTTGGATGTTGCAGAGACATGTTACAAAAAGCTACTGCACATATAATATTTCTCAGTAGTTATTTTACCCTCATAATTCTATAGCATAGAATAGGTATTTGCCATTATCTTCTGAAAATTGAACTGTAATGTCAAGTAGATATCACAAAGGTTTGCCTATTTAACATATTTTACTCATGAAAATCCACTTAAATCTCACTGTGCAGAAGTTGAAATGTTAGCACTTTTGGCTCCATGCATTTATTTTAAACTGCTTTTTGGAGGAAAAAGAGAACAAAAAAGAGAACAATTTTCTAGAAGCTCATTTATGTGACTCTTCAGGGGAATAAAGCTTCTTTCTTTGGATCTCCCCTTAGTTTTTACCCAATTTTCCTTCTTACTCAAGTCTTTTTAATTTTTTTTCTTGATATATTTGGCCACTTTTGGGGGTAGATCTCCTGGAAGTTTCTTATTTTGTTCACAGACAGCAATTTGATGCTTTTTTGACCAATTGCCAGTGTATATTAGATTAGAGTTGCCCAGTTAGCCCTTGATAATGAAGGTGCTAGGACAGACAGATAATATCTTTTCAATATTTCTGATTTAGCCCCTGCAATGTATAAAGGTATTCTGTTTCATCCTTCTAAACTTTAGTATGAGTTTTTAATATGTATGTGCATAAGCCCATAACATGCCTTCATCTGCCAAGTGAAAATGCAAAGGACCCTCCCCAAACAGAAATTATGCAGCAAAATTTGAACTTCTTGCTTAAAAGAACATTACACTTTATATTTCTCTGCTTACAGAAAATTTATAAAAACAATTAAAGCTATTCTGTATGATATCACTTTCTTATTTAGAAAGCAACTTCAAATAGGCCATTAGAACATCACCCACATAATTAGCCTGGCTCATAAAACAATTTTCTGGTTACAATTTTATAACATCTCCTGTTAATTTCCCTATAGGAGAAAATTAACTTGACTAGCTGATTAGTTTTTCTACAGTTCTATTTTTAATTTAAGTTAATATATCATCATTATGGTCAAGTTTATTGTGAATTAGATGCTCTAGTCCTGATCTCCTTTAGGTTTACTGGCAAAATCAAGTTTCTAGACCTGCAAAGCTATGACTAGACTCTAGACTTCTCTTTCTTCAAATAGCCTAATGGCCATCATGATTAGAATCACCTGTAATTGCTATTGACTAGGCAGATTATTTAACCCCTTCCTGATCCATTAAATCCAATTCTCTTCTGGAGGAGGCCAGGAATTTACTTTTTAAACAAATTCCCCTACAAATTTAAACAAATTCTGTGTATTTTTCTACACAGAAAAGGGCAAGAATTACCACACCCTATTATATTGACTCCACAGAGGAAAATGAAAAAAAGATTATATATATATATATATATATATATATATATATATATATATATATGATACGTTTTTGTTATGTTTCAGGCATTAGGCAGATATCTGTCTTCTTGGGAATGCAAAAAAATGACAGACCTTTAAAAGCACTGCTTGGATCTTCAGACTGTGACAAGTTGCTTGGATCTTCAGACTGTGACAAGTTGCTAATGAGATAGTCAACTATATATGTCAATGCCTTTTTAAATAAAGTTATATCAAAGGAAAGAAAGAAGAGCAAGTGATAGTTTTGTTTGTCAGGAAAGGACTTTCTAGAGATAATAAAATCAAAACTTCAGAGTCAAAGTCTTGAAAAATAGCCAGATTTGAGACATAATAGATAATAAGAAGGTCCTATTGCCTCTAAGGTAGAAAGAAAATTCTAATATACATACATACACACTATACAGAGGTAGTATAGCTTTAAAGAGTTAGAATAACTTTTCTGGGAACAGAATTAGGGACCAAATGTTAAAAAAGGGTCTGGGCCAGAGTACTTCACAGAGGAGGGAAGAGTGGGTGCTGGTAATGAGGGACTGTTAGAATTGTTTGTGGGATTTTTTTAATCGCCCATGTCCAGCATTCTTCCCTCCACCAATGTGAGAATGGTTATCACATAACATAAAATGGGGTGAGGCTAGGAAGAGATGTTATAACTTAATAAAATTCCCTCAGGATCCTTATACACACCTGGTCTCCCACTTGAGAACTACTGATCTTAGAAATAGTGTTTGCTTAATATGTATGCTATCAATATGATAATTAGATGCAGTTTTTAGATAAATATGGTATATGAAGAATTGCATAAGCATAAGGTAGAAAATCTTCACCATAATCAGCAAAATCAAGGCATACTGTGTATTTGGGGTGTTCTTAATGAGAAAATCTTGGACATAATCTTTCTGGCCCTTGTATTCTATATTAACAAAACTTAGAAAGGTTTAGCTAACCAGATGACACCATGGCCAGTACCCACCATTAATGTGGTAGTACTTAACTGAATTGTGGAGCAGTGCCCTGAAACAAATTAATTGTCTATGAAAATAGTATTTGTTTTACAGATGCATAAGGCGAAAATAAATGCTACAGCCACCAAATACAAATAATAATAATAATAATGATAATAATAATAGATTTTAAAAATGTGACAAGTTGCTAATGAAATAAAAATACAATATTCTTTTTAAAATTTGGAGCAGTAAAATTCAGTTATAATTCATAAAAACTACAATAATATCCAATATTATATAATATATATTACCAGGTATATATATAATTTGTTTATATAGTATATATGTGTATATAAGAAGTTGCTCTAAATTCTTTACATGTACTAATTTATTTAATTTTCATAATAACCTTTACTATTACCACTACAACTATGTCCATTTTACAGATCAGAAAATCAAGTCATAGAAGTTAAGTAACTTAAGCAAGATCACTTGATACCAAATATATTATTCATGGTCCCACATGTATAACAGCATCCCTGAGTTCTCCTTATGATTAAGATCAGTTAAATCGGTGAAAATGTTGATTCCACTTTCTTGCCTGTTGGGCTCTTAGCCTCAGGCCTAACAGAACTATGAGAACATCCATAGAACACCACAATCAGTGACATCATGTTAATGGACGTGGATGAGCTAGAAGTAGCAAGTATGCTGAAGACACAGAATGCTCTCTAGCTGGAAGAGATGAGTCTCTCTTTATGCTTCCATTAGGGCATATATCTCACATATTTTACCGTAGTTGTTGATTAATCATCTTTGCCACTAATTTTCTTTTTTAAAATCATCAGTTGCTCCAACAGCAGTCATCAAATTCTGTAGTTCTAAAGAAATATTTTTATATGTACCAGTTCTGCCTGATACAATTCTGATTTTTCTATAAAAGGAAATAATTCGCCTAGCTGATGTGACTCAGTGGTTGAGTGTTGACCTATGAACCAGGAGATCATGGTTGGATTCCTGGTCAGGGCACATTCCCCGGCTCCTTCCCCTTTAAAGGATGTGCAAGAGGCAGCCAATCAATTATTCTCTCTCATCATTGATGTTTCAATCTCTCTCTCTCCCTCTCCCTTTCTCTCTGAAATCAATCATTCAATCAATTAATATATATGTATATATAATTTAACAAAAAAAGAAACAATTCAATAATATCATTCTATATGAGAAAAAGTTCAAATAAGGTAATGTATAATAAAAAAAGTATAAATTGATGTATAAATGTGTAATAACATCACCATTTTATGATACAGTTCTAATATCTGAGTTTAGGACAGCTAGAAAAGGAACTATATGAGAAACCAATCAATAAATCAATCGCTACAAAAAAATTACAGAATCTTTGATTTTCTGCTAGGCTAACATCGCTGTCAACCTGGTGATTTTATTATGTATAGTTGACAGGCAGATGCTGGTACTATTAGGCCCAGATTAACTCTATTTCTTTATGCTTAAATCCAACTACTCAAGTAGTACAATCAGCGACCCTAATAAATCCTTGTAATGGTAAGAGAATGACCATGATCTCAAATAAGCAAATGTCAATATGCGTTGGTCTCCAGGACTGTGCCTTTCTCAGCTGTCCTAGACCTGGATACAACTCCCTCTTGCAGCCCAAGACAGAGAGAATATTTCAGAAACTAAGAATTTGCCTTAAAGATGAGAGGTTCAAACAGATGCTTGAGTTTCTGTACATTCGGAGGAGAAAATACAGAAGAGAGTGGACGGAATGACTATATGGTGACAGTGGGTGGTAGGTAGCTGGGAAAAGGAGGTGGATTCTATATTTATAAAGCATGAAGCCCTAATGAGAGATAATTTGTGAATGTGTATCTTCTAACATATTTTGGACTTCTCCGAAGACTAGGTCAATCTGCCCACAAGAAAGACATTGCTTTTGTAGCAATTAGGAAGTTAACACTAAGTGCATATATCATAGCAGAAGGAGTTGAGAAATGTTTAGCTTTCATTATTGAGTATATATTACATGCCAGACTGTGTGCTGGGGTTGAGAGAGAGAGAGAGAGAGAGAGAGAGAGAGAGAGAGAGAGAGAGGCTTAGATTGGATTCTCACTTTCCAGAAATTCTAGTTAGCCATTTTAGGTCTTATAAAAAAATTATAGCAAAGAATATATATTTATTTAGAGTGGATCACATGGGTGAAAACTGAAGTCAATATTGGCATTGTTTCCATTTAGAACCTTTGCTACCAGTTTGTATGGCATGGGATCTTTGCTTATAGCTCGATTCTGCAAGGATCCGCTTGCCTTACATTGCTATCATGAGTAACACAGTCCTGTTTGTGTCTACTCACACTTCTCTCTCCTGCCAACTGTAGGACAACCTCATTTTATATTATGCTTCATATACATATTTTCTGCTGCTTCTGAGGAGTGACAGACTGTTTTGTGACAGCAGAAACACAAAATCTCTCCTTCATCAACCCCCAGATGCTGTAAGAATCTTAAAAGAGAAGAGAAAACTGGGGAATGGCAGCTGGCTGTCTCCATTTAAAAAAGAGAGAAATTACCTTCAATCTAGTCAGGAAAACACTGCAACAGCTTGCTGAATATTTTTGTGATTTTAAAAAAGAAGTTCCCTTTGTACTATTGGAGAGATGTACCCAAACACACAGAGTGTGTCATCACTATTTATATGTGACCTTGGGTGCTTGCTTTGGCAGCACATACGCTATATATGACCTTGAGCCTCAAGGGCTCTGTGCTGCAGTATAAATTTGCAATTTTAAAACCTGCAGCATATGCAGACCCGCTTTATTTGACTCAGCTTGGGAAGACAGACTGTTACTGGGCAATATCACTAGGTACCAAAGAGAGGTGACAGGATTCAAAACTCCTTTTCTTATTTGGGTAGAACACACTGTTAATTGTTCTACAGCTTGTAACTTGCATTGTATGCTACCTGTCAAAAGTAGTTATCTTTTTTTAGCTACTTAATTAATGAAATCTCTATTCTACTTCAACAACATCATGAACTATAACACCAACAAGAACAACATGACCAAAACTTTAAACCAGGATGCAAAATAATCTTTTAAGTGGATTTTCCTAATAACAAGACAAATTTAGGTAAAAGCAGAGAGTTATTGATACTTCCCACAACTCTTTGTGGCCTATGCTGCAATTGGCCATTCTTGCAGCTCTCTTCTGTACATTGTATGGTCTTGAAGGGGAAATAAGACATGTGGGTGGCTAGCTATCTGAATCTGTGCCAGTAACCTGATACCTGCCCTGCCTTGCAGAACCTGTTTACAATCCCTGGATGGGCTAGTGCCAAACAGGCCAAGCCTCTGAGTATAATCTCACTTCCCCCATTCCAACCCACGGGGTGGGCGGCGGAGCTGCAAGGTGGGGAAAGGTCCGGAACCTTGATATAAAGGGAAGGCTTCCTCCATATTAACCGACTCAGGATTTGGAGAAGACCCCCTGAGTCAATGTATTAGTATATCTAAAAATAAAGGGGTTTTCCCTGAATTTCCGAGAACTCCTGTGTGTTTTTTCCAGTCATCTGGTAAATTCTGTAACAGTCTATAAGTCAACAGAGGAATATACATGACAGGGAGATGACATTTAAATGCCTCCTATCTATATACTAGTGGCCCAGTGCACGAAATTTGTGCATGGGGGAGGGGGTGTCCTCAGCCTGGCCTGCACCTTCTCCAATCTGGGACCCCTTGAAGGATGTCCTACTGCTGGTTTACAGGGATCGGGCCTAAACCGGCAGTCAGACATCCCTCTCGCAATCCAGGACTGCTGGCTCCTAACCACTCACCTGCCTGCCTGCCTGCCTGATTGCCCCTAACCACTCTGCCTGCCGGTCTGCTCTCCCCCAACAGCCCCCCCTGCCAGCCTGATCACCCCCAAATGCCCCCCCTGCTGGCCTGCTTACCCCCACCTTCTCTCCCCACTGGCCTGCTCACCCCCAACTGCCCCTCTGCTGGCCTGCTCACTCCAAACTGCCCCCCTCCCTGCTGTCCTGATCACCTCCAACTGACCCCCACTGATGGCCTGCTTGCTTCCAACTGGCCCCCTGCTGGTCTGCTTACCCCAACGGCCCCACCCCCCACCAGCCTGATCACCCACAACTGCTCTCCCCTCTTGGCCTCTAACCGCCTCTACCTTGACCCTGCCACCATGGCTTTGTCCAGAAGAACGTCCAGAAGGTCTCCCGGAAGGTCTCCCAGTCTAATTAGCATATTACCCTTTTATTGGTATAGATAGAGGCCTGGTGCATGGGTGGGGGTAGGCTGGTTTTCCCTGAAGGGTGTCCCGGATCAGGGTGGGGGTTCCCTAAAGGCATAGGGCAGCTTGGGTGAGGGGCCTGTGGTGGTTTGCAGGCTGGCCATGCAGCCATGGGGTGAAGGTCCCCACTGAGGGGGCATGGCGAGCCTGGGTAAGGGGCTGATAGCTGTTTTCAAGCTGGCCACACCCTCTTCAGGGTGAGCAGCACAGGGTTTCCAGATCGTGGGGATTCTCTCCAATTCACATGAATATTCCTTATGATGCAGAGCTGCATTCAACTGGTAGAATGTGCAGGTATGGGGATCATCACGACTTATTATCTCTTCCCAAACAGCACCTGCAAATCTCTTCTCTGTGTGAGCAGCAGGCTTTCAGCCTCGCCTCTCTTATTGCTCTGGGTGCCACTTCAGACCCCATGTTGTCACAAACGGCAGTATTTCATCTTTTCTTATAGCTAAGTTGTATTCCAGGGAAGAACCTAACACCAGTTCCCACATAATATTTTTTCTCTTTTCTCTATTTCTATTTTTTTTAATTAAATTTATTGTGGTGACATTGGTTAATAGGATCATATAGATTTGAAGTGCACATTTCTATGATACATGATCTGTATATTGCATTGTGTGTCCACCACTCAAAGCAAATAATTTTTTGTTCCCAAATATTTAGCTCCTTTTACCCCTCCCACCACCACCTCCCACCCAATTCCCTTTCATAACCAGCATACTGTTGTCTGTGTTTATAAGATTCAGTTTTATATCCCACACATAACTGAAATCATATGATTCTTAGCTTTTTCTGACTCACTTATTTCACTTAGTATAATATTCTCAGGGTCCATCTGATTTTGGAATTGGTGAGCAGGAATTCTTCCCGGGGTCTTGTCTCACAGAATGGAAGAATGAATCCATGAAGGAAGGACCAGAGGAATTCAAACAAGGCAGGAGTTTATTTCAAACAAACACAGGCTCCCCGCTGGGGAGGGAGATTCAAGTGGGTTGCCCCCCAGGCATTCTGCTGTTCCCCTTATATCTGCTAAAGGCCTGCTCTTTGTCTATCTGTGCCGCTCTCTGATTGGTTCCTGGCATTTTTGCAGCATTTTATTTTGAACTTGCAAGAAAAACATCCTTTTTCAAAACACCCTGTTTTTCTGCTGTCCTGTTTTTCTGCAACACATTTTTGTTTGTTTCAGCTAGCTCCACGATTCCTCCTTCTTCCATCTCTTACCCTATCTACCTAATTCTGCTTTAACTTCTTTCACGTCCATGTTGTCACACACGGCAGTATTTCATCTTTTCTTATAGCTGAGTTGTATTCCATAGTATATATATACCACATCTTCTTTATCCAATCTTCTATTAAGGACACTTTGATTGTCTCCATGTCTTGGCCACTGTGAATAATACTGCTATGAACATCCATTGGGTGCATATTGAAACAGAATTTTTGGACTGGAACCCGGATTCTTTGTCCACCGGAGTCGAAGAATGAATTCACGGACAGAAAGCGGTATAGCAAAGGTGGAGATTTATTGAAGAACAAGTACAGACAGAACGGACTCTCAAGTAGGGAGGGGAAAAGGGTCCCACTGAGTTCCTTTTCCCTATGGTTTATAAAGGCTGCAGATCTTGGTGCCTTGATATCCCCTCTAATTGGTCACTATTCCCTTAGACTGGTTACTATAGTAACTCTTGGGCTCAAAGGTTGATCCACACATGGGACATGTGAGGTTCTCCCTGCCTCCTTCCTTATTGTTTTACTTATCCTTTTAGGCTTTCTTCTTCTCCTTCTGGATGAAGGGCTTCCTTCTCTTTATTTTGTAAATATAGGCCTTTTGCTGTTCCCAGCTCCTTCATTCTATGGAAATGTACCCATTGCAGCCTTTCAGCTTCCCTATTCTATGGAAATATACCTTCTGCTGCTCTGCAGCCCTGTGCTTCCTTCATGGTCCCCTTAATTTCCAAAATTTCTAAAATTTTCTAAACCTGTCCTATTTTACCCCCCAAATTCCTGTTTCAATATATTTGCAAATATATGTTTTTGCATTCCTCAGGTGGATGCCTAGGAGAGGGATTGCTAGATCACATGGTAACTCTAATCTTAATTTTTTGAGGAACCACCAGACTCAAAATAGTGGCTGTATCAGGCTACATTCCCACAAGCAGTGAAAAAGGGATCCCTTTTTTCCACAACCTCTTCAACACTGATTACTTGTCCTGTTGATAACAGTTATTCTAACAGGTGCAAGGTGGTATCTCATGATAGTTTTTATTTGTATTTCCCTATTAGCTAGTCAAGTTGAATGACTTTTCATATATCTGCTGGTCATTTGTATATCTTCTTGAGAGAGGTTTCTGTTCAGGTCCTCTGACCATTTTTTTTTTTTTAAATTGGACTGTTTGGTGTTGAGTTGTATGAGCTCTTCATATATTATGGATATTAACCCCGTGTCAGAGCTGTTGTTTGCAAATATCACCTCCCATTTCCTAGATTTCCTTTCTGTTTTGTTGTCAGCTTCTTTTGCTGTGCAGAAGCTTTTTAGTTTGATATAGACCTATTCATTTATTTTTGCCTTTACTTCCCTTGCCTTTGGGGTCAAATTCATAAAATGTTATCTATGACCAAGATCCATAAATTTAGTATCTATATTTTCCCCTATGTAATTTATTGTTTCAGGTCTTATATTAAGATCTTTGATCCATTTTGAGTTAATTTTTGTACATGAGGACAAACTAATCTAGTTTAATTATTTTGCATGTGGCTTTCCAATTTTCCCAGCATCATTTATTGAAGAGGACGTATTTATCCCATTGTGTGTTTTTGACTCTGAGCTTTTTAATTCATTTTATTTTAAATGAAAGTTTATTTTCAATATTATTTTGTATTAGTTTCAGGTGTATAGCATAGTGGTTATATTATCACACTAGAGGCTTGGTGCACAAATTTGTGCACACGTGGGGTCTGGCCAACCCGGCCGATTGAGCTGGCCAGCTGGGGGAGGGGCCACAGACGGTTGCCAGCTGGCCCTGCCTCCTGGTCAAACTCTCGGTCGAACTCCTGGTCGAGGGGCTAATTTGCATATTAGCCTTTTATTATGTAGGATACTTCACTGTGTCCCCTCTGATATTTCCATTACCTACCTGGCATCATACATAGTTATTACATTATTATTGGCTATATTTCCTACGCTATACTTTATTTTCTTGTGACTATTCTATAACTATCAATTTGTACTTCTTAATCCCCTTCACCATTTCACCAGGAACCCCAACCCCCATCCCCTCAGTCTGTGTTCTGTATCTATAAGTCTGTTTCAATTGTTTGTTCTTTAGGTTCCACATGAGTGAAGTCATTTGGTATTTGTGTTTCTCTGACTGACTCACAGAATATTTTCATTGTCCCTGGTATGGGTTCCAAGTTTTTCCCTCAAGGTGTACTGTCTCCTAGGGATAGCTATGCACTGATGGCTTAAGATCTTGAAATAATCCACTCTGGTCTTTTTTTCATACCTCTTTTACTTTCACTGCATAGTTTCTCACACATTGTAGTTTGGGTTATAAATATCTTCCCTTATCTTAATAGGAGACTTTTATTTCTGTTTCTTATTCTCTTTCTTTTTGAGATGCTTTTTAGGAGAAAAGGGGAGCATAATTTCCCCTACCCCCCCCCCTCCATTTTACAATTGTAAGTAAACCTGTATATTTAGATCTAATCTATGCTAAGAAATACTACCTCAGAAGTACAGAAGGGTGGTTTTACCCCCCATTATTAATATTAAATTTCTAGTCCAATTCAAATGTGTGCATTTTTTATTCAATTAGAAATGCACAAAGAAAAAAATTTCATTGACACAGATAAATGCCAATAATTTGGACAACAAAAATGCTGGCATTGAGAATTTTTGAGCATATATTGATTTTAACATTTAACTGGATTTTAAACTATAGATACTTTAAGAAATTAGAGGATCATTGCTTTTTTAAAGTAGTTATTTGAACAGATTCAATTGTAAGTAAAGAAGTCAATTGGTATTCAAAGGTTTATTTATTACTATAGACAAAGGGTTGTGCTGAAATGGCAGCAAAGAAGGTACATAATTTCCTGCAGCGGTAAAATAATTTACTTTTTGTTAGACCAATATAGGCATTTATAATGTAAAGATCAATAGTTTAATGTTATTCTGAGACCAGTAGAAATTCACTCTGGAATTTCAATCTCAGCAATGTCGCAAGGAATTTTCCTTTTTTCCTGGCTTCATTTTGGTAACTATTTCATCTACCTGTGATGGACAAATGAAGGAAAATGATAAATTTAATGCAAATACTATGGGCTTTTTATTTTCTATATGAGTGTCCTGGTGCACAAAATTCATGCACATTAAAAGTGAATTAATTAGAGGAAATATTTTAATATTGTTATTTGCCCTTTCTCTATAATAGAAGTGTCAGAGATGAAAGAAAATTAGTAAAATGTATATGAAAATCTTCCTCCTGTAAGAGTCTGGGGCATGCCGCGGGACCCAGAGTCAAGTCCCTGCCCACGCGCGTGTACCTTGAAATTGAGTGAGACCCAGACCTGGACAGCCCCACCCCCATCAAGTCCTGTCAGGCGGGGGGGTGCAACCTTGGGTCCCCTGGCCCGGTGCCAGTTGGGGGGGCGCAGCCTCATGTCCCCTGGTGCATCCTCAGATCCCCCGGCCAGGCGCTGGTACAAGGGGTACAGCTTGAGGTCCCCAGGCCTGGCGCCGGGGTGGGGGGTGCGGCCTGAGGTCCCTCGTCAAGCCCCACAAGGTGGAGGGTGCAGCCTCAGGTCCCTGCTGATCATTCGTTATGGCTCATTACGGGATCCTCACCTCCACTGTGGGTGAAACCATCTTGTGTTACGGGAACCCTGCCTCCACTGTGGGCACAGCCATCTTTTTTTTTTTAATATATTTTATTGATTTTTTACAGAGAGGAGGGGAGAGGGATAGAGAGTTAGAAACATCGATGAGAGAGAAACATCGATCAGCTGCCTCTTGCACGCCCCCTACTGGGGATGTGCCCGCAACCAAAGTACATGCCCTTGACCGGAATCGAACCTGGGACCTTTGAGTTCGCAGGCGGACGCTCTATCAGCTGAGCCAAACCGGTTAGGGCAGGCACAGCCATCTTGTGACAGTGTGACGGTGTGACAGAGTGAGGGTCAAGTTGCATATTACCTTTTTATTATATAGGATTTAAATATGAGCTTGAAAGTGAATGACTCTTTGACTCTATCATGATGGGACCAGGTATTCTATGTGAGAGCAAAGCAAACAAAACAAAAAAGGAAGAAAATAGTCATCTGATCATTTATGAAAACAGATAATGCTGCTTGGGAAAAAATGGATTTCTGTTTTAGAGAGCTTTTGCTTTGTGAAGGACTTAATGTTTGGAACCCACACTGTATTCTCAAAAACTGTTCTTATCTGCACTGTTTTTCTTTATCAACAACAGAAGAACATTTTTGGATAGGATAGCTCATACCAACCATGAAATTTCTACAAGATTAAAGTTCAAAAGTGTACTTTGAGAAGCATGGTATGGTTTTTTAAGGATCAACTTTCACCATTCTCAGACCTATAGATTCTTAGTGGGTTATTGTGAGAAGTGACTTATGCAAAAAAAACATGTCCAAAAGAAATACTGTCTGGGGACAAGCTGTCTCAGGATATTAGTAACAGGCAACATGAAAACTTTAACCTCAAGGTCAAGTGCTCCAATCTACCCTTAGTCAATAGTGGCTAGAAGTCACCATTTTCCTAGAGGAAAGATGAAATAGTTCTAACCTTGCTGTTTGAATATGTTTGTATCACAAGTTCCAGTTTGAAAAAAAGGGGACTTACACACATATAAAAGCACACATAAACACACAAACAGACACACATTCACTCAGCTATAGGACTAGAACTGAAAGAATGCTCATAGATAAATTAAAAATATTTCTAATCAGTAGGATTGTGGATGATTTAAAATCCTCCCCCCCCGAATTCCTATTTTCTACATATTACAAAATGAAATATATTTATTTTTGTTATGAGGAATAAAATGAAGCAATTTTCTTTCTCAGAGTTTTATAAAATTAAAGACAACCCTTAATTTTCTCTACCTGATTATTTCTTGGCAAGTAACTCTTCTATGAAGCATTTAATCTTATCTTCAATAGCTGGTCCAATACTTATCTTTCCAACTTCCTCATAAGTTAGTAATTATGCTTCCACATTAGGTATTAAAATAGGATAAATTGTCATATCTCCAAAAACCTCTAAGGGATTATTGGAGTACTTTTTAGACTTAATATAATTTTAGAAATTTTGCTTAATTTGACCTAGTTCATCTTTTTATAAAAAAAAATATACTTTTTAATGAAAGTTAGTGTATACTCTTTTTTTTAAAATAAGTCATAGTACCAGGCTTATAATGGAAAAAAAATAGCAGAATTCTATGCTACACCTTCATAGCTCTCATCTTGCTCCTCAGAGGTAATAACATTCAACATAAATGTATTTCTTTACTCACCAAATGGCTAATGAAGGCTTACTATGTGCCAACCACTGTGCTAGCGCTATGAGTTAGCAGTGAACAAGCACATATGGAGTATACATTCTTGGAGGAGAAGACAGCAAACACACAAATACATGAATAATAAGTGTTTAACGTATTATCCATTGAATAGTGGTAAGTGCTCAGAAAAAAGTAATGGATCAGGAAATAAAATATAAAATATTTGAAGGGGTGAAATATTAGGTTGTTCAATGAAGGGTGACCTTAGAAAAGTTGGTGAATTAGTCAAGATATCTAAAGGTAGAGGTTAGAGGGCAACAAATGGAAAGGTCTTGAGGCACATGTGTGCCTGGTGATTCCAAAAATCCTCAATTATTTATGATCTTCTTGGTATTTATTTACATAGCTAATAAATAGGATTTATAAATATTAGACATGTTCTATTAAATTCCAATACATGAGTCACTGTCTCTCTGCTACAGTACTGTTCCATCCCATCTGTCCTCCCTTGTTCTCTAGCAGAGTAATATTAGAATATTTGGTTAAGTTGATTACCAGCTTTTATGTTATTTTGATAGAGCAAATAATATCTATAATAATAAAAGTGTAATATGCTAATTAGACTGGACGACCTTCCAGATGAAGCAGAGGCAGAGGCAGCCACCACGGCTGTGGGGCTGGGGAGGGGGGGGAGAAGGGGGGCGAGCCCCTTGCACAAATTTGATGAATCAGGCCTCTAGTTTATAATAATTATGACTTTTTGCATGACTTAATTTTTCTAAAATAATGAATTTCTTACTTTTCTTGTGCCTGGATTACAATGCAACTGTGATTAATATTTTCCTAAACACTTCAAGATCCCTATTTGATGCCCATACCCATTGTTTATAATTTACTTCCCTAGTCTTTTCTTTCTTTCTTATTCAGTGAGAAATGTGCTCCTTAGGCCTGCTCTCAATCAGCAGACACCTACTTGTGCCGTTATGGGATTTCTTTGATAATTGCCTGCCTTGAATATCTTGTTACCTAAATCTCATCTCTTCCTTATTAATATGTCATGTTTCTTATTGTACTATCCAAATCAATTTTCTCTTCTTCTTCATTTGTGGCTGATTACATTTGTTTGTGCAATTACCTTTTACTGTATATTTTTTACTTTTGAGTTAAGTTTTTTATTACTTGCAACCCAAGGTACCAAAGGAGATACAAAATTTAAAAGACTACATAAAATCTCATGCAAAAACAATTCTGAAGTTAGACTCCATATCTGATTAAGCCAGTGACTCAACAACATCATCATGGACCCATATTTTTGGCCCCATCTGTCCACTTCCAATTTTTGTATCAACCATCATGGTCACTATTGACTCTAATAGCATTAGGCATTACCATCATCCAGAGGAAAAGGAAACCCTCCCCACCTACTGGTTTTGGTGATGATAGTTGGGTAGATGCACTTAAGTTATCTCCTGGTATGAGACTGCCACCTGAGTTATTCCCACTCCACTCCTTGCCTCCAGCCTCGAGAGTGTATTTTGCAGTTCTCTAAACGCTCTGAAATACCTGAGCACTCTTACAATGAGGATTTCAATACATAGAGAATATTCACCAAAATAACCTGATTGTAGTTGATCTTGGTTAATAATGTTTCATTTTCTTCACTAACAGATTTTCTATTGGAGCTTTTGTGTCTCCTAAAACATGGAGCACAGAGGGGTCACCTTGCTTATTATACTCCAGTGACAGCTGCCACCAGTCAGACAATTACAAACTCTCAGGTTAGATATGCTAAGCCATCCAGTGTATCATAAATTACATGTGTGAATTGCCTAGGGGCCCCTGACTAAGTCTGCTACAGAGCTGAAAATAAAACTCCTGACTCTTCCCATACCACTGCCTTGCCTCTCTGAATGTCTCAATAACCACGGTTTTCTCCTGTCTTGGGTATATCCCTTTGCTATTCTATTCAGCTGTCTCCTTTAATCTCTGCAGGCTCAGTAACAATTTCCATTTTTCCCCTGATCTTATTAACAGGTGGTACCAAAGATATATGTGTCATTATGTCATGGAAATAAATGTCTTCTTCATTTGGACTCTCTCCTATTATTATACCCTAACACACATGAAATTTCTCTTTGTGTTTTTATGTATTATGATAAAATATTACTCTTGTGTTCTGTTATAAAAAAGCTTCGTCTTTAAAGATGGTCGTTAAAATCTTCTATGGCAAAAAGTTTACTTACTACAGCTCTTGGAGATTAACAGTGCACATTAGTACTATTAAAGAACTTTTACTTTGTTTCAGCCTATATTTTTAAAACTTATTGATGAAAACCAATTTATATAAGGTATTATAAATTACTTTTATGAAAGTTTTATTTTATACAGTGTAGTACACCAATTTCAAGTTTACAGTCTGTCTATCTTTGATACATGCAAACATCTATGTATCCACACACCTTCCTATCAAGAAATAAAATATTTCATCACTGCAGAAAGTTCCCTCTCCTGGCCAGTCAATTTTTGCAAGTCCTAGTGAATCCACTAATCTGTGTTCTGCCCTTGTATGTCATTGTTGCCTTTCTTATACGTAAATGGAATCAAACATATGTACTGTTCTGTATCTAGCTTCTTTAAGTCAGCATACAGCTTTTGAGATTTGATCATTTTATATATTTCAGTAGTTCAATTATTCCTATTTCTGAATAGTATTTCATTATATATTTTAGTTTGTTTATTAATTCTCCTATTTATTAACACAAAGATTGCTTCTGCCTTTTGGCTGTTAGGACCAAATCTGTTATGAGAGTTCACGTACAAGCTTTCTGTGGGCATATGATTTCTATTATTTTAGATAAATCTGTAAGAGTGGATTTGATGGACCATAGGGTAAATGTATTTTTAACTTTTTACAAAACTGCAAATTTCTTATCCAAATTAGTAGTGCCATTTTACACTCCGCAAAAGTATATGAGAATTTCTGACCATAAAGATTTTTTGTAATTTGTTTGTCAGACACCTATTAATAGACCAGTATACAGTGTGAAATGATAAAGTAAATCTATAATAATAAAAGCATAATATGCTAATTAGACTGATGTCCTTCCCTACAACCTCCTGAACAAAGCCCGAGTCCTGGGTGCCTGGGGGTGGCTGGAGGGAAGCCCCGGTCCAGGGTGCCGGAGGGAAGCCTGTGCTGGCAGCCGGGGGAAGGAAGGCCTACTCTTGCACGAATTTCATGCATCGGGCCTCTATTATTATATAAGTGGGTATGGTCAGAAGAGATGAGAAAGATAGGAGCCTACTTTTTTAAAGGTCTGATTCAGAGAAATTCAGCTATAGCTATATGTCTAGAGGTTGTTTAATTCATGATTCAAAGAGTTCTTAAGATGTAATTAATCTCTGGTAGCTAAGAGATTTTAGGTATATCTTCATGCTTTTTTTTGTTGTTAATCCTCACTTGAGAATATTTTTCCATTGAGTTTTAGAGAGAGTGGAAAGGAGAGACAGAGACAGAGAGAAACATGGATGTGAGAGAGGCACTTCGATTGGTTGCCTCCTACATGTACCGTAACCAGGGCCCCGGGGAGGCTGCAACCGAGGTATGTGCCCTTGACTGTAATCAAATCAAGGACACTTCAGTCTATGGGCTGACACTCTATCCACTGAACCAAACTGGCTAGGGCTTCATGTTTTTATAGTGTCCATATAATTTCACAGCAAAATTTTAAAATTAAATTACGAAAGTTGGTGCAAAGTTTCTAGTCAGTTTATTCCTATATAGTAGAATTAGTAGTTATTCTGAAAATTTATATTTTACTTTTATATTAAAATGGCAGGTGTTGAATGACAATAAATGTATATGGAATGTAGCAAAAAAATTTTTTTTAGTCTCTAGACTGACACCTCATGGTATGCTTACATTAAAGCTTGAGTTTAGTAAACCTTATTTAAATCTGGACTATTTGCAGTGCTGCTTGGCTAATAACATTTCAGGCAGTTCTACTGAAGCATTTTAAATGAATGCAGAAGGAAATTTGTTCATAATAAATAATCACATACTTAAGTTTTATATGTGAAAATATCTCTTTACCCAGGGAATAAGATATCATAGGTTGGGGAAGGGTTCACTGATTTTTTTTCCAAAAGAATGAGAATAAGATGATTCACAACTACTGAGTCTCTCATATCCACTTTACTTAACCACCAAAATTTTCTAAACATTTTATGAGATATTTTCTATTTATAGGTGCATATAATGGTAGAGTAGGAAAGGGCCTTAACAACTTCCATTAGATGCTTAAATTTCCTCTAAACTATCTTCTCCAGTAGTTGTTTACCTTCAACAGTGGATGTATTTGCTCCATTAGGCATAAAGGTCTATGAAGCATATAGTTATGAGACAGAAACAAATTTTGTCACTCTTTTTGTCATTCATATCTGTCATGCTTCTTTTTTCTTTCAAGACAAAAAGGAACATGGAGAGAGTGCATGATGGCAAAAGGCACATTTCTTACCTCGTACTAACTATCATAAAGAAGAGGAGAGGTAGCTTGATGCCTTTCCAAGTGAAAAGCAGTGATTAATAGAGCTGAAAAGCACCACGGTATCTGCCCTTAAAGACCACAATTCCACAGCCACCAAAAACAAACAAGCAAACAAACAAAAAACCCACTTTCTTTTCTGAGATTCCTTCATTTATGGTCATCAGCGGTGTCCTTGACTTCACACTACATTTGTTGCTCATTGATCACAGCCCCTTCTCCAGTTCTTAGATACTGCATCAGAATAGTATTGCTACTGTTCTAATTTGGTAGTATTTTATTTTTTTTATTGTGAAGTATTTTCTCTTTGGAGAGAACAATTGATTATTTCAGGAATCACTATTTTAATTCATACTCATCAACCCAAACTAATTACACTCCAAATCAATACATTTTCTTTTTTAGCTGAATCTTATTTTAAACTAGAGGCCCAGTGCATAAAATTCATGCACTGGAGGGGTGTCCCTCAGCCTAGCCTGCACCCTCTCTAATCTAGGACTGCTGGCTCCTAACCCCTCACCTGCCTGCCTGCCTGATTGCCCCTAATCGCTTCTGCCTGCCAGCCTAATCACCCCCTAACCACTCCCCTGCTGGCCTGATTGACCCCTAACTATTTCCCTGCTGGCCTGGTCACCCCCAACTGCCCTCCCCTACCAGCCTAATCTCTCCCCCAACTTCCCTCCCCTGCCTGCCTGGTGGCCCCCAACTGCCCTGTCCTGCTGGCCTGGTCACCCCGGTAGAAACCGCAGGGAGCATCAGCCAGGACCTGCCCCCCGGCGGGGCTGAGGGAACTCTGGCGGCAGGTGCACCCCCTGGCAGTAACCCCAGAGGAAGGCGTGCGGAGTGCCCACTGGATCTCCCACCCCCCTCCCGCCACCGGGCCACGGGAACTACAGCGGCAGGGGCGCAGAGCAGCTGGCCCCGCCCCCTCTGTGTGTGCTGCCATCTTGTGATGGTGTTACGGTGTGACGGTTAATTTGCATATTACCTCTAACATGAATGTATAAAAGTAATATGAATGTCAGAGAGTAAGACGTTGTCTGAATCCCAAAGTGTTAATAAAATCAAAATATCTATTTCTCTAGACACAGAAACCACTCATTACTAATATTATCATGAGTTTCTTATTATCCTGTAAACCTTTAGATTGCTCTGGAAGGGACAGAAGGCTAAAGAAGGGATGAAAGCAAAAGCTAGAAGCTACAGGTAGCCATTTGATTCCAACAGAGCTTTGCTTATGTGATGTGGACTAGGGTGCACTGGAGTCCCTTGTGAGCATTCATCAGCTTTTCATGTAATTGTGAAAGACAGATGCCCCCTGGTTAACATGCCCTGTGAAATTCCAGGGACTGTGACTAGAATCCATTTCACTTGTAATTGGATTCTGCAATAGGAAGACTTTACTTTAAAAAAGGGAGACAATACGAGTAGAGCTAACCTAATCACATGAACCCTTTAAAAACAGTAGAGTCTTTTCAGCTGGTTACAGAAGAAAAAGTTGGAGAAACACTCTTATTGACCAGGAAATAAAAAACCTCATTGTTATGAATGGTCTATGGGGGCCACATTGTAAGGAACTGAAATGGGAATTTTTAGGGGTGAAATAGGCAGGTTTAGGGAATTTTTAAAATTAAGGGGGTCTATGGAAAAAAGCACAGGCTAGAGAGTTGCAAAAGGTTACATTTCCATAAGACAGGGAAGTTGGAAGAGGCAGCGGTTACATTTCCATAAGACAAGGGAGTTGGGAGAGGCAGCAGTTACATTTCCATAAGGCAAAGGAACTGGGAGTAGCAAAAGGTCTATATTTACAAAATAAAGGAGGAAGAAAGCCCAGAGGAAATAGGAGAACAATCAAGAAGAAGGGACTCACATGGCTGATGTGAGGTTAGACCTTTGAGCTCAGGAGTTGCTGTAGTGACCAAATCAAAGGGAATAGTGACCAATCAGAGGGATATCAGGACACAGGGACTTGCATCCTTTATAAACCATAGAAGGAGAGACTCAGTGGGACTCTTTCCTCCTCCCATGTGGAAGTCTGTGCTTGTTCTTCCATAAATTTTAACCTTTGCTATACCATCTTCCATCCATGGTTTCATTTTTTGACTCCTATGGACAAAGAGCCAGGGGAAGCATCCTGCCCAGGGGTACACCGCGAGTTCCAGTCCCAAATTCCTGTATCAGAATTTCAGGCTGCCTCTAGGAGCTGAGAATGGTTCCCAGCTAATACCCAACAGGAAAACAGGGATCTTTGTCTTAGAACTGCAAGGAAATATATTCAATCAACATCCACTGAACTTGGAAGGGACTTTGAGACCCGGATGGTAGCCCCATATGTCTGATACCTTGATTTCAGCTCCATGAGACCCTGAGCAGAGAATCCAGCCACACCATGGCCTGATTTACAGAAACTGAAATAATAGATTTGTGTTGTTTAAAGCTGCTAGTAGAAAACTAATACAATAAGGCAATCAAGATGAATTAGTTTATTAATTAAATCTTTATTTAAAGCAGAAAACCATGTGTTTATTAATTTCCTGATTTTTGTGGTAAGACAAATGCATTCCACAATTAAAATTTCAATTGTCTTTTTGCATAAATCATACTTGTAATGGTTGCTCTATATTTTCTAGTTTTGTGTTCCTTAAAATTTCAAAGGCAGTTGTGTAATGTCTGATTACTGAATCATTCTAAATATTGTGATTCTTCCCACCTTTGCTCCCAATCTTTTCAATTGTCTGGGTCACACCCATTTCCACAGCAATCATTAAAAGTTATTTTTTATTAAATCTTTTGAAAGCATTTAACTTAATTTTCATCTATTCAACAACAGTTTTCTCTACTGTTATTTCAGCATTTTATATCATATTTAACTAAATTATTTGACATAAAGTTGGCATAAACAGATTTAGGAATAACACAGATATCTGGTATGCATTTATCCTGATAGAAGTATGTATGTGCAAGCACCGTGGTCTGTTGGCCACAGAGTTCAATGTTTTTGGGTCTCAGTAAGAAGACATTATAGAGGGAATGGGAAATGTCACTTAGTAAGCAAACATGTACTTATATTTAGCAAGTAAATAAAGTGGAGGTGGGTTAATTTCAGGAATCACTAGGCAAGCTAATGTCTCTTTCCTCACCAAATGGCAGAAGGAGAAACAATAGTGGGCATATCCTAGCACTAGGAAAATTGGCACTTTTCAGAAAGATAGAAAAGATGGTGTGTGTAAAGTATAAAAGGACTGGGAAGTTAAGGGGAAAGGGGGGGAAATGGATTAAAATATATAACTGAAAGGTAGCAGAATCTCAAAACCAGTTTGGAATCCTTACTTTTCATTGATGTGATAATTTAGTTGACTACTGAAGTTGCACATGGAGGCTTGGATACCAGGTCACACCTGTTGCATTGAGTGAGGTCCATGATTTATGTCTGTGACCTCTTGGGGCAAGTTTCAGAGACACCAGTTCTACAGAAATAAAATATAGATATATTCTCCTTCATTGACACATACCCCACCCCAAAATCTTTTATCTGTACACTTCAAACATTTGTGTTGCCACCTGTTAGGCCAGCTGCAGTGTCTTTACAATAATGTCCTTACTAATAAAAGATGAACAAAATTGAGCTCAAACTCAGCTGTTTCACATTTAAGTTTCACTATATTATTGTCTATTCCTATTTCTTCATTTATTAAAAGAGCATGTTTTAAGCATCAACCACATGCTGTCCTTTATTCTTGGAAAAACAGTAAGGAACAAAGCAGATAAAACCTTATGGAGTTCAACTCCTATTTGGGAGAAATAGGTTATAAAAATTTTAAATGTGAATATCTAATATGTCTTTGGACAAGGGAGTTACAGAGGAGGGAAGAAGTTGCTATTTTATAAAGCATAGTTAGAAAAGGTCCTGGCTGATGAAAGTTGCATTTAAATAGGTAACTGAAAGAAGTGAGGGAACAAGCCATGGGAATAGCTTTGGAAAGAGCATTTTAGACCAAAGACTCATTAAGTGCAAAGGTCTTGAACTGGATGTGTGCTTTATGTGTTTTAAATACCATAGCAAACATGAAATTTTGCCTTTAATATGTCAGTATGTGCATAGGTTCATAAATATATTGAATATGCTGAATGACAATTTATTTTTCTAATCTATATACTAAAATTTAATCACTAAGGTCCAATACCAAAATTGAACAACAAAAATCTATCCAAACTAAACCAGACAAGAGTAATTCAAAATAAACCAAACCAAGAGAGTCCGTTCACAGAAAAAAAAAAAGGTATAAAATTGAACACAAAGACCCAAAAAATATTTATCAAATTTTTAAACTAGCTATGCTGTATTATAATTTTGACTTCAACATTATAACTACCTCATAAAGCTCGAAGAATTAAAACTAATGGTGTTTCTAAAGGAGATTGAAAAAAACAAAGTAAAAGTGCTTATATATTTTATTGGTTTATTTCTGCATTTAATATTTTAGTAACAATTGCTTATCTCTGGAAGATGACCTGAAATCATTAAAACAAGATAATTTACATTTTAGTTATTATCACATAGCGATGCATTTAAATTGTCTCACAAATGACTTTAAGATAGAGATTGAAAAACCAATAACTCTTCCTCCCATCTCACTTGTCCCCTCCTGTCCCCCCATTCCTGATGATTCATATTATCAGTCAACAAGTTTAACAAAACTTTTTCCACATGCCTATAACTTACAAAACCTATTTCAAGGAGCTAGACATCATGATGTTTATAAACTGCTTAAAGAAGACAATTAGTGGTAACATGATTTTCACTAAGTTAATGGGTTATGGAAGAGTTTCTTTCACCGAGCTCCTCATCTCTATAGCAGTGGTTCTCAACCTTCTGGCCCTTTAAATACAGTTCCTCATGTTGTGACCCAACCATAAAATTATTTTCGTTGGTACTTCATAATTGTAATGTTGCTACTGTTATGAATCGTAATGTAAATATCTGATATGCAGTATGGTCTTAGGCGACCCCTGTGAAAGGGTCGTTCGACCGCCAAAGGGGTCGCGACCCCACAGGTTGAGAACCGCTGCTCTATAGGATCTCTAATCACCAGGATTAACCTGTGGTTAGGTGTGTGCAACCTTCTTTTCTCCAACCACATTCTTCCCAAAGTCACGTGTTTGCTCAAACATTCTTAATAGAAAACAAATAAAATACTTATTATAGTGCCTGATACCATATAGCACTACATTTACAGATGAGGCAACAGACATAGAGAGGTTAAATTAACTTCGGAAAGTCAGGGATAAGTAGCAGAGCTAGAATACAAAGTCAGGCAACTCTTAATCATTGCATTCAGCAAGTCTTGGTTTCTACTCTAATTATCTGTATGACTACTTTTAAATCAAGAGAATTTGATCAGGTGAGCCCTAACTTTTACTCTAAGGACAGGGACTGGAACACATAGTCATTTAGCTCAGGGCACGTTCAGACATTCAGCAGCCCTTTGGCAGACATCGATCTTGGTTTTCCGCTGATTGATTCTCCAAGTAAACAACATGAAGGGAGATGCTCCTACAGCCATGTGCTCCTTGGTATAATCCATTTGCTGAAAATGGAGAGAACTGGGAACACTTGTATTTAGCAAGATTTAGTGAGAAGAGGAAAATGGGAATCTAAGAGTATCAGTGACTAAGATGGCAGAAAATCCTAACACTCTCGTAGCGTGCCCACTCTTCCAGCTCTGGTGCTGCCTCCACATGTGCTATTGTTTCAGAGCTTTATCACTATTGGGAATTAAAAATGTAATTTAATAATTAAAGCTTTTTATTTAAAGACTATGTTCACAAGCATTTAGTTAAGGCTTGCTATGTAACAAGTATATGTCAATTTTCTTATTTCATAATGACATTTGAAAACACACTGGATTGTTGTACTGCAGGTGAGAAGGAAATGTGCACATTTCTACCTGCAGGCGTTACAGGAAGTTGGCTTTAATCACCAGCAAGCAGCACGGCACTTGCCAGCAGCAGCTCTGTGGAAACTCTCCCCAAGGCTGGCTTCTGTTGTCTGTTCTTTCTCACTTGGTTTCTCCTTCATACCATTCTATAGCATAAAAGCCAAAAACAAACAAACATACTAATAAAAACAAACAACAAAAAAGCCCAAAAGAAGCTGTAGTGATCTCTTTCATTCTTCCCTCTCAATTTGTAGGTGAGGAAATTGACACACAAAAAAACAAAATATTAAGTTACTGGGCTGCCCTAACTGGTTTGGCTCAGTGGATAGAGCGTCGGCCTGCGGACTGAAAGGTCCCAGGTTCGATTCCGGTCAAAGGCATGTACCTTGGTTGTAGGCAAATCCCCAGTTGGGGGTGTGCGGAAGGCAGCTGATGGATGTTTCTCTCTCATCAATGTTTCTAACTCTCTATCCATCTCCCTTCCTCTGTAAAAAATCAATAAAATATATTTTAAAAAAAAGTTACTGGGCTAAGGTCAGACATTTGGACTGACAAATATAAACAAAATAAAATTAAGTGTAGCCTATTGACTATGTTAGGAAAAGTAGCACAGTTTAATCACTAGAATCTAAAGCACGGCCAATAAATCATAGAACTATAGAGTTTTAAAACTTAAAAGGATCTCATATCTAGTATTCACAGTAAGTCACCTGCTCCAGATCTCATGCCTACCTCAGTGGGAAAGCCAGAAGTGAAGCCTCCATTGGTGTGCTTCCTTCAGCTTCTCAAACTTCAGATCATCTCAAATGTCTCCTGTTCCTCACCCCCATGCTGTTGTTTTTACATCTGATAATGTGGAGCATTTCAAAATCCACTCCTCTTCTTATGAGGGCAGCCTATGTGACAGGAATGGAGGGAATTTAAAAATACAGAAGGCTGAGCAAGACAGGCAAAATCTCTACCCTCCAAGAAATAATATGTACATGAGTAATCCAACAACATACATGTAAACAAATAAATAAGCAGACAACTGAACATTGTTATCACCACAAAGAAAATCCTTGGACAGTGAGATAGAGGTGAAAGTGAGGAAGCCACTTCTGTACAAGGTGGTCAAGAAAGATATCTTTGTGACATTTGAGCAGAGGAGAGAATGGAAGTCAGCAGATATGCCAAGAGTTAAGGGAAAGGCTTTGGGCAGAGGGACTGAAGGGACTGCTCTGTCTCTATGAAGAGGCTAAGAAAGGGCCCCCCACAAATGCAAGAGCCAGGGCATGAACATGTGGGCACCTTCCAGGAATTATAAGACTGACCATAACGTGCGTTCAGGGGAAGGAGAAGCCCTGGGCCTGAAGGGTAGGCAAAGATGAGATGAGGACCAGCCCAAGGCGTTCTGCAAAGGTCTGTGAAATTTGGGACATTTAAATATTGTGTTTCTTCGTTCATTCTGGAGTAGATTTTGTTTGGCTGATTCTGATTTTACAGGTACCAGGAAACTCATTTTTTTAAAAAGACTGTTCAGGGGAATCTTTTTCAAAAGGCAAATAATCAAACTTCCCATATGATTATTAAGTTTTAAATAAAAACTAGTTCACATTTTTTTAAAAAAGTATGAAATGTGGTGTTTTGAATGCTTATCTGCAATAACATTCCTGTTCCCCACCCTCTATTTGGAAATACCAACCCAATCTACACAAGAACAGAGCCATGATATGGGATCCTTTAAGTTCTGTGTCAATTTAGCCCTGTTGATGTAACATGTAAAGTATTATTATCAAGCACATATCATGCACGAATATTCACCTGCAAACTCTGGAGGGTAAGAACAAAGACACTTTTACTGGTAAATTATCTTTAAACCAATTTAAAATGGCTTTAATCCCCTTCCTCCTTTACTCTTCTTCTTTCTAGACAGAGGTTCTCAACCTGTGGGTCGCACCCCCTTTGGGGGTCGAAGGACCCTTGCACAGGGGTTGCCTAAGACCATCGGAAAACACATATATAATTACATATTGTTTTTGTGATTAATCACTATGCTTTAATTATGTTCAATTTGTTACAATGAAATTGGGGGTCACCACAACATGAGGAACTGTATTAAAGGGTCGCTGCATTAGGAAGGTTGAGAACCACTGCTCTAGAAGGACATTCCATTTCAATAATGCCTGGGCCCTTCCTTTCTATAAGATGGCCCTGGAAACTGCGAAGATTGTTAACATCTGAAGTATAGGCAGGGCCTTCTGTCTCCACCTGCATTGAGATGGCTGCTGCTATCCCCAGTTTCTATAACTGGCCTCCACTTCTGAGCTACTCATGGGTCATGGAGACCTTTGCATAGGCCAGTGGCTCTGTCCAGGTCCGGCCTCCCCACCTGCAGCATCCTTCCACTGCTCTGGGGTCCGGCCTTTCCCTCAGGGCGTTACCACATAGCAGTTCTCCAGGGCCTTCAGATGGCAGGGTCCACTGACCTTTGTGTCTTCCTGATTTCTAGGAATCCCCTCCCTTTCATTTTCTAGCCACAGTCTCTTCAATATGTTGGATCTTTACTGAACACATGGAGGACTGTTATCTGATTTCTCCCCTGTGAAATTATCTGAGGTAATGAATATGTAGGCTTGGATACCTGCTTGAATGGGAGAAGAGGAAATCAAGAAAAAAACATACATACATTAATATCCCAATAGATTGTCTTGCTATACTGGCTGGATTTAGGGGTTGAGGTAAGTAATTCATTTAACTAGCATAAAATGAGGATGAAAATTAATATTGGCTTTGGGTAAATCAAATTTGGTTAATGGGTGCTTTTTTATTGTTGGTTTTAATTTTAAAACAAAATAAAAAGCCCCAGTCTAAAGAAAGACAATGACACCAAGTTCTTAATTCAAAATCACAGGTGTACATTTCTAAATAATCATAATAAACTGCCTAGATTTGCACTTTCCTTACCAACTACATATTTCTCTGCAATGAGCTAATGCTCCCTGCCTGTTTCCATAGTCAAGTTTTGGATCATCTTGCTGCGAAACGGTGACCTGCCTGCTTTGGTGGGAGATGCATGAAGAAGGCTATTGCTAAAGGTTGCCCCTATTGTTTCTTTGGTCCCAATGCCTAATAACTACTGTCTTGCCTTCCTTTCCAACTTCCATGGCCCTCTTAGTTTTCTCATTCTCGACTACCCAGGGCACCTTTAATATTTATCAGATTTGGTTTTAGGCCTGTCTGAAAGGTTCTGCCTTTGACTCCTCCATGTTTCTGAGCTCTGCTCCCAAGATCTGCTGCTAATGGGCCTTCCCTCATTCCCTAACCCAGATTTCTACCTACATACATGACACAAAATGGACTTGAGCACTCACTTCAACAAAGCTACATTATCTCAGAAGCCTTGAATTCCTGTGGTTTCATAGAAAGGATTTTTTTAAATACATATTTTTATTGATTTCAGGGAGGAAGAGAGAGATAGAAACATCAATGATAAGAAGGAATAATTGATCTGCTGCCTTTTGCACATCCCCTACTGGGGATCGAGCCCACAAACCGGGCATGTGCCCTTGACTAGACTCGAACCTGGGACCCTTCAGTTCGAAGGGCAATGCTCTATCCACTGAGTAAAATCATCTAGGGCCATAGAAAGAATTTTTATGCAGAATGTTCAATACACACACTAAACACAAGAAGTACAGCTCAAAAAATGAATAATTATTTAGACAACTTAATGACTCAGATTTTTCTCTAAGAAATATTTTCCATTTGCCTGGGCACTTGTCAACACATATTCAAAAAATGGGGGGGGGGGAATTAGTCTTGTTCCTCACAGAAAAATAATTTGTTGTACTTTTTTATGATTACACATTTGATGGCTATGAAATATTGTAAGAAATATAGAAAAGGAAACACCTTTAATTTGGTTAACAGTGTGTCAGTTTAGTATGGATGTGGCTCTGGATATACTACTGCCACCTGTCCAGAAATCTCCTGGGAAGGCAAAGAATTTCCTGAAGGCTGGAATTTATATTAAGTAACATCCTCTCCAGGCCACTTATCTTCTATGCCATACAATTGGTTACCTGAGGAGGGAAGACAACAACAAAGAAATAGCAATCAAAATACCTCATCTGCTTCCACATTCTTATTCACAAATACCCCCCAAAAACTGATTAATAATAAATAAATACCTTATAATAGTGTAATGGAGATTGTAGAAATGATGAATCAGACACCTAGCTAGCCTCTCCAAGCCTTGGTTTCTTGCTAGCTATAAATGATGAATATCTGTATGGTAACTTACCTTGTAGGGTTGATATGAAAACTCAGTGGCATGATGGATATAAGATGCATAATATTGTATTTGACAAAAATCAGGTCTGTAATTAACATTTTAATTAGTTCATCTCATCCCAAATTTTTTGTTTGGGAATATATCTATAATATATCAACTATCATTAGTCTCCTCTTTAAGAACAGAAATAAAAGAATTTTAACTCAACACATATACAAAGTCTGGGACAGGAAAGCTGAATAAAAATATTGCAGACATATTTTTTATACTTTAGTTTTTTTCAGTGGCATGCAGTAGATTCAGTCTTTGTGTTTACCATTTTATGAATTTTAACATGTATCTACCATTATCATGATACAGGGCAGTGCCTTCATACTAAAATTTCCCTTGTGCTACCCCTTTGTAGTCAATCCTTACCCCAATTTCAATCTCCACAACTGCTGATCTGTTCTCTGTCCCAGTGGTTTTGGTCATTCTGGTCATGTCTTATAAATAAAATCATACAAAATCCATTTTTTTTGTTCTGACAACTTTTACTTAGCAAGAAGCAACTGAGATTTTATTTATGTTGTTGCATGCATCAATAGTTTATTCCTTTTTATTGCATTGTATGGCAATTTATTTTTCCATTCACTGGTTGAAGAATATTTGACTTATTTCAATCTTTGGTGATTTTTAATAAAACTGCTATAAACATTTACATACAGGTTTTTATGTGAACTTAAGCTTTTATGCCTTCAGGATAAATCCCCCCGAGTGCACAAATTTTTGTGCACCGGGCCTCTAGTTAACTATAAAATAAACTGCCATATTGTTTTCCAAAATGGTGTTTCAGTGCTTTGAATTTGCACCAGCAATGTACAAGACGTTATCTATATCTTTGACAGTACTTGGAATTGTCATGTTTTCCCCCACACTATTCTAATAGGTATGTGTGGTATATAAGTTCTATGGATTTTCTTTGTTCTCTAGAAAACTCTAATATAGAGTATGTGTAATAAAATTATAAAGAGATTCATATGAATAATAAGAAACAAGATCACAATATCCTATGATAGGTAGGGAGAAACATACATTCAGGAAGAAATTCACTACGGGTTTCAAATCTATTAATAATTTATTATTCAGCCATGTGGTAGGTACATAGATATTTACTATATTATTCTATTTTCCTATTTTTGTGTCTAAACTTAACATAATTTAAAATATAAAGCCAAACAAAAGACAGAGAATAATTGTAGAAAAAACTTTTGGATATCTAAAGGGAAAATTTCCCAGTGAAATTTTAAGATGAATTTAGATTCACAATATAGATTTAATAAAAGCATTTAGTACCAATAATAATGACCTAGAATATCAAATATTTTATCTTACCACGATGAGGCAAGGTGACTCAGTAAGAGAATGTTCTTTGATGCTTGCCCTGTTACTATATTCATTCAGGTAATGACACCATTATCAATACACATCACATCTGCCTAAACTGCTAATGGCCAACAGCCATAATTCTGCTGACCATCTAGTTATCAGCTTTCTATTACTTTGTCCAGTGGTGCTTAGAGTTGCAGAATTGTGCTTTGCTCATGTGCATAAAACCGAGACTACCTCTAGCCAAAAAGTGAGCCAGAACTACTGCTTTAAATTCCAAATCAATTACACTTTCTAACTATTGATTCTGTGATTGATGTGAATGTCTTCCTTTATATTGGCCTGAAAGGTATGGAGTTTTCAAATCCATATCAGTTTGTTTGGAATATATTCTCACTACATGAAAAGAATTTGTAATGAAAAATGAAGTTGCTATTTCACAAGTTTTTGGGTTTTTTAAAAAATATTTTTCATGTCCTTCCACTATCTTCTTTATTCTCTAGGGAAAGTTCGACTAGAACCTAATACAGGTGGGTTGGGAGACTGGCATCCCCTTATATTTGGGGCAGCCACATCAACATTTGCTTGAAAGATATTTCCATTATCTATTTATTTAGATTTCCAATTACTTGTTCTGAAATAGAAGTATATGCTTTTCTGTTGAACATCTCAAAAGTTGAGGGGTTATCTATAATAAATTTAATATTTGAGTTCTTGCTTTGATGTTCAAAATAAAATGTTAATATCAGCATGTATTTATTGAGCACTGTATATCTAAGTACTGCCACATGATTTCCATGCCTATATTTTGGCTTGTTTGTTTGTTTTTTGTTTTAATTACCTTATTTGCACCATGTAAGGGTACATGAGCTCACAGCACACTGTAAAAATGAAATATTTCAAGGTAGTTTTAAGAGAAAAAATATACTAAAAAGGTTTGTTATCATATAGCAAGGATGGTACCAAGATGGCAAACTAAAAAGTTAAACCTATAGTAGAGGAAAACATACTCTGTGTTTATTTTCAGTTAATGCAATTGTTAATATGGAAGAAATAATTTTTATGTTCCAAATTGTATCAGTAATTGACAGAAATGTATTTTTGATGTACATTTCAATAAGGCAACAATGCAAACCTTACTTTGATATCAGTGGTTCTCAACCTTCCTAATGCCATGACCCTTTAATACAGTTCCTCATGTTGTGGTGACCCCCAACCATAAAATTATTTTTGTTGCTACTTCATAACTGTGATTTTGCTACTGTTATGAATTTGTAATGTAAATATTTGATATGCAGGATGTATTCTCCTTGTTACAAATTGAGCATAATTAAAGCATACTGATTAATCACAAAAACAATATGTAATTATATATGTGTTTTCCGATGGTCTTAGGCGACCCCTGTGAAAGGGATGTTCGACCTCCAAAGGGGTCGCGACCCATAGGTTGAGAACCGCTGTTTTATATGAACAAGTTAGGTTAAAAAAATATCAATTGACACCACATACACCTTGGCATTGGTAGATTTCTGACTAAAGGTACATTCCGATTGAGGTCATTCAAACCCTAGTGTAAGAACACTTTTATGAATAGTCATTCATAGACCCAGAGAGTAAAATAGAGATTGCCAGATGGTGGGGGTTCTGGGTCTGGGTGAAAGAGGTGAAGAGACTAAGAAACACAAATCAGTAGTTACAAAATAATCATGGGGATGTAAAGTTAGGCACAGACAGTATCCTTTATAATAAAGAGGTGATATGCAAATTAACCCTCACACCCTCACAAGATGGCTGCCTATGACCAGGCCAGAAGGGGGGTTAGTGAGGGACGACCAAACGACTGAACAGCAGGCTGTGTGGGGTGACCAGGCTGGCAGGGGGGCTGTGAGGGGCAACCAGACTGGCAGGGGAGGCAGTTAGGGGCAACCGGGCAGGCAGGCAGGCGAGTGGTTAGGACCCAGCAGTCCAAGATTGTGAGAGGGATGTCCCCTGGGGATAAGGCCTAAACTGGCAATGGGACATCCCCCGAGGGGCCCTGGATTGGAGAGGGTGCAGGCTAGGGTTCATTCACAAATGCACAAATTTTGTGCACCGGGCCTCTAGTAGTAAATAATGTTGTGATAACTATGCTGGTGTCAGTTGGGGTACTGGAAATATCGAGGGGAACACTATGTAAAATATAGCTAACCACTAAGCTATACACCCAAAACCAATACAAAATAAGGTTGAAAAAGAACAAAAAAGAGGGTAAGGGAGGCAGGATTGATGGGATATTAATAGTAGGTGTAAGAAAACTAAGAGTCAAAGAAGAGAATTTAAGAAAAAGATAAATTTTACCTACTTCATAAGTTTTCTAGTTTCATGAAAACTCACTTATTTTAAGAAATGAATTCTTCACTTGAACATTATACAGTGAGTAGAGAATAAAATAGATTAGAAAAATTATTTTTTTCATATCCTCCAAGTGAAAGAAAGTGCTGAGTACTTAGGAGATTCTCAATGAAACTCACCAAGTAATTATTGTTATTCAAATAGCTCTGAACCAAATGAATGTAAACATGTGATTTAATTTTTTTCTCAGAATTCCTTATAATAATTTCTTACAGTAGGCCAGTATTCTTCCGGTCAGTTTTATTTTAAAAATGAGGAATATAAAAACTAATTTACTTGCCCAGTGTGAGGAAGAAAGTTGATAATGAAGGGAGAATAAAAATATAGGTCTTTATATTTCACTTCACCTTGTGGCCCTTAAAAATAACCTTTAAAATTGAGCTCAAAGAGTGAAAATTTTCATGCGGTTTTACTAAAAGACACTATGACTTAAAATAATCTTTGTGTCCATTTAAAACATATCTTGAGTCTCCCAATCCAACTCCTTAAATTATAACTATGAATCTTTAAAACCACATTAAGTATAATAATCAACTTTGATGGCTCTTAATGTGGGGAGTAAAATCTTCCTACTGCTGAGTTATCATCTAGTGGTTTCAACATAAAGTCATAAATTTTTAAACCAAAAGGGTTATTAGGGATTATTAATACCAGCATCTTTATTTCATAAGTGAGGAAAATGAGACCCACAAATAGTAGTTGACAGCATCAAGGACATACAACTAGCATGTTCACAACCAACATCCACCCATTTGTCTTCTGACTCCCAGAGTCCTGTTTTTTTCTAAAACAATACCTCAGCTTTCCCAACTTTAGACTTTTTTGTGGGTTGAATAATATAAATCATAATATATATATATATAATAATATAAATCATTATATATATATATATATATATATATATATATAGTTTTACATACATTATACATACACAGAGACATATTGTTTCATAGTGCAATAAGGAGTTATCTCTATTGGTGGCTAGGTGCATTGAGCAGGGTATTAATCCTCTTCAATCAGTTTCTTTATTGATTAAAAGGGACTTTGATTCTCAATCTGGTTTCCTAATGAAGATAGCATGCATGAATATTTTTGTAAGTTCTAAATTGTTAAGGAAATGTAAAGAATTATTAAGTCCTCAAATAGTGAGTGCCAGAGAAGTGAAAGGAGTAAAATGTAGTTTGCATTTCTAACTGAAGTGAAGGAGAACTTCTTTAGGCTCATTTCCCCATGCTCACTGGAGGAATAGGTTGCCTCTTTTATTAGCCAAAGTAATTAATACTAAGCAACTGAATTTTTTAAAAAGCCTTTAGAAATCTCAATAGCCCAGCACAAAGTTTACTTCTTCTTCTTCTTACCAAATGTGATGCGGGTTTCTGGGGGTATTTTGATTTAGAAAAAAGAATTTACCCAACTGCAAAACAACTATGTCAACACATGACCTCCTACCCAGCAAGGGATAGAGGAGGCCTACTGGCTCTTAACTGTCTTAGCCCAGAAGTGCTACTCATAGTTCTTTTGCACAATTCATTGACCAGAACCAGTTGTATGGCCTCAATTTTACTGCAAAGGAAGTTAGAAAATGTAGAAGAGCATATGGAGAGTTTGGTAAGCACTACCTGTCTCTAGCACATCTTTGGATCATATTAGAACGTCAGCCTCTTCACTCACTTTTGATGTTTAAACTTCATGAGATAGAGTCCTACCTATCTATATCCAAGACCTTACATAAGGGATAATTGAATAGAATCACAAAATAACCATAATAGGGGAAACCCACATGAGAAAACTATTAATAATGCTGGGTTCTGTCTCTGCAGCCACCAACAAGGAATAGTTATTTAATTTCAAATAATTATTAATAGTTAAGTTATTTTATTTTTGCTGATTTTTAGAGAGAGATAGGGGAAAGGAGAAGAGGGAGAGAGAGAGGAAGAGAGAACTGTTAATTCGCTATTCTCCTCATCTGTGATGAAATCATTGGTTGCTTCTTGTATGTGTCCTGACCAGAAATTGAATCTGCAACCATGGCATATCTGGATGATGCTCTAACCAAGCCAAAATAGGAAAATAATTTTAAATAACTATTAATAGTTAAATAATTAATAAGTTAATTATTTAATTTGATAATTAATTGTTTATGTATAATCTATAATATGTAATACTATGTAGATACACACACATACTATATAGTGTCATATAATATACAGAATGTAAAATGCACAAATCATTAAATGTAACTCCCTTGCTTAAAAACCTCTGTAGGCTTTCCAGTGAATAGATATCTCATGGTTTGCCTCTGTATATCTTCTGGTCTTAACTCACACTACAATCCCCTAAAGTCATTATAGTCTAGCAACTTTGTACTTAATTCTATTCTTCAAATATAGCAAGCTTATTTCTGTCCCAGGGACCTTATACTTCCTGATCATTCTGCTTCGAATGCTGTTCTTCAAAATATTTTCTTGGCAATTTTTCTCACTTATTAAATCTCAGTTCAAATATCCTAGCCTCCTTCCTAAAGTCTCTATTGAACTTCTATCACCTTACTCTGTGCCATGGCCAATATAATTTATTTAAATTAATATTTTTTGTTTTATTTTGTATTTATTTGTCTTAAAATTACCAATTTACATTTTAGGATGGGGATTGTACTTTATGGATCTTTTCATTTTCCTATTATAAGAAACCCCAAAATAATTATCACACTGAACTTGTGAACTAGAAAACCATTTAATAGTTTAGGCACTTGATTTTGACCTCATAATAAAAAGGCTATGAGAACATAAAACAAGTTATATGAAATAGAAAAGGAGGCTTGATAATTTTAAATGATGCTGCATCGCTGTACCTATTGGTCTACTTTGCTGGCTGTTCTCCTTTTCAAATCTCTGGATAAAAATTAGTGCTCACATAGTATAGTGTAAGCTAATAGAATCAAACTTACTTTGGTCTGGAAGAATTTAAAGTGTTCCTAAGTCTAGCAATGTAAAATTGAAAACTATTAAAGGTTCTCTACTCAGAAAAAAAAATGCTCAAGGAGTTCAATTGAATAAAGAGGATTAGGTTGGTACTGTATAGACAGCTAATGTGAATCAATATTAATGACAGCTAATGTAAGTCAGTATTAATTATCAGGCTATTTAGACCATTTCGGCTAATAATTTCCAGTTATAATTGGCATATGATGAAAAGGGAGAAAGTAGGAGCTAGTATTGATACTGTTATAATTAGCTAGTTATTAAAAACAGAAAAGGAACAAAGGGAAGGTCAGACATTATAGGCATGTCACTTGGGAAGCTTCACTGGGAAGCTGCAATTTCACATTCTCCAGGGAGCTACCAGCCCATTCCCTGCAGATCACTTGGGGAGGGGTCCAGATGCCCATCATTCAAGCCTGGGAACCATGGATTGGTTAGAGTAAACAAGGCCATTGCAAGCCCATGAACATTTGGAAATGCATAATCCTGAAAAGAAAGGAATTCTCTCTCTTGGCTCCTGGCTCTTGGCTCCTTGGTTCTTTTAGCTTTGCTCCTCCCTGTGATTGCTCCATGGCTATATGGCTATGTGGATTCCACACACAATGGACTGATGAACTGCAGTGGGAAACACAAACTAAGCTAGTCTAATGCTGGATTGGACTGTACCCTAACATGGAATGTAAACTCTGGACACTGGCTTTCATTTTAGCCTTGAAGGCAAAAATGAGACATTCTATTTTGCAGGACAAAGGGAAATGAGACCTTGGAAACTCCAGGATTTGATTCCACAGAAATATAGCTTTCCACAATATCCCATCCTCTTGTGTGAGTCTCAGACAATTCCTTTTCTCAAGATATTGCAAGAAGCTCTCATTAGTAACCAGTGGAGATGAGGAGATCAGTATTACCAGGCACAAAGCCAAAGCCAAAAAAGTCACTGAAGATACCACGGAAAAGAAGCAAGGAGTATCTTTGTTTTAAAAAATATATTTTTTTTTTATTGATTTCAGGGAAGAAGGAAGAGTGAGAGGGAGATAGAAACATCAATGATGAGAGAGAATCATTGATTGGCTGCCTCCTGCACAACCCCTGGCATGTGCCCTGACCGGGAATAGAACCATGACTCTTGGTTCATATATGCCCAACCACTGAGCCACGCCAGCCACGCATGAGTGTCTTTCTAGAAAGGAGAAGCACTGCCTATGGCTCCCCAGAGAATATCTAGTGCACATGAGAATTTGGGTAAGAAAATTGTTCCAGAATGAAGTTTTATAGAAACCATGTCTTGACAGAGAGAAGATAAAAGGCAATCAAAATGTAGACAAAGATGTGCAAAGCACAAACTTTAGCAATCAGATGATTGGCCACTAATACATTATTAGTTTATTAATTAGTTCAACACAGATAAATGCATTTAAAATCTCCAAAAGTCCAACTGAGATTTTTCAACGTTTTCTTAATCCATCTTCATGTAACTTATTGTATATAATCCCAGCTCTATTCCGTGTCTATGAGCATTATAAATTCTAGCAGATTGTAGGCTAATTTGTATAGTGCTGATGTACTTATATTTAATGACTTGAGGTGTACTTTATCAAGAAATTGTCCTAAACCTGTTTAATTAAGAATTACATATGCAAATAAAATATAGCTGCAAAAAAAAAAACCCAATGCTAATTTCCATGAAAATTCTTTGAATTCTATGAGTTTAAGTAAAGCTGAGTTGCTAAAGTATTGTTGTCAAATCAGGTAAAAGAAAACAATTGTAAAAGATTGGTATCTGCTTTCATGAGGACCTGAACAGACACAGGTGGCATGTGTAGTGGTCTAAAAAAATAGGTGGTAAGGTAGGGTGTAGGAATTTCTCATTTATTGTCTAGGTGGCAAGGAGGACCACACTTTGAGTGGATAATGGAGCATAGTTAGTCTCTAACCCCAGGGGATGACCCAGTTGCTGAAGATTTCATGGTGGTGATGGTGGTGATTAGAAGACATGTCCCAGTAGAGGGAACACTCTTGCCAGTGGGATGAGTCAGGCCTTTAAAAGATATGGGATTGGGATGTCTTTTTTCTACCCACATTAAAGTCTCTGGCTGGCTGGGTGGAGGTCCATAAATTAGATTGACAAAAGACAGCTTAACAAGAGAAAAGCAAACAGAAGTAGACTGACAAGGGCATTTGCATACACATGGGACCACCCAGTGATGAGGAACACAAAGATGTGGTTAGAATTTGGGTTTATATACCACCTTAGGCTCTGAGCATGTGAGGCACCTTTGGAGAAGATGACCAGGAAAAGTGTGGTAAACAGGGTTAAGTCAGATTTATTACTTTAAGTGGGTGCCTTCTCCATTGATAAGACCCTTTAAGACTCCTCCTCTTCCATATACCTTTATATATGGAAATTTCATATATAAGTGTAAATTTCCTTGACCAAAGGAAAACTGGTACTGTGCTTTTAAAATGTTTCCTGTATCTGCTAGTTCTTGGTGGCCTTTATTTCAAAATACTCTATATGTTAAAAAATTATATTTTAATATTTTAATGTGGTAAAATCTGGTATCCTTCAGAAAGGATCAATGTCTACAAGGACAGTGAAATTGGCTGTTTATTATGAAATTGTACTGTTGCCAGGTAGTGGGATAATAAGAAACTGAGGGCTGCCAACAAAAATCCAAGGTTAAGGGCTTCTTTGGGTGACAAGAGTCCCTTATTTCTTCTAGTGAAAGAGCAAGACACAGCAGAGAAATTCAGGATCTGACAGTTGGTGCTGTAGAGCTTAGTTAATGCTTCACTAAGCAGGACTGCAATGCCAAGGCAGGTATGGGTATATCTGGGTGTATGTGCTGAGGGTTTCTTTGGCTCTGCAGGCCCCCCATGAGCCCTCAAAACTTGCCGAGGTAGCTCACCACTCATAATAGAAGCTGGAATGTGAGAAAATGTATTAGTGACTTTCTCTCAAGACAGCAGGTTTCTGCTATAGGAACTGCTTTATTTATTTTTTCTCAGAGCCAGGACAATATGTAGGGCTAAATCCCAGTGTAATTGGGAACGTGCAGAGATGAATAATGGAGACAAGAGCTTATCCCTTGAAAAAGCTGCAAGAGTACCTGGCATGTTCCTACAGGAGCTCTGATTTTGAGGGCACTTGATTAGGGCGTCTTCAACATAAAACTGGTCAAGTAAGAATTCATTGATTTGTGGAACAGATTTTTGGGACGTAGGATTTAATAACCTGGCAGGAACCCCAGGGGATTGCGTGACATGCTACTAGGGTGGCTCTTAAAAGCCAGGAGAAACCATGGCTCATGCTGAGAGAAATAGAAAGCCTGAGTTTTCCTGGCATACAGAAGAGGAAGGAATAAAAGGATTAGAGAAAGTGGTCATTCTGGTTTGAATATATTAAATGAGACCAAAAAAAACACCACAAATTATTTCATGGGAAGGCCCATCAAAACACACTATTCTCCAAAGGAGCTGGGGATTAAGAAATTAAAGAAAAGACCAAGATGCAGAAATAGATTTTAAGCTGGGGCCAGGTGGGCGCCATCCTCTCTGATGGAGAGGCGGCAAAGCGTCTGAGCCACACAGCAGGTTTATTTTAAAGGCCTAGATTTACATATCTAGTTCCGCCCCTGCCTGATTAACATGTCCAGCCTTATTGGGGAAGCATGTTCATAGGGCGTGGCTCTGCCTAAGCTCTGAGTTCAGCTGACAATAATAAGAAAATGCCTAGGTGCCTCCCAGGCGGCCCTCTACAGAGACCAAAAAAAAAACACCACAAATTATTTTATGGGAAGGCCCATCAAAACACACCATTCTCCAAAGCCATGAAGAATGTGCTCATGAGAGGGTGCCAGCATCACTACGTTGTTCTTTTGTGGCTTTCCTCTTCAGACTGGGCTGGCATTAGGTGATTACAGAGTTAGTGTGTTAATTACCCTGAGGATCGGGCCCCAAAGCAATCAAGGTCAGATGACTGAGCTTAACTGACTAAAGCTAGGGACCACATTATCATAGGAAATAGAAAAGTCAGAGGGAGAGCCAAGGGAGATTGACCTGCCAGGAGATGAGGAGATGGTTAATAGAACATGTTGTCCCCAGGTACATACCATTAGGCAGTCACTGAGCGTGCTATTTAATATCAATAGCCAAAAGAAGGCAAGCATGGAGAAGCAGGAGACTGAGGGCAATTACTCTAATAAAAGTTGTGATCCCTTGTTCAGGTTCAGGTCCTGAGCCAATATTAATATCTGGAAACGACTGACTGAAGAGGTGGCTGGGCGCCTGTGAAGGACCCTGCAACACCATGGAAAATATATTCTCTACTGATTCCATCAGTGTTCAACCAAAGGGGCCTGTAGAATTTTACTCAAGTGACTGTGCACTGGGAAAAGTGGGATGTCCAGACATTTCAAGGACTGTTGGACAAAGAATTGAGCTGACATTGATACAGAGAGAGTGGGGTATACAGAGACAAGGTAATAAATGGAGTTCTGGTGAAAGTCAGTCTCTTAGTGGTCCACTGGGTCTGCAAACCCATCCCCTGGCCAATGTCAGGTCCCAACTGTAGAACTGCACGGACATGCTTACCAAATGAAGTACCTCCCACATAGGGTCATTGGCCTCTAAAGATTTAGAAAAGGCCAAGTGGAAGCCTCTGAAATTGCTCCCCACCAAGGATAGGAAATTAAAAGCAGTACCACATTCCGATGGGCTTGATACAGATTAGTGCCATCATGAAGGACCTAAAGGATAAAACAGTGATGATCTTTATCATATCATACCTCAGACTACTTTGCACTCAGATCCCTGCAGAAAATGAACAGATCCTAGAGAATGACTGGAGTTTCACAAATTCATTCAGTCCTGTTGGGCTGGATGTAGTACCATTGATGGTGCAGTTTAATGGGGTCTTCTAAACAAGCTTTGCTGCAATTAATTTGTCATATGTATTATTTTTTATTCTGATCAGAAAAGTGGATGAGAAACAGTTTCTATTCACATGGAACAAACAATAATATTCATTAACAGTTTATTCTCTGGGCTATGTTCATGCTCCTGGCTTTTATTATATTTTCCAAAGAGACCTGGACTATCTGGACATCCCACAGAAAATCATATTCATGCAGAACATGAAAGGCAGCATGCAGATGGGGAAGGATGGGCAAGATGTGGCTAGTGGACTAGAGGGGTTTATTTGATACATGAACTCCTGAGGGTGGCAGATAAGCCCACAGCCAAGTTTTTAAGAGTCCAGTGGTCAGGGGTGTGCTAGGAAGTCTACTGCAAAGCACACTTTGAATTTCTGAATCTTGCATCCATGCTCCAAAGAATGAAGCCCAGTTGGCTTCTTTGGCTTCTGATGGCAACACAATGTACACCTAAAAGTTGTGAACAGACCTATAAACCAGGTGACACAAAAGGCTCCTACTCAGAGTGAGAAGCAGACTGAAGAGGGCTCTGAAGCAGGTCCATGGTGCAGTGTAAGCAGCCCTGTTACGGAGGCCTTGTGATTTGGTCAGTCATTTCTGTTGGAGGTGCCGGTGATGAGAAAACATATAGTGTGGAGTTTACAGCAGTCTCCAATGAAAGAATTTCAATCTAGGCCCCTGAAGTTAAGGACCAAAGGCATGCCATTTGTTACAGAATTATATGACTTTTGAGAAACAGTACTGGGCCCTGGTAGAAATGGAACACTTGATCATGGGGTACTAAGTGATTGTGCATCAGAAGGCCCATTTTGAGCTGAACTTGCTTTGACATAAAGAGAGTCCATCATAAGTTGGAAATGTTGCATCTGCTATTGTGCTCACACAGGCCCAGAAGGCACAGGTAAATTATACAAACAGCACAGACCCTCACCATAGCATGTCTACCTCTCTCATAGCTATATGGAGAGAGTATCCCAAATAATCAGCTAAAGGAAGAGGGGAAGTCCCACCTTGGTTTAAAAATGAATTGGCTCATGCTGTGAGTATAAGCTAAAAATAGGTGATGGCTACATTAGGATAATAATAAAGTCAGGCAAATTTTCTCAGTAAATAAAGCTGCAAATGGTTCACCTGGCCTTCTCATTTTGGAAGGAAGGTGTCTGGATGTGGGATATGTATGGATTTCTGTACAGGGATCAATGGCCTAGTTAGCAATTCAGGAACCTGAAAGAAAAAGGACTGGAAGATGAACAATAAGGAGGTATAGAGTAGAGTAATGTGGATGGATATATTGGAATAGACACAAACTGTAAAAGTTTTTGTGTTACAAATAATGCTCACAAGAAAGTATTCACAATGGAAGAAGCACTGAAGAACTAAGTAGACAACAAGACTTGACCAGCTGAGATCTACCAGTCTTCTCCCTCCCAAGGAAGGACTGGTATTTATAATGCATGAGTTTGGGAAAAGATCAGTCTAAAGAAACACGTACCTCTTCTCCTCAAGACCAAGAAGTAAGTTTTGCAGGATTAAACAGTTATGTGGGGTGAGGCAGTGGTGTAAGGGGATGTTCCTAGCTGCCAATGATTGATTGAAAATAAACATTTAATTTAGGAATAAAAGCTGGGCAGGCCCATTTGGCTAATGAGCCTGAAGATACACATTTCAACAACTTTATCATTAATAAACTGATAGTTCATTTCCATCTGTTTGACTCATATGAGCATCTTTCTCACCTTTGCTTCCTAAAGTGGGGTGTTATTTATTAGTTTTTCAAATCCAAATAACCCACAAAATAGAAAGTAAAGATTATTTAAGAGTATATGTTTTGTATAAAGATTATTATATGAGAAAAATTAGCCAATAGTTCATTTGGTTTCTCTCATTATCTTGTAGGTGATTGAGTGGATCTTTCCTTCCCCTTCTCTATTTAATATTTTATTTTTAATAAGATGGAGATTTAAATTATGCAAAAATCATACTTGATGTCTACATTTATTAAGTTTTAAATACCGGAACATGTGGACTCTTTTAGAGCAAGGAAAGTCCAGGGTATGCACTTTGCTAGCAGTAAAGCTAGAGAAGCTCCCAAATTCTCCAGAACAGATAGAGTCACCTCTTCTATGCCAGATAGGACTTCAGGGCAGTGGGAAAGCTCTTTTCCCAGCCACTGTGCCTGTTTATTGATACTCAATTATCTACTGCCTTTAAGGACAGCAACCATATGTTATACACAGATATTTATTCATATTACAAATGGAGTGTCTTTTAGAAATCACTGAGTTTCAAGCCTGTTTTTCTTAAAATTAGTTAAATACTTTTTTTCACCAGGAAGCACATAAGTAAACCAAATCAAAAAGGATATAGTCTAGGGATACCTCAACTGCACATTTTTGTCCCTGAAATAACCCCATAAAATTCAGAATTCGGGAGATAGGGCACACTGCTAGACCATTCTTTCATGTTTCTATCACAGTGTTGAGTGACAAACAAAATTGTTAAGTAGATTCAATGTAACTAATCTTTAATACAGTTCTCCTGAGCTTATGACATGATCACCTTTTAAAATGGCATTAAGATCATAAACGTTAGAGTCCAATAGATTAGGGTCCAAGTTTGTTGACCCCTCTTTAATTTCTCCATTTATGAATGAGAGTATTGACCCTATCATAATGCTTGTTCTGAGAATTAAGTTAGAAAAATGTAATACCATATATTGCAGGGCCTGGTCATATTAAAAATCTGAAAACTGTTAGTTTCTTTCTCTTGGTTAGTTTTAATTTTGCCTCACATAATGTCATTGTAAACCTGGATTGGAGTATAGAAAATTCTCAGTGTTCAGTGTTGATAAAGGGCCTTGGGCCACCTGGATACTCATTCCCCTGTTTGTTAGTTTTTTTATTAGTAGAATAACAATAACATGACATTAAATGCATTATGACATGTTCTATTAATAAAAGTTGGTGACTTGTTAATCATTTATCTAGACACAAAAAATGTTGATTTTGTGTATTTCATTATTAGTCCTAAAATGGAGCAGTGGCCTTGAAGAAAGAGTGAATCATGTTGATACACAATCCTTGAATAGTGTTCATGGATAGTAATTTCATTTTAAAAGTATATATTGAGACTCTTTCTCTTCTTTGCAAAAGAAAAAAAAACACCAAGAAAAAAATAGAACAAACAACACTCTAAAGTATCTGATTAACCCTGAAGTTTTTGGAAAGGATTTTGAAGACCATTATTAACACTTCTTGTGCACCTTGTAGATGTTTCATGAACATCAAGATTATTTTATTTACATTGAAAACTTTTTTAATTTATGAAATAAGTCAATTTATCTATGTCAAAAGGTCAACGTGAGCAATGCAAGGAATTTATTTAGCTTTGTTATTCCTAGGTGCTTTCCAACACTTACTTAAGAAATACCTAGATATCTAAATACAATTAACACATAGTACATTACCTCTTTACCTTGTAAGTACAGTGTGCAGATACCTCCTACTAAGAAAAAAAAAAGGTTGTTATTTCAAAATTGCTATTTTGTGTATAAACATTTAAAAAGTTAAAAGCAAATATTTCCTTTTAATCATTGATATTTCAATGATCAAATTATGATGTTTGCTATTACTAGTTCTGGAGGCTGGAAATCCAAGATCAAGGTGGTTTTGTTAGTTCTCCTGAGATCTTTTGCCTTCGCTCACAGATAGCCACCTCATTGTACCCTCACACGGTCTTTCGTCATTGCATATGTATCTGTGGTGTCTCTTTCTCTTCTTATGAAAATCCTAGTCATTAGGGCCCCACCCCATTGACTTCATTATAGCTTAATCCCTTCTTTGAAGGCATTACCGACAAATACAGTTACATAGAGTAGGGCCTACCCTTTTAGTCTTAGTGAAGTGGTAATTTATTGATAACTGAGAGCTAATGAGATATTGGAAAAGAAAATTGTAATAAAGACTTAAAGAACCTGCTTATTCTTTTGAGAACTTTGTATTCTTTTAAAAAAATGGATGTTAAAATGAATATAGCCTAAGACGACACTCAGAAAGCTAAACTCCACTAGCTGCCTGTCTCTCTCTAGTTATGGGACATTGTGTAAATTACTGTATTTCTTGTTCTAAAGTGTCCTTACCTATAGAATGAGCATTTCATCTCTATGGTGCTTTCCAATGCCAATATTTTAAATGTTTATGAAATTCTACCTCTGAGCTCTTCTTACAGGCATATCAGAACATTTGATCTCTTAATAACCTTGTATATTATTACATTTTTAAGAGGCTAGGAAATGTACAGCAAGGCAAATTGACTCTTTCAAGGCCATATAATCTTCAAAAAGGCTAAGACAAGAATCTATTCTGTGTACTCACTGTCCTATTTTTTCAATAGATAATGAAGCATCCTACATTGAGTGTATAAACTAGAATACATTGTTCTCAAAATATTACCATGTTCCAGAAATATCTTAAAAACAGAAGAGTCTTTTCAAATCTACCAGTGCATATTAAAAACATCAGCCTTGTCAAGGTAATAGAAGAACAATGCAGTATATAGAGGAAAAAAGCAGTGATGTGAATACCTCTTTGACATCCTATAAGCCAAGGCCAATCTATAGGCAATTCAACTTTTTGAGTTACATCGAGGGTCTGGGCCTGGCTGGGTGCTTCCCTAATTCATTGCAGCACTTGGTATGAGCTTCTGGGGTACCTGATAAATTTGGACAATAGTCTTTAAGAGTTATAATGTAACTTTCCAGAAAGATTAAGGAGGCATGAAAAACCTTTGGTCTCTAACTTTCATTTAAGTCTGCAGAGCTCAGAATCCTTCCTGATCTTTGGGACCAGCAGAAATCCTAGCATTGGGGCTCCTCAGGACAACTGAATCCAGTATGCTGATATACTGTATTAGTTTCCTATTGCTATTGTAACAAATTATCACTAACTTAATAGCTGAAAATTAAATTTTTCTCTTGCAGTTACGGAAGTCAGAAGTTCTAAATTCAAAGTTTCTTCTGGAGACTCTTAGGGAGAATCCATTTCCTTGCCTTTTTCAACTTCTAGAGGCTGTCTGCATTCTTTGGTTCTTGTCTTCTTTTATCTTCAAAGCCAGCAAGGTGCATTCCAAATCTGTCTTTTTTCTGATCCTGACCCTTCTACAACCTTCTTATAAGGGCCCTTCTGGTTATTACATTGGGCCTACCTGTATAATTCAGGATAATCTTCCCCATCTCAAGATCCTTAGCTTGGTCACATTTGCAAAGTCCCATTTACCATATAAGGCAGCGGTTCTCAACCTGTGGTTCGCTACCCCTTTAGGGGTCGAACGACCCTTTCACAGGGGTCACCTAAGACCATCGGAAAACACATATATCATTACATATTGTTTTTGTGATTAATCACTATGCTTTAATTATGTTCAATTTGTAACAATGAAATTGGGGGTCACCACAACATGAGGAACTGTATTAAAGGGTCACGGCACTAGGAAGGTTGAGAACCACTGATATAAGGTAACATATTCAGAGAGTCTGGAGATTAGAATGTGAGTTTGTTTGGAGGCTATTATTCTGTCACATACTAAAGGGGTCCATGCGGTTCTACTCTACTCTCAGAAATGGTGTTTGGTGACGTTTTACTAAGCTTTCAATCGGATGAAAGCAGATTCCAAGTTGTCTACTGGGAATAATTGCATCTGAGCTATACAAAAAGACAGGTACTGCAGAAGTTCCAGGGGGCCAATGGATATAACACAGATGATTAAAGTTAAGCACTATGGGCAGCCACTCAGAAATCAGATGAATCAGAAAGCTTTGGTAATGCTCATATAGTCTTTAACCTAGAAGCCAATTCAACACAAAGCACATCAAGCATCCTGTGGTTCAGGCATGCTTCTGCCACAGGTCATACATACACTGGCTGCTTCTTCTGCTTGGGAAATTATTTCCTCAGCTAGTCACATGCTAATCTGCTTACCTTCTTAAGTCTTTGTTTAAATGTCATTTTCTCAATGACATTTGCTCTGATCAACTGAAAATTGCACCTGTTCCCATCCTTATATGTCTAATCCACATTACCCTGTTTCAGGTTAGATTTTTTTCACAGCATTATCACTTTTGTATAATTATATACTTTATTTATTTATTATATCCACTGGGCATTATCTTCTCCGAGCACTCAACCTAGAAGTTAGGTTCTAAGAAATCAGAGATTGTTATCTGTTTTTTTTTGTGTTTTTTTTTTAACTGAAGTATTCCAAATACCTGACAATAAAGATTTTGAATGAATTGAATGACTAAATATAAATCTCAGGTACTATAGCTAAGTGCATTCTATCTGACTTGTTTTCAAATGTACTCTGATTTTAATTGTTGAAATTTTAATTGGTTAACTGTTCCAATTTTAATTGCTTCCAAACTTTAACATGCAAATGATGTTGCTTTTCTTATATTTTTGACTTATAGATCAATATTTGGCACTCATGAGAAATCAGGCTTAGACTCAGCTCCCCAGTTATTCAAACCTTGGCTATATTCGGAAGGAAAATTTACTCCAGCTCTGACCTTGGGACATAAGACTGGCACCAGTTTACTTAGCAGATGCCTCAACTGGACTCATACAGCCTGAGATCAGAATTAATCAGATAATTCTACAGCAAATGCTTCTCTGAAATACTCTCATACTGGTTCCATGAAACTGTAGGAGTACAAAAGGAAAGGATTTGTTGTCCAAAAGTAATAAAATGGGGCTTTATAAACATTGCAAAATATATGACTCTCATTCTCTTCCCTACTTCCTAAGCAGCCTAGCTTTGTTTCTTTCCTTGGATAAGAAATGAAAATGTTTTTCATACCTCCAAAATGATTCATTTCCTCTGAGGCAATTCTGAAGATTAGTAGAATCTCCTGGTTTTGCCAGCATCACTTTGAGGACAATACTAAATTTATATGAAACAAAGCATGAGAAGAAAGTTTCAGAGGTAGCATTGTAATACTAATTTTTGAAACATGTGAGTAACAAATGTTGATGTTTGCCCAATTTGATAACCTGCTATCACTAAGTGGTTGCATCTTTTAGACCAAACAATCTGTGCTACATGACATGTGTTTGCAAAATGTGACCAATATAAATGCATAGTTCTTTTGACCCTTACCATGCCATAAGATAGTTGGAGTGTTACAAAGAGTCACTAAAAATGTTAATAACCAAGGTCATGAAAATGTTTAATTTGCATGTCATGTTAATCCTCAGGAAGTAAAACTCCTTGTGCTGCCCATGCACAGTGACAAACCCTTTTATTAAGTCTTCCTTTGCTGGCTTCACCACTCTACATGCTGAGCTCACTACTTGCATGTCATATTCTGCTGAAGAGAACTGGATGACAAGGCTTGATCTGTGTCTGCAGCAGCACAGCAGGTGAGTTTTACTTGGATGAGCCAGAAACCATTCTCAGCCAAAGAGATCTTATTAGCTAGCATGAAAAGAGGAAACACATTAAACTAAAATATAGTTTACAGGAAATATTTTGTAAGAGCATCAGACGTCCTCTATTTCATTCATCAAGTCATGTATATAGAAAATTATTTTGAAGCTTAAAAATGATGTTGGAAGAAGATTCAGCTAGAGCTCTCTAGACAGTTCATCTCATCCATGAACCTAAAGTTTTTATTTAGCTGAAATGTATGTGAAGAAGTTATATTTATATTCTGAGTCTCATATTATCTATGTAGTGGATATGTTAATAATGTCCAATACCAATTTCTCCAACACCAATTGTAAAAATGGATTAAGCTTAAAGAAAAATAGAAATGTTCATGACTGCAGAGAGTGATGTAGGTGTTGAGAGTAGAATGAAACTCATATTATCTCAAATGTAATTCTCTTCCTAACGTCCTCTTTTCTTTCACTCTTTAAGTTTTCCAAGATGCCAGATACAAGCCTCAATTGCTTCTCTAACCTTTTTTTCTGCGTTACTATGTATATGTATACCTATTTGCATAGGTAGATATTATATGTTTTATACTATATATTATATGCTTTTCCCTATATATAATATAGTAGAGGTCCAGTACATGAAATTCTTGCGGGGGGGGGGGGGGCGCGGGTCCTCTCAGCCCAGCCTGCACCCTCTCTAATCCAGTACCCCTCGGGGGATGTCCGACTGCTGGTTTAGGCCCAATCCCCAGGATAAGTTCTAAACTGGCAGTCAGACATCCTTCTCACAATCTAGGACCACTGGCTCCTAACTGCTTGCCTGACTGCCTGCCTGATCTCCCCTAAGGCCCACCCCCGCTCCAGCCTGATCACCCCTAACTGCCTCTGCCTGTCAACGTGATCGCCCCTAACTGCCCCCCATGCCGGCCTGGTCAACCCCAACTGCCACCTCTACTGGCCTGGTCACCCCCCGCAGCCTGCTGTTCAGCCATTTGGTTGTCCCTCACTAACCCCTCTGCTGGCCTGGTTGCCCCATGCAGCCTGCTGTTCTGTCGTTTGGTCATCCCTCACTAACCCCTGCCAGCCTTGTCACCCCACTCAATCTGTTTGGTAGTCCATTTGGTTGTTTCAAATGTGATGGCCCCTGGCTCTTTATATACATATAGATAATACAGATTAGAATGTAACATAACATAACATAACATAACAAACACAACAATCTCTTACATAGCCATACCCTCCTAGTTTTCAAACTTTTTTCCACCTCTTAATTTTCATTCACAGATTTTCAGACCTATTGAAGGCAACACACAGGACCTAATTTAGGCCTCCCAACCAGTTACCTGAATTGCAGTTATAGCCACTTACTTGCCCTTCTTCTGACCTCCTCCAATCTTCTTATATGCCACTAGAGGCCCTGCGCATGAAATTCGTGCGTGGGTATGGTCCCTAGGCCTCGCCTGTAATCAGGGACATCTTCCCCAGCTGCCCGCAGCCAGCCCCACCTCCCCCTACCACCCACCCCTGATTCCCCACTTGCCATTGGGTGATTGGTGCCTGACAGCCAGGGGAAGGGACCGAGAGGTGGTCAGTGTGCCTCATAGTGACTGGTCCAGCGTCATTCTGCTGTTAGGGTCAATTTGCCTATTACCTTTTTATTATATAGGATAGAGGCCTGGTGCATAGGTGAGGGCAGCTGGCCTGCCCTGAAGGGGGACCCAGGTTGGGGTGTGGGGGTACCTGCTGGGGGGTGGGGCCAGCCTGGGTGAGGGGCCATGGGTGGTTTGCAGGCTGGCCATGCCCCCAGCTTTGTCAGGAAGGACATCCGGAGACATTTGTGGTCTATCCAGTCTAATTAGCATATTACCCTTTTATAAGTATAGATTTTTCTTACTTGGTATCTAAAATTTTATACATTATTAATTATTCCCTTTTGTAGAAAACACTCTCCTTTTTTGGATTTGATAACCCCATAGTTCTTCACCTACTTTTCTTCTACTCCTTATCAGCTTTTTTTGCTGACTCGTTCTTCTCTCTTGGACTTCAAATGCTGAATTCTTTAAAGACCTGCCCTTGGTTCTTCTCTTAGACTCCATGCACTCAACCTAGTAATGCTGTTCATGTCCATGACTATAATTATGACTGTTACATAGACTTTCTCAAATTGATTTCTGTAGCTAGTCTTTCCTTATCCCCATACCCATGTATACAGGTGCTACTCAGAACTGCTGTTTAATTCAAATATAACTCCATACTAGCATGTCCTATTGTGAATTATCTCTCACCTCTAACCTGGTTCTCCTCCACAGTTTCTTATAGTAAATGATATTACCATTACTTAATTAATTAAGTCAAAATTCTGAGTCTCACACTTGCTTTCAATTACCCTTTTTACTTCTGTATCCAATCTTCTATCTCTTAAATGTTTCTTCATTGGTTCAATTCTCTCTTGCTCTCTAAACTGCTGTAGTCGAAGCCTCCATCATCCCTTGCTAGGATTACTGAAATGGCCTCCAAACTGGTTTCCCTATGTCTATTTTTTTTAACTTTATCACTTTCTATAGAGCAATCTTTTTTTAAACAAAAACGTTTCATTTCTTGTGTGAAATATTACATGAGTTCTTCATCATTCTGCAATAAAGACCAATACTCTTAAGATGGCCTTATGAGGCTTTGCATTATATATTACCCTTGACTATTTTCTACTCACACCAACCACATCTACTTGTTCTTTGTATGCCATCTACTTAGAACTTGATTTAGTCCTCAAATATTCTGTACTCTTTCCTATAATATGAACTCTTGCATGTCCTCCTTCATTTACCTGGAACACTGTCTTACATTCTCCTTGTTTCATGTATTCTCAATCATCCTTGAATTCTTATCATAAATTTTACTTCATCAAGAAAGCCTTCCCCATAACACAAAAGCCCTTCCTCAACTTATGCACATAAGTTCTAATACCATTCTATATCTCTTTTCAGTACTCTTCCAATCAATAATTGCATATTTATTTCTATTTATGAATTTATTTTCACAGATACAAATAAGTATGTAATCATGGATATTTTAAAATATTATATACATATAACTTATATTTATAAATATTATATACATAAAATATTTATATATATAAATGTATAATATATTTTCCACTTTTTTCATTGTTAAAAAGAAAGAAAATACTAAGATAAATAGCCTTCCTATTGCTTGCTTTAAACTTGCTTTTGTGGCATTCAAGACTAAAACCTGGCTGTTCTTACATTTTATAAGACATGACCCCAATAAGTACTATGGGTACAAATGTGTTCCTAAAGCAAAGCCTGGGAGATGCTATGGAATAAGTTGCATATACATAATTGGCCCCAAAGATATATTAACCAAAGTTCTGTAAGATAATGTAATTCAGAATTGTGGAAGTGAATGAAATGATACAGAGCAAAACACATTTAGATTCTTTAGTACCATTTGGGTATGAGCTCTGTAAGTGAAAATCTAACTTAGTAAGTCTGAAAAAAATAGCTGTGAGAAGTAATGATGTGCAATGATTGTGTGTGTTGGTATGTTAGATTATGATAATTATGGAACAGAAAATATAGTAGCATGTAGAAATTGAATTGAACAAATTCAAGTGTTAAGTAACAGGGGCTTGTAGGAGATCAATGTCTTCAGAAAAATAAGAAAAGTTTACTAGAGCCATTATCCTTACTAAATTTTATTCACATCCCACCTATTGCTCAATGATTTTTGAAATAGCCATAAAATATAACATATATACAGAAAAGTTAATAAAATCAGAATCTTGAGGATAAAGCAAGTAGGTAGAAAGTTAAATAATTCAGAATTGCCAGTTGCAACCAAGACATATAAGCCCTAGCTGATTTAAATAGATTGAGCTCAAAGGAATGGTTGAAAGCATGTGGTCCAATCCTCTAAAATTTTAACTGATAAAATTAATGATGGGTTAAGCTACAGCCCTGAGGTCTCATCGTTCAATTGCATTAATGCTATAGGTTATGATTTATCTGTATACTATTGTATTCCTTTTAATATGTTTTATTTAACACCTTGAAAAGTTTCTGGTGTTTCTTGGGTAATGAATCCACTTTTACTATTTTTCTGACTTATAAGCATATATGATAGATAAATATAAAGAAATTAGAAAATGCATTACATTTCATAATAAAATGTATAAGTATAAAGTTGGCATATATTTTGAAGTAAAAATATGTTAAAGGTCATTTCTCTAACTTTTAAATGTTTATGAGGAGATCAAAGATGGTGGTGGAGTAGGTGGAAGTACTCTCACCTCTTTCCAGGATCAAACTGGAATTACAACTAAAACATAGAGCAATCAACCTGAATAACCAACTGAAAAGTAGCTGAAGAGAAGCATTATAACCAAGGATTTATAGAAGAAGCCACATTGAGACTGGTAGGAAGGACATAGAGGCAAATAGGGCTGGCCCTGCTCCCATGGGAAGAGGCTGAGATTTTAGACAGCTATCTCAGCTGCAAAGATTCCCCTTAGTAAGTGTGGGGTCTCACACTCAATATGGGTTCTCCAGAGCACCAGAGCCTGGAAGAGACACCCATATAACATCTGACTATGAAAATAGATGAGGATTCTGTTCACTACTGAGAGATACTGGGAAAAGAAAGGAGTGTGCTAGAGATACAGGTGCCCTCTAAATGGCCAATGAACAAAACCCTATTTGTAGTCACTCACCCTGGACTCAGGTGTAGGGAAGGTGGAACAAACTAGAATGACTTGAGGAGACACTAGTGTTTGTGGCTCTTGGGAGAGAGCTGAAGGGGCAGCTGCCAGGATCCTTGGGCTGAGTCATTTTCCCATACCGCAGATGCCATCTTTCTTGGATGGAGTATCAGCCTCGGGGAATGCAATAGACCACCCTCTGGACTACCTGTCACCTGACCCTGTGAAGCTTTATGTTCTGTGGAGGAGTGAGCTGCTTGGGCCAGAGTGCAGAGGTCTGGGCAGATTCAGCGGGTATCAGTGACTGAGTTATGTGGCTTTGGGGTGAGGGCCATTACTCCCACTTTTCCTGTAAACTTGACTGGTGTACCTACCCTTCATGGGAGATTTCCATACGTGGGATGGCCCCACCATCCTGACTCCTGGAGGAACTGCACTGCTGAAGTCTGGGAAGAATTCAGGAGAGACTGATTGTTTTTCTCTGTGGCAAGGTCCATTTCCTCCACATTCCCCCAAGCCTGCCCAGCACCTCTCCCTCACGGTACATGCACTAGACCCATCCTCCCAACTCCTGGTGGCCCTATCCTGCTAAATTTGACTTCTGGCAGGACCTGTGGCAGACTGAGTTGTGTGGCTCTAGAACAGGGGACATTTTTCCCATTCATGCTCAACCAGTGCAAAACCCACTCCTAACACAGTAAACTCGTAGTCGTTTTGGGCCTAATAAACTCTACTGGACTCACCCTGACAACTCTTGGAGACTCTGCCCCATCGCTCCCGAAGGCACATCACATAGGTGTGTAAGCATCCAGTGGATGGCAGGTTGACTCGGTAAACCCTGGGATATTTGTTGAATGGACTCAGATTCAGCACTGGCAACAAGTTTGAACCTGTATCAATCTGGTGCGCATCACTTGCCCCTACCTGGTGACTCACTGAGAATCTACCTCATGTAACTAAAGTACCATCAGAGGCTCTTTCAGTGACTGAGCCTACCAGGCTGCCAGAAAGCCAAGGAAAGAGGTGGCAGATCTCAGGGTGCCTTGGGACTTAAGCAGATTTTCACCCAAGCCTGGTGCTGGTAAAAGCCAGCCTTTGTGTGCAGTTTGGTCTTCCCTTGCACACCTAGACCCAACAGAGGCAGCCACAAATAGTGCATCACTTTTAGTTCCAAACAGATTGCTCAGAGTAAGTCACAGGCAGCATCTGTAATGGGTCTGCACCAGAGTCCTTACCAAGAGACCCCAGAACCAAAACACACTAAGTGGCTAGCTTAAAGACAACATCAAAACAGCATCCAATTAGCTTCACAAGCATCATATCCAAAGGAAGATCTCAGCAGGCACCAGATCTGATTAGAGTAAATTCCACTTCACGTGGTCACCTACAGCATCAGCTCATACACTATGGATAGGGGTGGTCCTCACAGTCAATCAGCCTGAGGGTCAAACACATGTATGAATGGGCAACAGCAATCAAGATTCAATTAAAACATAATCCACACAAGAAACATTCTTATATCACCCAGTTCAATGGTGACCAAGGAAATTGCACCATTAGGTCCCAGAGGACACCTACTAAATAAGGCCACTCTCCCCAGACTGGGAGTCATTGCAAATCTACCTAGTACACAGAAGCAAACACTAAAAAGTAGCCAAAATGGGTAGACAAAGAAACATGCCCCAAATGAAAGAACAGGAGAAAGAAAAAAAAAAGAGCTAAATGAAATGGAGGCAAGCAATCTACCAAATATAGAGTTTTAAAAAATGTTTACAAGGATGCTTAAGGAACTTGATGAAAACTACAACAGCATGAAAAACACACACACAAAAAAAGACAAAAAAAGCAAACAAGTTAAAAAACTTTGAGGCAATACAAAAGAACCAGTCAGAAATAGAAAATACAATATCTGAAATCAAAAGTATACTAGATGGAATAAATAGTAGGTTGATGAAGCAGAGAATCAAATCAGCAATTTGGAAGACAAGGTAGCAAAAAAACACCCCATCAGAGCAGCTAAAAAAAAGGATTTTTAAAAATGAGGATAGTTTAGAAGGAAGGAAATAATAAAGATTGGAGCAGAAATAAATGACATAGAGGCTAAAAAATAATAAAAAATAGATGAAACCAAGAGCTGGTTCTTTGAAAAGATAATCAAGATTGAAGATCCATTTGCCAGACTCATCAAGAAACAAAGAGAGAGGACCCAAATAAATAAAATCAGAAATGAAAGTGGTGAAATAACAACTGACACCAAAGAAATACAAAGGGTTATAAAAAAAATACTATGAACAAATATATGTCAACAAGCTGGACAATGTGGATGAAATGGACAAAGCAATCTACAAATTCAATGAATACCTATTAAAATACCAATGGCATATTTCACAGATCTAGAATAAATACTTCGAAAATTTACATGGAACCAAAAAAGACCCAAATAGCTGTGCAATCTTGAGAAAGAAGAACAAAGCTTGTGGGATCACAATACCAGATATAAAGTTATACTACTAAGCCATTGTAATCAAAAGAGCCTGGTATTGGCCCAAGAACAAGGATATAGATCAATGGAACAGAACAGAGTTCCCAGAAATTGACCCAAGCCATTATACTCAATTAATATTTGACAAAGGAGTCAAGAACATACAATGGAGTTAAGACAGTCTCTTCAATAAATGATGTTGGGACAATTAAACAGATACATGCAAGAACATGAAACTAGACCACCAACTTACATCATATACAAGAATAAACTCAAAATGGATTAAATATTTACATGTTAGACTTGAAACCATAAAAATCCTGTAAGAAAACATAGGCAGTAAAATCACAGACATTTTTCAAAGCAATATATTTTTTATATAGCTCTGTGGGCAAGGGAAACACACAAAAAACAAATTTAAAACTAAAAAGTTTTGATGAGGCCAGAATTATCCTAATTCCAAAACCTGGTATTGGAATTACATTAAACTAAAAAGTTTTTGTACAGCAAAGGAAACCAGTTTAGGAATAAACTGAACCAAGGAGGTAAATGACTTGAAAAACTATAGGACATTGAAAAAAAAGATAGAAGAAGATATAAACAGGTTGGAAAAATATACCATGTTCATGGGTTGGTAGAATTAACATAATTAAAATGTCCATACTACATCAAACTAAAAAGTTTTTGTACAGCAAAGGAAACCATTAACAAAATAAAAGTCAAACCACTTAATGGAAGAACATATTCACCAATGATACATCTGTTAAGAGATTAATTTCAAAAATTGATAAAGAACATAAAACTCAAAAGAAAAATAAAACACCAATCAATCCAATTAAAAATGGGCCAATAAACTGAATACACATTTCTCCAAAGAGGAAATACAGATGGCTATTAACCATATGAAAAGATGCTCAAGTCACTAATGCAAATTTAAACCACAATGTGATATTACCTCACACCTTTCAAAATGGCTATCATCAATAAATCAACAAATAACAAGTGTTGGTGAGGATGTGGAGAAAAGGGTACACTCATGCACTGTTGGTGGGAATGCAGACTTGTGGAAATCAGTATGGAGTTTCCTCAAAAAATTAAAAATGGAACTGCCTTTTGACCTAGCAATTCTACTTTTGAGAATATAATAAAAGAAACTGAAGCACTGATTTCAAAGAACATACACACCTCTATGTTCATTGCAGCATTATTTACAACTAGAGGTCTGGTGCACAAAATTTGTGCACAGGTAGGGTCCCTAGGCCTGGCTGGTGATCAGGGCTGATCAGGGCCTTCTGGCTGCCAGCCGGGGTCTTCCTTCCCTGACTGCCAGCTGCCAGCTGGGGCCTTACTTCATTCCTCACTGCTCCCTGGTAGCGCACGTCATAGCGAGCGATCGAACTCTTGGTATCCTGGTCGAACTCTTGAGGGGACACTTTGCATATTAGCCTTTTATATATATAAGATAGCCAAGATTTGGAAGCAGCTCAAGTGCCCTTCAGTAGATGAGTGGATAAAAATGTGTGGTACATTTACACAATGGAATACTTCTCAGAAGTAAAAAAGAACAAAATCTTACCCTTTGAGACAACATGGATAGACCTGAAGATCATTACGCTAAGTGAAATAAACCAATCAGAGAAACACAAGTACCATATGATTTCACTTATATGTGGGAATCTAATGAACAAAATAAGCAAACAAAATAGAAACAGACTCATAGACCTGGAGAGAGCAGACTGATAGCTCTCAGAGGGGAGGGGGCTGAGGAGCTGGGAGAAAAAAATGAAGGGTTTAAGCAAAATAAAAAACACAGATACAGACAACATTACAATGATTACCAGAGGAAAGTGGAAGTTTTAAACAAGAGGTGAATGGTGATGGAAGAAGACTTTAACTTGGGGTGGTGAACACACAATACAATATACAGATAGTGTATTATAGAATTGTACACCTGAAACCTATTAACTTTTTAACCAATATCACCCCAATAAATTGAATACATATTTTTTAAAATAAAAAGTTCATGAGAAGATACAAATATTCCACTGGTATTTTCCTGATATTGCCTACTTTTATTTATAAAGCTTTTTCATTTGTGAGTAATACTGATAACGTAGTATCTGCCAATAAAACTTTGATATTATAGAAATGTATTGAAATGACAGATATTTAAATGAATGTTTACAGAGAAATACCTTCAGTGCTATTAAAAATATTTCTCTTTGATTTGTCATGAAAATTTTTTTGTTAATACTGGAGGCCCAATGCACAGAATTCATGCAAGGGGCTCAGCCTTCTCAGCCCCAGCTGCCTTAGCTGGTCCTCGCAGCCCCTTGCAGCTGTAGCTGCATCGTTGTGCTGTTTGGTCTCATTAGCATATCAGCTGTTTATTATATAGGATTCCTGTTTCTATGTATAACATAATGAATTGTCTTAGTTGTGAATTTGAGTCAGTAACATCATTTTTTTAGTTAGCTTATGAAACAGTCATTGTCCAAATAAATAGTCTGCCTTTTACTTAGGCCCCGTTTTTGACTCCCAACCACAGTCCATTATAATTGAAAGAATTCAACATGAAGGGATTTGATACTTCTATGACATATTTAGTTGTTAGGATAAATGGAGAAGTTCTTAACAGATGTATACTTTCTACTTTTCTTTAGACGTAACAAATCTTTTAGTAAATTAACTTTTAGATCAGTCAATTAATCAAGCAAATCAACTATTTTTAATAATTTTTGACACGGTAAATGATATACTTTAAAAGTAAACTTGGCAATTCTAATGGTATAAAGGCAATTACTAAATATGTCTTTGGCTAATACATAAAATGCTAATTGTTTTTACATGTATTATCTAAATTTTACAACAAAACTATGAGGACTAATTATTACCATTCTCTTTTTCCAGTGATGAACCTGAAACTTACACAGAATAAGTAACTAAACGCAAAGAGTTGGTATATAGAGGAGCTAAGATAGTAACCCCAAAATGCATGACTTCAGAATTCAAATATATACTGTCATCACAAAATCACATTCCCTTTCAATGTTTTATTATATATTTAATTTCAACAGTTTTAAAGCTTGGTAGTCAGATATATGTCAAACATAATTTTCATAAATGTTATAGGGTTGATAATTTTATTATTTTTAATTGAACAATTGAACTATTAAGACCAAGTAAGAGTGACCTCATTAAAAGCACTCAGAAGAACCTTTGCAATATTTGGGATTAATTTGACATGGCATCTAAGAAAGTTATACATCTTTTTACAGTGACACAAAGAACAGTGTAAAATCCTTTGTGAAATTCTCAATTTCTCTGGATTTCCAAAGTATCTGCAATTATTTTACATTATGTATTTGTAGTTGATTTTCTTCAAAAGTGGTTTCACACCAGTAAAAAATTCAAAAGCTATTTATTAAGCAACACACGAGCCTGTAATTTTGCTTTATGCTGTTTTAAGATTGCTTTTCAAATTGATATGTAGTATAATTTACCACTGTGGTGAGTGCTACTAGTCTGAATATTTGTGTTCCCCCAAAACTCATATATTGAAATCCTAATGTCCAAGGTGATGGTATTAGGAAGTGGGCCTTTGGAAGGTGGTATTAGTGCTCTTATAAAAGAGGTTTGAGAGAGCTCCCTTCCCCCCTTCCCCCCACCACAATGTGAGGACAGAGTAAGAAGTTGGCAGTCTGCAGTCAGAAGAGTGCTCTCACCTGATCATGCTAGCACCCTGATCTTGGACTTATAATCTCCAGAACTATAAAACATAAATTTCTGTTATTTATAAGCTACCACATCTGTAGCATTTTGCTATAGCACCCTGAACAGACTACAACAGTGACTTTAAAACATGTTTTCATATTCATTCACTCTCCTTCCATGGAGATATAGGGTCTATGAAATCCTCTTCATGAATTTGGACTGGCATTACTAACTCATTTGTAACCAAACAATGTTGCATAATTTACTGGTACACAGGGTGTTTTCTGAGGCTATATCAGGAAAGACCATGCACTTTCTCCTGGATCTCTTAAGATGCTTGCTCTGTGGAAGCCAGACATCATGTAAGAAATCTGACCACCCTGAGTCCATCATGCTAGATGGTGAGGCATGTGTAAGTGTGTCAGTTGATGACCACAGGTGAACCGCGTCAATAGCTGGCCATGTAAGTGAGCTTTCTTGGATGTCCAGCCCAGTCTAACCTTCAGATGACTGCAGGGCCAGCTAACAACTGACAGCACCTACATAAAAAAATGCCAAGTCAGAACTATCCATGCAAACCCTTTCCAAATTCTTGACTCCCCAAAACCATAATGGATTTAAGCTATTAATTTTTAGAGTAATTTGTTCTATATCCTTCATTACTGGAAATCTGTGATTGGCTCAAAGGAGACATTCTTATTAGGGTCTCCTAATAGATACAGGCTGGGGATGACTGGTGTGCTTGGATGGTTGAAAACCCCAATGTTTCTAGGAGAAGAGCTTGGGTTGTTATGGTGATATTCTGTGTGTCCAAGGTAAGGTCCTGCTGATCTTTGGACCAAACCAACTAAGAGTTTTAAGCACAATTTTTCACTGTACCACCAGAGCCAACATGCTATATAATCTACAAGATATATAAAAACTAGAGGCCCAGTGCACAAAAATTTGTGCACTCAGGGGTAGGGGGTCCCTCAGCCCGGCCTGTGCCCTTTCGCAGTCTGGGACCCCTCGGGGGTGATCACTTGCTGGCTTAGGCCTGCTCCCCGGGGGATTGGGTCTAAGCTGGCAATCAGACATCCCTCTGGCAGCCCGGCAGCCCTCGGGGGATGTCCGCTTGCCAGTGGGGAGCAGACCTAAGCTGCAGTCAGACATCCTTAGCGCTGCTGAGGAGGCAGGAGAGGCTCCCACCACCACCGCTGTACTGGCAGCCATCAGCCTGGCTTGTGGCTGAGCAGAGCTCCCCCCTGTGAGAACGCATTGACCACCAGAGGGCAGCTCCTGCATTGAGTATCAGCCCCCTGGTGGTCAGTGTGTGTCATAGTGACCAGTCATTCCCAGTCGTTCTGCTGTTAGGGTCAGTTTGCATATTACCCTTTTACTATATAGGATTGAGGCTTGGTGCACGGGAGGGGGCCGGCTGGTTTGCTCTGAAGGGTGTCCCGGATCAGGGTGGGGGTCCCACTTGGGTGCCTGGCCAGCCTGGGTGAGGGGATGATGGCTGTTTGCAGCTGGTCACACCCCCTTCAGGGTGGGGGTCCCCACTGGGGTGCCTGGCCAGCCTGGATGATGGGCTGATGGCTGTTTGCAGCTGGTCACACCCCCTTTAGAGTGGGGGTCCCCACTGGGGTGCCTGGCCAGTCTGGGTGAGGGGCTGAGGGCTGTTTTCAGGCTGGTGGGTGACTGAAGCTCCCAGCCTCTTTTTTTTTTTCTTTTTTTTTTTCTTTTTTTTTTTCTGGGATTTATTTACCTTCTATAGCTGTCACTGGAGCTGAGAGCCGGCTC
>NW_005871185.1:600523-662696 GCF_000147115.1 Myotis lucifugus | reverse complement strand
GTGGGCAGCTGGGCTGGCCATTACCTACAACAGAGATCAAGTTCAGTAAGATGTAATTTCACATGTATCTACATTTTCTTATAATGTTTTGGCATACACTTGAAAAAATGACTTGAGATTTCTTCTTTCTGGCTTGCAAATTAATCCATCATTATATTCTTATTTATTCAGTCATTCAACAAATGTTTACTAAACATCTATGCCAAGACCAAAAACCTACTTCTTAACACTTCCCATGACTTTCTGGATGCTCAGGAGTATGCTTTTTATTCAGTCTGAAGGATACAATAAAATACTAGTAGCTGCTCTTGGTTGTTTTGGGGAAAAGTAAATTTAATTCCTCTATTACACTACAGATACATTGTATTCAAAAGAAAAATGACCTTTAACTCTTCTTCACAATCATTTTCTGTTTTCACATTTAACTTTTTTCCCTTTTTATCCTCCTTAGCAGCTTGAGACACAAACTGAGATGACCTAAAGTTTTATTTTACAGAGATATCAGATACTATTAAATGTGAAGTCCTGCCTTCAAATTTACAAATATACCTACATCCTAACCCACCCATCACACTGCCCCCTTCTTTGTTACAATAGGTCGTGTGTCCTTTCCCTTTCTAAGGATAATCCCTGAAATTCATCTTTTTTCCAGTAAAGCTACTACAAATTTGCATTTTTCCTGGACAATAGCAATAGTGCCCTATTGACCTACACACCCCCCTCTGTTCCACTTTATAGACCTTTCTCCAAATTGAAGCTATAATGATATTTTTAAAAATGTAAATTGCATCATGTTAATGCTGCTTAAAACATTAGGGTCAATCTGCTGCTTTTAGGATAGGGTTCAAAATCTTTTTGGTTTACAAGGTCCTCTATTATCTGCTGCCTGCCAACATTTTCAATCTCATCTTTCTCTACTCCCCACCCATTCCCCCCTCCCCAAGCTCTAGTGGTATTGAACTTCCTGTAATGTAACATGCTCTTCTTTACTTTGAGCCTTGCTGCATACTCTTTTTTTCCTGCTGAAAGTCTTCTATTCTCTTTACTCTTTAAGTTTCATCTTAGACATTAATTCTTATGAAAATACACTCTAGCTTTCAAAGCTAGTGGTTGATGTATTTCCAGTGGTTTCCCATCTCACCCTGCATTTCTCTGTCATAGCACTTATTGCACTGTTTTTAATTCCTCCTTTACTTGTTTGTGTTTTCCAGTAAACCCCTTTACTGCTGAAGAATCCAGGACTAATGTTTAAATAAGTAAATGAATAAATTATTCTATTCACAAATAATACATTCCAAATGGACTAAATATTTAAATGTACAAAACAAATTTGTTAAATAGCTAATGAAGAATAAATATCCATTTTGTTTAGGCAAGGGAAAGCCTATCAAAGCTTACAGCAAAGGTATATACTATAAAATGATTGATAGATCAACCAGCATTAAATACAAATATGTCACAGTAATACACCACCACCATAACAATGTTGGAAGCCAGATGACAAGCTGGGGAAAAATATTTGCAAGATGTATAAAACAAGTGATAAATAGCCATAAAATTTAAAAACTCTTGAATATCAATATGAGGAAAACAAATCCTTCAATCTAGAAAAGTCCATCACAACATGAAGATGCAGATTACAGAAGAAACACATATGGCAGATAAATGTATGCAGCCAATGCCGGCGGTGCCTATTGAGTACAATATAATTGTCAGGCATGTTGTAAGCACTTTAAAGTGTTAACTCATTAATTCTCAAAACAAACTAATAAGTTAAATGCTGTTAGTATTCTCTTATCTCATAGATGAGGACTTTCTAATAGTTCTATGTTGAAAGTAATTTCTTCAGTCAAAAAATTAATATGATAATATTTAAGAAATAATGTGATGAAATTAATAGTATAAAATTAATGAGATTGCATTTAATATTTGATTTCTGGTTTTAATTTAGCCTCACTTGGCTTTGACTTCCTCTTCTGTAAAGCTAGGCTGCTAAAATATACCTCAAAGCTATTGTGAGAATTAAAATATTGAATAAAGTACCAAGTGCATAAATAAGAAAAAAATGCAAGTTTCCACTTCCTTGGTACTTAAGAGGTCTTGGCATAATACCTAAATCTGTTCAACCAGTTTCTAAAATGTCCATAGTCAGTAGAATTAGAATATATTCCATGGATTATTGTGATGTTGAGGGTACAATATACTGAAACTGCTGGTGATCTGGGCCAGGATTGCTCCCAATACAGGCAATCAGTAATTCAATTATGCTGCCTAACATACGGTTCACACATGGGACTTGATCCACATGAATGTTGATTTCAAAGATGTCTAACCTGGAGGGTGCTGAAAGGTAGCATGAATTTTCAGTGAGCAGAGCTAGTCAGAGAATAGGTGATGCTTTTGTCCCAGGTGATGAGTTTAACTTGGAGCATGTTTTTAATGAGTGCTTTAGGCTCTCTGTGAAGACGGTCATTCTTCTCAGAAGGAGACGCTTGCAAAAGGTCTGCCTGAACATCTGGAGTTCAAGACATTGACCCAGTCCTAACAGATCACAGAGTTAAGTAGCAATCTCACACAGTTTTAGGGTAACCAAACGTGGCAGGGTTATAAGTGGGTTCCAGTGAGTCTCATGTACATTGGGCACCAGCTTTAGATCGCACTGATAGAATAGGAATCCTTGGCCTGGATTCTAACGTGGATAAATCTCTCAACTCACATGCCGGTGGCCTGTGGTCTACATTCCATCTAACAGGTACATCTGTTACATCTGACAGATATATTGTGCTTGGCTTACACAGTTTAGCAAAATTAAAAACTTACTTTCCACTGTTTGAACATTGGGAGATTTCATGGTGAAATCTGTGTTTTGGCTCTTTATGAAACATGGAAAAAACTGATAACATTTGGGCTACCTTTCTATATAGCAAAAATTGGCTTAAGCTGAGTAACTGCTGCCCCCTTTGGAGGCCATGAGGTCTTCAGTTGTCCATACTCCTCTCTTTCCCTACCTAGCCTGCTTCACTCACAATCAATGCCTGTCTGGCCCTTTAGTGATTCATTACAATTTCTGCTAGTTCATAGTGCTTCCTGCTACCTAGGGGAAGTCAAAGGCTGTTAAGACAGATAAATGTGTATTTCAGGCTGATAATGTACCCTTCGGTTTAATCACACGGTTTCAAAACAAAACGTTAAATGGAGATACAGTTTGCAGGACTACAAAATCCTCTGGCTTACTGCTCTCCCATGTGTGTAAGAAGTGGTAGACAAGCAATTAGAAGTTAGAAGCAATTGAAATTAGAAGTTCATTAAAAGTCAATTTTTAAAAAATAAAGCACTAGGAAAAATAAAGCACTCTGCTCTCCCACAATCAGGAATGGTTTAGTGGAAATAATAATTAACAGAGAAAGTAACTTATATGTTAGATATAAGTGTGAACGTAACTTATATGCAAGATGTGTGAATTTCTAAATAGCATTTGAACTCAATAGGCCTCAGTTTTCCCATATGTAAAAAAGGCATTTGAAATAGAGACACTCTAAAATCTGTTTCACATCTCCCGTTCTATTATTCCATGCAAAGGCTTGCTGTCCTTAATTATGAGCTATTATATTCTCAACAGTGTCTAGCCTCCTAGCTCTTAAAGGAAGATATATGGAGACTATTCTGTATCAAACCAATGCAGTGGCTTTCTGAGATGTTTTCCTGTGAAAAAACTAACAACATTACCAAAGCAAGCTCTTCATCTGGGAATCTAAGTCTATAGCTTTCAATAAAGAAATCCATGAAATTTAGTAGATATTTTTCAGCATTAGTTTCCGATGTCAAATACCAAGACCTGTTTCAGTGCTTATTTTATATTTGCCATAAATCGGGTTTTCTAACCAGGTAGTTTCCATCCAGAACATGTTTGTTAGCATTTTTTCTTCGCACAGCACTCACAATTTTCTTCTATTATGGCAAGGGGAACAAAACATTGCATAGGTTGTGTTTATTGTTTATCATAAATGTGCTGAGAGCTGTAATTTCTGTTTGGTCTTTTACAAGACACCATTTTTATTACAGCAAGAAAATATACATTTTAATGCTCTCTAGATAAAACTTTTGCTCCAAATCTACACTAGAAGTAATCTAAGATTTATTGCCCAAGGTCTAACGTTATGTATGACTTCCCTAGTAGGTAATATAGTAGGACTTAGGCATCAGGCAACTTCCAGCATTTAGATCCAGCTGTACACCTTCCTGGAGATAGAAAATTGTGCACATTACTCAATAACTCTGTGACATTTTTCCTATTGTGAATTAGAGTGATGTATAATATATTTGCTGATTTATAAGTTTCTGTGAATATTACATAAGATAATATATTAGTGTTTAGCTCAGAACTAATACTGATAGATGATAATAACAATACTGCTAAATTGCTACTAAATACAAAATTATACACACTTATCAATTAAAATGCATTTACTTCTGATAATTGTCATCAATAGATGTGTCCAATATATTACTCCACCTCTTTTAGCATCTTCCTCAACTTTCCTTAGACAACTCCATGACATCTGACACCTTTCTATTCAAAACTCTCTAGTGGTGAGTCCAAATTACAAATTATGTTAACCAGTTCATCTTGCATAGTTAATGAACCAATGACAAGCATGAAGAAAGCTGATGATTATTATTGACAAAACACTACTGACTTTGAATGAAATTGTAAAAAAAAAAGACAAAGAGTTTAGTATAGAAAAAAGTTTAGTATAGCTTCAGTAAATTTACCTTGAACAGAGAATCCGAGGCAACAATCTTTGTAATTTATCTGATGATTTCCAAAAATCTGATGATTTCCTTAAATCAAAGAAGAATTAAATAAACAGAGATGTTCTATGTTCATGGATAAAATACTCAATATTGTCAAAATGTCAGATATTCCTAGATTGGTCTATATATTCAACGGAATGAAATCAATGAAACAGGATAAAGAGCCCATAAACTTACCCATGTAACTATAATCAATTGTTTTTTTATAAAGGAGCAAAGGCAAGCTGAACATCCACGTGCAAAAAAAAAAATCTAAATGCAGTCCTTCACCCTTCATAAAATTAATTGAAAATGGTTCATAGACCTGAGTGCAAAACACAAAAGTATAAAATTCTTAGAGGATAAAATAGTAGAAAACCTAGATGACCTTGATGATGGCAATAACATTTTAGAAACAAGCAACAAAGGCATAATCCATTAAAAAATAATTGATAAGATGATTTTCATTACAATAAAAAAACTCCTGCTATGGAAAAGAAGATATGAAGATAATGGAAAATCAAGCCACAGACTGGAGGAAAATATTTGCTAAAGATGCATTTGAAAAAGAATTTATCCAAAATATACAAAGAACTAAAAGCTGAAGAATAAAAATATGAACAACCTGGTTTTAAAATGGACAAAAGATCTGAATAGACATTTCATCAGAGATGAACAAATAACATGTAAACATATAAAAATGTTATTAAGGAATTGAAAATTAAAATAATGATATACCACTTCACATTTATTATAATTGACAAAATCTAGAACACTGACAACACTAAATACTTTCGAGGATGTAGAGCAGAAGGAACTCTCATTTATTGATGGTGGGAATGCAAAATGTAATAGCCACTTTGGCAGACATTTGTGCCAGTTTCTTCCAAAACTATACATACTATATAACCCAGCATTCATACTCCTTGGCATTTACCCATATGAATTTAAAAGTTATGTGCACATAAAATCTGCATATGAATATTTATAGCAGCTTTATTAATAATTGCCAAAACTTGGACCAAGATGTCCTTCAGTGAGTGAGTAGGTAAATATACTGTCATATATTCAAAGAATGGAATATTATTCAGCACTAAAGAAAAATGGCCTATGAAGCCATAAAAAAACATAAAGGAATATTGAATGTATATTACTAAGTAAAGGAAGCCAACCTGAAAAGGTTACATACCATATAACTCTATTTGACATTCTGGATAAAGCAAAACAATGGAGACAGTTGAAAGGATTAGTAATACTAAGTAATTAGGTGAAATGGAGAGATAAATAGGCAGAGAAAAGAGGATTTTTAGGGCAGTGAAACTATTCTGTAAGATACTTCAATAGTTAATACTTGTCATTATACATATGTCGAACCCATAGAATGTATAATACCAAGAGTGAACCCGAATATAAACAATGAACTTTGGCTGATTAATGTAAATATATCAATTGTAAGAAATGTAGCACTGTGTTGTCAAATATTGGTGAGGTTGTGCATGTGTGTGTAGACAGCAGTTGTAACCTAGATTTCTTATAGTTTGGTTGAAGACTGCCAAACTACCTTGCAGAAAGTAGTTACCATTTTGCCTGGGAAGTCAAGGGCACATCTCCCTTGGGCCTGCTCTTTGAGGAATATGATGTAGTAGACTCATCAGAAATCAGATTCAGCCCTGGCCAGTGTGGCTGAGTTGGTTGGACGTCATCTTGTGCACCAAAGTGTTGCTGGTTTGATTCTTAGTCTGGGCACATGCCCAGGTTGCAGGCTTAATTCCTGTAGAAAGCATGCAGGAAGCAGTCAATCAATATTTCTCTCTTTCTCTCCCTTTCTCTCTAAAAATTAATAAGATCTCTTTAAATTAAAAAAAAAGAAATCAGACTCAACCTCCGCCTCAACTGAAAAACAATGGAAATGGAAGCTTCCCTAGGTATTGTAATTGCTTTCTCAATCACCAGAATTACTGTAGAAGTCCATGTAAGAGAACTTCTTTAATATAAAACTGGTTACCATAATTTTAAAGAGGACTGAAGTTTTAAAGACAGAGTGAAGCTAGAGAAATAATGTTTTGTATTTATTGTTGATTCTTTTGAAAAATCCTTACCAGAGGAAACATGAATTATATTTACCTAGGCCACTAAGGTACAGTAAAACTTGAGAGAAATTTTATATTCAGTTTTCTGAATATTAGGCAGGAAAAAAGACAACATCAGTCAGCTTAAAATGGGTGTAATTCAGGTATTTAACTTAGAGTAAGTTGACAAACAATATGAAGCAATTAATTTTTAAAGAACATCTCTTGGAAAGTATAATTATAGCAGCAAAAATTGTAAATACCTCAGAAAATTATTTCCTCTATAAAAGCAAGAGAACATTGGCAGAAACTGTAGGAATCAACTTTTTCAGAACTCTAGAAATTGACGACTTGTAATAATCTGCAAAGTATTTGTCTAAGAAAACTAAACTTTATAGCATTTTAACTTGCCCTATTACCATCCTCTCCCCCCACCCCCCCACCCCAGATCCACAAATAGCCTTGAAAACAAACATCCTGCAATCATAGTGAAACCAATTGCTGCTAGCCAGTGCAGAAGAAATACCGGATTGAAATGCATTCCAAGACCCATTCCCATGAAACTGTCTTTATTTGACCTGTCTGGTGGTTCCTTGGAGATCCCACTAGCAAGGCTCTTTAGTTAGTCAGACCTAGAGCTCACCCAGTGTAAATATTGTGTGTTTTTTTTCTGGGGGTGTTTATTAAATAAAGTAACAATTTTTTAACATCTGAGATGATGAAAAAGAGTTGAGGCAAAGAGTAGACCAACCCAAAAGGAAAAGCTGGGGAATGAGTTGTTCATAGGGGACTTTGGAAAGGTCTGACATATTTTTGGTAATCTAGAAAGGTACATGCATGTGTAGGGCTGTATGCATGCTCAGGGCTCTAAATATGCTTAGGAAAAAACCCAAGAAGGCCATAACCACTCATCTTGCTTACCTTGAGGCACTGTGCAAGCAGGAAGTGGTCTGACTGAGTATCAAAGGTATGCTTCTACACATGTACAGAACTCCTTAGCAAAGACTTACAGACTAATTGGTCTCAGGAATACAAGGAAATCTCTGACCAATCATCAACTGACCACTAAACAAACTGAGCAGAAATTTCAGTAACTATACATAAGAAAGAATACAGATTTCATGAATTAGTTCAGAAAATTTTACTAAATAAATAATAAACTGTGGGAAGGGGTTAGAATTTGATTTCCACAGTTACAACATTATATTACTCGAAATACCCAGTTTTCAACAAAAAATTATGAGACATACAAAGAAATAAGAAAGTATGACTTATTAAAAAAAAAATAACTAATAGAAACTGTCCCTGGTAAAGTTTGAATGTTGGACTTACTTAACAAAAACTTTAAATCAGCTATTTAAAATAAGTTCAAAGAACTAAAGGAAACTGCATCTCAAGAACTAAATAAAAGCAGAATGATTTCTCATTAAATATAGAATATCAACAAATATATATAAACTAGAGGCTCACTGCATGAAATTCATGCACGGGGGTGGGGGGAGATCCCTCAGCCTAGTCTGCCCCCTTTCACAGTCCAGGAGCCCTCAGGGGATGTCCTACTGATAACCGCAGTCTAGCCTCCCTCTGCGGGAGGTGACCGGCTGATCAGGGGAAGGTGCCACCCCCATTACCCCGCTGCTACTGCCACTGCCACTGCCGACGGCTGCAGCCACCAAGGTGTTTTCATCAACACGGACTCCAGTCCCTTCACCATGAAAAAATGAAAACTTTCTTTAGGCATTTTCAAGATTTCTCTTTCATAGGATATGACATTTCTTTCTTTCTTTCTTTTTTATCCTCACCTGAGGATATTTTTCCATTGATTTTTAGAGAGCATGGAAGAGAGAGGGAAAGACAGAGGGAAACATCAATGTGAGAGGGACACTTCGATTGGTTACCTCCTGCATGAGCCCTGACCTGGGCCCCAGCCTGGGAAGAGCCTGAAACCTAGGTGCATGCCCTTGATCAGAATCAAACCCGGACCCTGAGGTCCACAAGCCAAGGCTCTATCCACTGAGGAAAACCGGCTAGGGCAGTATATGACATTTCTTAGCCCCTCCAGCAGCAGACCTTCGTTTTTCCTCCAGGAGTGAGGTGGAAAAACCTTAGATCACCTTCTTGGATTCTTATTACCCACGTTACCAAGAACACTGTGAGTGGTGTATAGGGAGCTTTGCCAATGTGCTGTCAGAAAAGGTGTTTCCTCTGCAGCTCACACGCAGAGGTGGGACTGCTGGCGCACTGTCTCCCAGTGGGGACGGGCCCCCCTGTGTGTTGTGTCTCTGCTCCAGGCTTGCCCCCAGCCCCAGCTGTGCCATGGCCACTGGGGCTGGGGGCGGCACACAGTCCCCTCCCACCCATCTGTGCAAACAGCCTCCTCCTGAGCCGGTCGTGACTGTTACGACGTCCCAGCTAATTTGCATATATATATGTGTATATATATGTGTGTGTATATATATACATATATATATATACATATACTTATATATATATATACACACACATACATACATACTAGGGGCCCGGTGCATGAAGATTCATGCACAGGGAGTGGGTCCCTCAGCCCAACCTGCACCCTCTCCAATCTGGGAGCCCTCAGGGGAGCCCTCTCCAATCTGGGAGTTTCTGTCTGTCTTTGCAATCATATGAGCAAATTGTCTGAGACCCCCAACCCAATTTGGTTTGTTGCTCACAGAAAAATAGAGGCATTTTTTTTTCTTTGCTTCATTGGTGGAGATTTCCTGGAAGTTTTAGGATATCTTCCCTTTAATTTTTCCTAGACACTCTGATTTTACTTATGTCTCTCACCTTTGTTTTCCCTCCATCCCCCATTGCAACAGTATCTCGCTCCAGGCTCACTTTGCTCTAGTGTCTAGGAGACCCGTCTGCCACCAAAACTATGATTCCCTGCACTCTTGGTTTTCCCTTCCTGCTCTGTCTCTGTCCCACAGCCTCCCACTCTGCCAAGTCCTCCAAACCGCAGGCTCTCCCCGCTCTGCTCTCCACCTGGCAGCTTGGGGGGATGTGGCTCCCTCAGTCTCTGGGAGCGACTGAGGGAGCCACGTCCCCCAAAGCTGCTGGCTCTCCCTCTCTGCTCTCTGCCTGGTGCCTGTGTATGCAAATTAACCCACCATCTTTGTTGGGTTAATTTGCATACTCACTCCTGATTGGCTGGTGAGCATAGCAGAGGGATGGGCAATTTAAGTGTTTCTCTTTTTTTATATAGGATACTAGAGGCCTGGGGCACAAAAAATTTGTGCACTCAGGGGGGAAGGGAGGGTCCCTCAGCCCGGCCTGTGCCCTCTCGCAGTCTGGGACCCCTCGGGAGATAACGACCTGCTGGCTTAGGCCTGCTCCTGGGTGGCAGAGGGTAGGCCCAATCCCTAGGTGCAGCCCCTGTTCGGGCTCAGAGCAGGGCTGATTGGGGAGTTGGGGCGCCGCCCCCTGTCATGCACAGAGCAGGGCGGATTGGAAGGTTGCTGCGCCACCCCCTGTGACGCACAGAGCAGGGCCGATCAGGGGGTTGGGGCGCCACCACTGTCACACTCAGGGCAGGGCCGATGGGGAGGTTATGGCTCTACCCCATCACACACAGAGCAGGGCCCATGGGGGGGGGGGGGGGGTTGGGGCTCCGCCCTCTATCACCCACAGAGCAGGGCCGATCAGGGGGTTGGGGTGCCGCCACTCTCACACTCAGGGCAGGGCCGATGGGGAGGTTATGGCTCTACCCTGTCACACACAGAGTAGGGCCTGTGGGGCGGGGGGGTTGGGGTGCTGCACCCTGTCACGCTGATCCGGTGCCAGGAGGCCTCGTGGCTCCACTGATCCTGGTGCTGGGAGGCATATTACCCTTTTACTATATAGGATAGAGGCCTGGGGGTAGGCTGGTTTTCCCTGAAGGGTGTCCTGGATCAGGGTGGGGGTCCCCACTGGGGTGCCTGGCCAGCCTGGATGAGGTGATGATGGCTGTTTGCAGCTGGTCACACACCTTTCAGGGTAGGGGTCCCCACTGGGGTACCTGGCCAGCCTGGATGAGGGGATGATGGCTGTTTGCAGCTGGTCACACACCCTTCAGGGTGGGGGTCCCCACTGGGGTGCCTGGCCAGTCTGGGTGATGGGCTGAGGGCTGCTTTCAGGCTGGCGGTTGTTGACTGAAGCTCCCAACTGCTCCTTTTTTTCTCTTTTTATTTTATTCTGGGCCAGCTTTAACTCTGGCTCTAGCTCTGAGGCTTCCACTGCTGAAAGCAGGTATCTGGTTTGTTTGCGTTCTATAATCGAAACAATGTATAACTCCAGCTCTGAGATCCCGGCCAGCTGAAAGCTGGTTTCTGGGGTTTTGTTTAGCTTCTATATTTGTTAGAATGTTTCAAACTGCCAGCTCAGAGGCCGGCAAGTCAGGCGGGGAACGTTGGAGTCCTCCTTCACTGAAGCAAGCAAGCCTCATGTTCGCTTCCAGCTGCCTGGCTGCTGGCCGCCATCTTGGCTGACAGTTAATTTGCATAAGGATATGCTGATTAGCCAATGAAAAGGGTAGTGGTCGTACGCTAATTACCATGTTTCTCTTTTATTATATAGATATATAGATTATAGAAAAGAACCTACTAGAAATTCTAAAGTTGGAAACTTCAGGGGCTAAAATAGTTTACTAGGGGACTCTTTATAATGGGAAGTTCAACAGCAGATTTCAGCAAGCAACAGAATTAGTGAACTTTAAAATGGGTCAATGGAGATTATCCATTTAGACAATGGAAAGAAAAAATAATGAAGAAAAATGAGAGTCTTGGGGACAGCATCAAACATGTCATCATACTTATGAAAATCTGAAAAGAAGAGGAGATAATAGGACAGAAAAAAGTGGTAAAAACCTAAAAAAACATTGATTTATACATATAAGAAGCTCATGAACTCACAGTAGGATAAATTCAGAGATCCACATCTAGACACATAAGAATATCTCTCAATGAAAAACTATAAATATTTATTTTTCACCTCTAAAATATTAATATATAGTTAGTTTTTTTATGATGAAGGGTCTAAACACAATTAGTAAGGAAAATGGTTTTGATGTTTGTAGTAGACTATCAGAGCCAGAAATTAATTTTAAAAGTAATAATGTAATAGATATGGTTTATTTTATGGTGTTTAATCTCTCCATTTTGTTCTCTTCTTGTTCTTATTTGTTAAAGTATAGATTGAAGTGACATAATGGATCTGAAAGAAAATAGGAAAAGTTCACCAGAATATCAGCTTCTTGCTCATAAAATTTCAGACGAGATTTGGTCACCAAGAAATTGTAATTAAAAGACTGATGTTGGCATTCTTCTCTCATGACACACTGTGACATTTACAATTACTTAATAAGTTTGGAAATGTAAGGTCAGTCTTCAAGAGAATGTTTATGTCCTCCTTAATACTCCTCTTAAATATGAGCAATGTTAGATGAATATTAATTATTTGGGTTGTACTGCTTATTCTCAAAGATATGGCCTTATTCAGATATGAAAAATGAGGCTAGATACAAAATTAAAAACAAAACAAAACATTTTGAGAACATGCTGATTACTTTGGTATATAAGACAGACAAACTCTCTATTCTAATAGAGATTACATTCCAGTGGGGAAGACAAAGCATAAACATGTAGTAAGGTTTATAAGTAAATAAGATAATTTCAGGTCAAGGCAAGTAGAACCAGATACATGATTTGTGGTATTCAACGAAAGTAAAAATGCAGAATCCTTGATTAAATATTATTCATAATTTCAAGATAGCAACAGCTAAATCATGAACTAAGTGATAGGCCATTTTATTCATAGGACCCTGTGTGACTGCATAGATGGCAGGTCCATAAAGCCAAACCTAGAGATAAATGCTGGGAAATTATTTTGACAGGTTGGGTAAAATTAGATGAGTTGGTTAAAGAAAAACTTAGAGTTTAGAGTTTAAATGCTTTAAATTAAAAATACAACTCTATCCAAATAACTGTAAGTGTTGTGTGTTTTACAAAATAATTCATGGTATATGCAGTTAGTAAGACATAGTTTAAATGCATGTCTCATAAAATTAATAAGAGGTTGTATTTTTTTAGGGAAATAAATTCAGCCTCTGAATTTAGTAAGTTCTGAGTGCTTTTTAAAAGCTTAGCATTTGAAGCTGTTTTTGAGGATAAAATAAGATGATTTTAATACATAGTTCTAAGAACAGTGCTAAGAATATAATAAAAACTCAAAAATGCTAATTATTAGTAAAGCAAGTGTCATCATTGCTGTTTAATTTCTTATAGATTTACTAGTCTAAGGAAATTTTTTACTTTCTTCTACCAGTATTTCTCTAGAGATATGTTTAAGTATTTTAAGTATTCATGGTAAGTCATCAAATCCTCCCTGGCATTTAAAAAAAAATAAAACAAAGAAATTCATTAGTACCTTCTTTTTGTTTTGTTCTTAGGTAATTGAACATCACTGATATTATAGAATTCTTCGTCAACTACCAATAATTAACTAGATCTTCTCTGAAATAATTTACTTGTCCACCTAGTTGTGGGAGGTTTATCATACATGTCTTCTAACATGAATGATTACTTGTTACAGTCTAAGCCCTTGTACAACCAAAAAGCAATTCTCAATGCTAAGTGGGCCTTTGGATCTTGGAGGCAGCATATTCCTCATTTGAGTGTGCTATTCTGGCCTGTTTTCTAAGTGACCCTAAAAACTGCTAGACTTGAGTGGAATCAAAAGAAAAGGATGCCATGTGACAAGCTGATTTAAAAACAAAATATTTTATTTAGGGGAAGGAATAAACATTTAAAAAATTACATATAGTTAGAAAAAAATTCTAATTTTTTTCCCCACTACTGTTTTTTCTTCCAACTACTGTTCCTAATGTGTATGTGTGTTTGCATCTATCAGCTCGAGGATTTTGGAAAACCTCACTGACACTTGAGCTTTTTGAGGACAATAACTTCCGTTTTTTTTTAAATCATGGTTAAAGAATAGACAAAAGACACATTTCCTTGCTGGGGATCTCAGATTTTCACAATTTAGAGGAGTTATTTAAACTTCACAAATATTGACAGAAGAGGTTTTAACATCACATCAGAAAGTCTGCCTATTTTAAGTGGAATCTCTGGGGCCTGAGGCCTGAAACCATAGCCAGGGGACTGGAGGTGAGGACGTGGAACTAGGGAAGAGATAAATGTTGCTGCCTCTTTGAATTCCCTGCACATAGAGTGTTGTCAACACTAGCGGGATGGCCGCTTCCATGGCAAGTGGGGAATGAAGGCCAAGAAGCAAGCTGCTGTGGATGCAGCACACTGTATAAAGGTCCAGACAATCACTAGTAACATGCTTCCCTCATGTGACTTTTAAAAATGTAATTATGGTACTAATGCATCATGGGTAATCCCTTAACAAGAACTGTTCTGGGAATGTACCCCTGACCTGTGGGGTTGCTCCTGATGTGCTAGCAATGCTTCTTTGGAAAGAGGTCTCTTTCCCATTTCTCCCCTTGATTTAGAAGAAACACCAAGCACTGTGAGCATCAGGGTTTGCAGGGCTAAAATAATTGTGGTTTTTAATTCTCATAAACAAACAAACACCTGGTCTCACTCTGTGAACAGGAGCTCACAATTGCACCTTGGTGTTCACAGCTTTCTTCAAATATGGGTGAGTCAGGACAAATGAAAATGTGTTTTGGTTATTCAACAGCAAATCTCTGGGGTCTCTAATGATTGAAACGGACATGATATGCTATAAGTGAAAATACTTAAGACTAAGCATGTAAAATATTAAGAGCCACCTTAGCTGGTTTTGCTCAATGGATAGAGTGTCGGCCTGTGGACAGAAGGGTCCCAGGTTCGATTCTGGTCAGGGGCACATGCCCATGTTGTGGGCTCGATCCCCAGTAAGGGGCTTGCAGGAGGCAGCTGATCAATTATCCTCTCTCAGCATCATTGATATTTCTACCTCTTTCTCCCTCTCCCTTCCCCTCTGAAATCAATCAAAATATATTTATATTAAGAGCCTACCTCTATGACTCACTTTCCAATTCTAGTCCTTTATTAGCACTTCTACTAGTCCAACAGTGCTTGACATTTGTCGTTAGATTTTGAAAGAATTGCCATGGGCAAGTCTTTTTCTTTTCCTTAATATATTTTTTTCTCACATGGTTCTTCCTAATAATAATATGAACTATTGTCTCTAGAAGCTTGCATTGCTTCCAAATGAATGTGACCTTTCTATACGCCTTCAGGAAAACCTGAATAAAAACATTTTATCTTTGTACCTTACTGTTCTCTATTTCCATCTAAAAACCACAAAAGCTGTAACCTTTATTCAGCACCTACCCTGTAATTTCTGTCCCAGACTAAGTCCAAGCAGAGAAGCAAACAGTGTGAGTGGGTCTCAGTGTCATTAACATTTGAATTCCCATGAAAAAAATAATAATAATTGCTGCTAGCTATATATATAACTTCTGTTGTGGTGCAAGTGTAAGTCTATAAACATTCCTCCAGAATCTAATGATCAGTTTTCATTTATTTTTTCATTTGCAAATATCCACTGAATAATGCATGGCATATACCAGGCAGGCACTAATGATGGATGACAGTCGTCTCTGCACTCAGTCACAAGATTTAGAAAATAAATCTCGAAAAGTTGCCCAGCTTATGTTCGCTTTGACCAGGGGGAACTGTTCTGTCTTTCCTCATTTTTCATCTCCCATGTCTTTAACTATAACATTGAGATATGTGTTTCACCTCGCCCATGGTGATTAAAGAATTTTTAGTGTCGTTCTTACATCTTTTTTGTATAAATATGAGGTACATAATAAAAGGTCGTATATACACAATGAGCACTTAGAATGGTGCCTGGCACATGATAGGGCTATAATTCATGTTCTCTATTTTATTGTCACAGTCCTCCAGTCACTTAATTACCACCAGAGCCCGTGGTGGTAACTAGAGGGACCAGCTCTAGAAAACACAGGTGATGTTGGTCCCATTCATTGAGTGTAAGAGTGGTGTGAGAAGAGTATGAGAGAAGGAATAGTGTGAGATAGAAAGTGTTCTCAGAAGGATAAGCTTATTGGGTCCTTCATATGAAATTCCAGTGTAGCCATTTCCTGCCTCCTCTTTATATGTTCATCTATGTTAGTGAAACATGCTTGATACAGAAAATTCAACTCAATCCATACAATGTAATTAAATATTATTTGGGTTATTGTGTTTGTTATCAAGCCTTCAGTGAAGAAAAAATCAGATTCTCAGAAGTAATCCAAATTAAGGTGGGAAAGTAAAATTTATAACAAAATTATAGATTTTGATCTCTAGGAAGGTACAGGCTGGTTGCAAAACTGATGACTTATACTTAGTGGATTATTTTTTATTGGTTGTTATTAGCTTCCAAACTAAAACAGCAGCAGTTTTAAAAGGCTTTATTCTATGAGCCTCAGCAAGCAGCATAGTTATGCCTTCAAAGCAGAGTCCATTTGTATTTAATGAGATAATAGGAATCATAGGCAACACTATGACTAAATTGGGAAACTGGAAAACCTGTAGTGGTGAATCTCACATGAAGCTAACCAGGCAGAGAGATAATTTGAAATAAGTTGGCTCCAATTTAGAATCAATCACCAAAAACACATTGAATGCTTATTACGTGATTAGAGTAAATTGTCTAAAAGGGCTATTTCCAAGTGTGCTAGGCCACTAACTTTAACTTAGACTGTGGGAGGTCCAGGTTTCACTTGTAGCACAAGCAGACAGAAAAGACAATCTTTATATCTTGGTGTGCTAGGGTATACTCAGAGAGTCATGATTACAATAATCAAACAACTTCAATGGGCTAGATTTCAAAATGTATTTATATAGCTTTATAATTCAACCTAAGACTTGTAAATAAGAGAATTTATTGAAAATAATTTAAAAGAGAACTATCTATACACTGTAATTCTAATTCAATCCTTTGTACATATAAACTCTGATATATTTATCCATGATTATTTATTCCTTCATTCAATAAATATTTATTGATTATGTACCAGCTATTATTCTGAGTACTAGGGATTCAGTAAACAAGATAGAAAAATATATTTGCCTTGTTAAACTTATATTTTGTGGAACATACAGATACTAACCTGTGAGCATAGTAAATAAATACATGGGATAGTCTGTGATGATATATATGATGATGGTGAAAAACCTAGAGGTAAAGGAAAGGAGGCATTTTTAGGCTGGGATGTGTGTATCACTATCACTCCAGTTTTGGTCAGAGCTCAGAAAATGAACATGATGGTTATGGTTATTGCATTTTGGGGCATGGTACAGGCCTAGAGGAGACACTTTAGACTTACTGGATAATTGGGTGAATACATTTACTAAAGCAGCAAAATTAAAGTTGAATGTTCGTAGAATAACACAGTGAATAAAAGTACAAATTTTGAATAAGAGTTCAAACCAAGATTTCCATGGTTTGAGCTCTGCCTTTGTAATTTTACAACTGTATGACTTTGTTCCCTCATCTGTAAAGTTGGGTTTATAATTTCTTCCTAAGAGGCGTGATATATATTGAATAAAATATTGAAGGTAAAACATTTAGAATCATGAAAAATGCATGCAAAATATTTGGTGAATAGCAGACATTATCACTGTGAGTTTCAGACACTCGATGAGTTTCAGAAATGGAAACCTTTTGAGTTATCACCCAACTCAGTCTAATCATTTTATAGAAAAAGGAAACTGAGTGTCACATAAGTGAAATGAGTTGTCCAAACCACAAAGCTAATCACAGAGGTAGATTCTACCCATTACCAAATTCCAGAATAATGTGGCCATATTTGGACATTCATTAGTTCCTTCTTTATTTAAGAAAAAAGAAGAAGGGTAGGCACAGTTTGAGCACACACAGCCTTCAAGAACTCAACATCCAGTTTCCAAGTATTACTCAAAACTCAATTCCTACCCCTTACGTTGTGGACCTAGACTTGTTTTGTGGTCATCTCTTCTGCTGAAGAAATGTGCTGTGCTATAATGCAATTAAAATATAGATATAAATAGGCCTTTAATATCTGAAATCACAAATATATCATGTTAGAAATAAATGATTTTCCAAAATGTAGTGTTGATGTAATGTACTTATATTCACTGCAATGGTAATTAATTAAAGTATTGATTCCTGTGTCCATCACATATAGTGATTTAACAAAAGAATTCCATTTCCTATGATCACAGAATTTTGCAGTTCTTTCTAATCAGGGGAATCAGAGTCAGATTCAGGTTAACGAGGGGGGAGACATTCAACGAAACAGAGAAGGGAAGCAAAAATAAAAGGAAAAGCAAGAGAAAGACTGCTCCATCCTCAGGATTCTGGATATCCTAGTGCTACAGACAAATTTGAAAAATAGTAGCATAGATCCCCAACTCACTAGATATAATGATGAATTGTGATTTTTGTGACAATCCTCCCCCCCCCTTTGATTCCAAAAAGAGGACAGTTTGGGAATTTTTCCCCTGTGATCTTTCTTGCTTTCCTGAATTAGTTAGAACTCCCTGTAACAAAATTGAATAGAAATAGTGACAGCAGGCATTCCTGTTTTTTCTTCACCTTAATGATCGTGTCTCTAAATTTCACCAATAAATTTTATTTTTCCAACAGGCTTTTCTTAAAACAACAAAAAATATTCTCTCAGTCTGGAAGCCAGAAGTCCAAAATTAAGGTGTGGCAGGACCACACTTCCTCCAAAGGCTTGAGGGTAGATTATGTTCCTCATTTCTTCCAAAATGTGTTTCAATTTATTTCATTCAATTATTTCATTTTTTTCTTAGTTTATATTTAGGTCAGTGAGATTTAATGAATGTAATGATAAGAGACAGTGTTGTGAATATCAATTTCAGACTATTTCAGAGTCCGTTGGACCTGGGCTTACGTAAATGGCAGCATCCATCGCCTTCTAACTATGTGACATTAGGCAAACAATTTCAATACTCTTATTCTCAGGGACCTCAATTATAAAATAGAAATTATAATTTCTATCTCATTAAATTGTTGTAAAAAATTAAATGAGATGAAGTTCTTAAACCATGTCTAGAAAATAAAAGTGGTCATTAAACACATTTATAGCATTATTATAGTGCTTAAACATGGTAGTATTAATAACTGAATTTTTGTTGATCTACTCAAAATAACTTAGTAAGTAATTTGGATATATGCTACTCATATAACATCATTATATGTATCATTTCAAAACTTATTCTTTAATAAAATGATGTATATTTCTATTGTGTTAAATATTGTGTTACCATTTTAATCATTTTAAGTGTACAATTTTGTGGCATTAAATGTACTCACATTGTTATGAATTCCTAAAGATATTTAAATGGTATTCTCTATTTTTTTCTATTCTGACTTTGCCATATATTTTAAAAACAATGAATTTATGTTATTATCAAAAGACATATCTATCAGAATAGTCATACAATTTACCTTTTATATTCTGGTAAATCACATATTTTTAATATATTTTTATTGATTTCAGAGAGGAAGGGAGAGAGAGAGAGAGAGAGAGAGAGAGAGAGAGAGAGAGAGAAACATATTATTCATCAATGCATCTGTTCCACCCACAAGCCCATAGTATTTCTATAAGAGCTGAGATAGTTTCCAGTCATTGATTTAGGTGGAGATATCAAATGTTTGCTAAATGAAGGCATGCCAATTTATCATAGACCATATGAAAAGGGTCACCTAATCATTTAATTTAAGGTAATCTTTCCTGAGAATGGCTTACTCTCTCCTAATGAACTCTCTTTGCTGGAAAAATTCCTACCTGAAAGGAAGGAAGTAGAAGAGACTGAAGAACTGGTGGAATACTACGCCACTGTAAAAAGAAAGAACTCTTATCATTTGCAACAGCATGGATGGACCTAGAGAGCATTATGCTAAGAGAAATAAGCCAGTCAGAGCAAGATAAGTATCACATGATCTCACTCATATGTGGAATCTAATTAACAACATAAACTGATGAACAAAAATCATCCCAGAGACATAGAAACATCGAACAAACTGTCAAAACTCAGAGGGAAGTCAGGGGCGGGTGGAGGGAAGGAGGAGATCAACCACTGAACTCATATGCATATATGCATAACCCATAGTCACAGACAATATATGTATAAGTCAAGGACACAGACAGTGAGTGGTGAAGGCTTGGGGGAGAAGGGAATTGGAGAGGGGAATAGGAGGAAAAAAGGGAGATATGGAATAATCCCAACAATAAAGATATTTAAAAAAAAAAAAAACAAGAATGTAGAAACAACTTTCTTACCTCTCTAATGTTCAAATCTTAGAAATATTTTTTACCATTATAATGTAAAATTTCATGGACTGCTTCAAATTTAGGCTTACATTACTTCATCCATGATTTAAAGTGGCAGATCTTGAGCTGTTGACTTTCAAAAAACAAAAAAAAAACACAACTTTCTAATAAAAAAAAGAAAGATGGTGCCATTACAATGGAGAAGCATATGAGGATGATGAACATCATCATCCTAGGGGTGGTGTTCAGTGTCAGACTTCTTAATGGGGCCAGTGAATTACACTAACTGCTGGTATTTCATACACAGTAGCGAATAAGTGAAGGAATATAATCACAATATGCTCACTACTTGCTATTGTTTTTGTTTTAATATTCAACTATAGTAGTGTTTTAAAAGTTAAATGAAGAATGAACTCAAAAATAAAAGCTTAAAATTTTGTGTCTTTCCCAAATTGTTGATCTGAAAGTATGCATAGGCTACTGAGTTATTTTAGCAAGGGAAAGTCAGATCAATTATTTAACAGCACATGAAAGCAAAGTAAGCTTTCTTATAGTTAAATTTTGCCTAAAAATGCACAACCATAATTTATTTCAAGGGATAGAGCCATTTAAGTATGAATGGCTGACCCTACTATTACACTCTCAGCAGGAACAGAGAAAATCCAGTCTGAAGGTCTTAGCTGGCCACAGGGTGACAGGCAAAATAGACTCTCAATCATTACAAATTTATGGAAATTTTAAATTACTAATTTGAGCTTTTAAGAGGAAGAAGAAAAATAAAACACCTACCGATGGGTACACACAAGGGCCAAATTTGTCCCTCTTTCCATAAGAAAGGTTAAACTGGTACAGAAATGTACGACTTAAACAACTTAAAAATAATTTTGGACTGAGCCAGTTGCCAGCATCCACTGGCTCAGTCAAATCAAATCCCTTTGAAACATTAGGGTGGGAATGGAAGTGTTGACGGGCTATTTACCAGTTAGGCCTTAGTAAGTACAGGGACAACAAATGTAATCCATTTTGTTAACATGAAGTTATCATAATTAAGCAGTTGGTGAAGAAAAATCTATTAAGAGATTTCATTTCCAGCCCTTTAATGAAATCTGATGTTCAAATAAATGGGTATCGTGGGGTTCTGTCACTGTGGGCATTAAAAGAATCTAGCCAGAAAAATCACTACAGTAGCTCTAGCCAAATCTTTTTAACAAGCAGATTTTTCATCCATTCCTGGCTACTCTCTCTATTTGCTGCTTTATACAGTCCTTGTTCAGTAATATTTTTCCTTTGAAATTATATTTAGGCAGCGAGTTGATGTGCCATTGCCTTATTTCAAGCTAATATATATGTTAACTCTTTGTTGCCTTTTCAAAAATGCAGCCAATCTTAATGGTAGTCTAGGTTAGGGGAGATAAGATACTCCAAGAAAGGAGTAAGCAGCCCTGTACCAATTTGCTTAGATTCTGGATTTCCAAGTTGATAAATTACATTTGGAAATCTGAAGTTAAGGAGATTGCAGTAGCTGAAACATATTCCTTCCCTGAGGTGGTATAATTCAACCAATAAATATTCTGAGAAAAATAAAAAAACATGTGGTCATTCCTTAGCCATTAATGCTGTGCTGAACTCAAAGTATAGCCAAGATAAAGGATTGCTTTATAAAAAGTGAGACTGATAGAATATTAGAATTCTGTGTTTTGTGTTAATACCTTTTTGATATTTTTACTTTCTATCATTACAAGAATTTTAGAATTAAAAAGATTGTAAGATTATATATATTTACACATAATAAGATTATGTAAAATGAAGCAGCATTTATGTTATAATTGACTTGTTTTCACTCAGTTTTTTCTGTGTCATTCATGTGAAAACAGATGATCAAATATTCTAAATAATATAACTACTCCAGTGGGCAAATCTAGACTTTAATATTTCTCTTTAATAATATATATTAATACATCACTGTTGAATTTATAGAATTTTTTCTTTCACATTATTAGTACTACAATGATTATAATTGTAGCAAAATTTTTATATAGATCTATAGTTATTTTCTTGGGCTATTTGAGTAATACAATTGTGTTGAATACTTATGTAAGGCAAATGACATATCCACTGAGCGATGTATGTAACTTCTGTGCCATGTCCCTAAAAGAAAGCTCCTTTCCCTCTGTTCCCTCTTTTCCCCTCTTCCCTCCCCAGGGCAGGACTTGGTTCTGGGAAGCCAATTTGGATTAAGCAGAATTGGGCGTGGTGGAGTGATAAAACAAAAGCATGTATCTTACAACTCAGGACCACATCACGGAACAAGACTGCCCTTCACCTCAGGCATTTACTATATCAGAGTGAAATAAACCACTGTTAAATCAACCTAACTAGTACCCTAACCACTATAACTACTACAGTGGATAGATAAACCTGACTTTTTTGGAAGTTTGAAGCAGGATGGAAATGAGAAGGAGGAAAGTAATGGCCTAGCTCTGAAAGCTGCTTATTCTCCTGAAACCACCTATTTGTGCCATCAGCTTTGTGACTGTTCTCCTGCAGGTTGTGCTTTATGCCTTGGGTATAAGTGACACAGTGGATGCTGATCCCTCCCTGACCTTCAAAAATAAGGACTTAAAAGAAAATGTACCCTGTGCTTGATGTCGGGGAAGGTTGTTATGCCAGCTCTAGAGTTTCTCTCCTATTATCTTAGTTATGAAGTCTTTGTTTGATAACGTTTTTTAGATCTAAAGTTTAATTAATCTTGCTACATGTTATTTTGATTGTTCCATATTCTCACTTCTGGCACATTACAGTAATATCACCCATAAAATAAATGAAAAAGAGAAAAGTCACTCACCACTCCCAAGTATTCTCAAGAAGCCCTCCACTTTGAGTTCAGCATGCCTGTGTGTGTATGGGGGTGGGGGGCAGGGGTGGGAGCTCCAAAAGCAGTTTTTATATTGTGACGGATTTATTAAAATACCATGGGCTATACTTACATTATCTAGATGAAATATGTGAAATTAGAAAGAGTAATTTAAAAATTTAGTAAAAGAAGGACTAAACACTAGGATTTTTTCAAGTGATATAAGAGTGCAAATATGGTGCAGGAACAGATCCATACATAACAGCATTTACTCTTTGTGGGAAGGTAAGTATTGGATTACTTGGACATAGATAGGAGTCACTATATTCTTTTAAAAAGGCTATAGAACAAATAGCCTAGATTCAAGACAGTTATTTCAAAGTATTTGAAGGAGAGGGAAAAGTTTGTTGAAAACTTTGCAAAGTCACGATTAGAGATTTTTTTTAAGGAAGGAAGAAATTTACTACTTATATGTTGATACAATAAATTGTTTGAAAAGATGGCTGTGACAATTTCTCTCATCTCTATTACATTCTCTTTTTTTTCCAATAAGACTTTTTCCTCTCATGAAGGTGTGGAGTCTATTCCCTTCCCTTTCATAAGGGCTGACCTTGTGAGTTGCTCTGACCAACAGTGTGGGAGAGTAACAGAGTAGCACCTCCAAGTCCAGATTCAACAGGATGTCCAGTCTCTGTTCTTGCCTTCTTAGAAATCAGATGCTGTATAAGAAAGCCCAAGATAGCTGTTGGAGATATCATAAGGAGAGAACTGGCATGCACCGGCTCATAGCCCCAGCCAGTTGGCAATAATGTAGGTGAAGCCATCCAGGGCCAATGAGCTGACCTGCCAACTGATCATAGCAGCATGAATGAGTCCAGCTGACACCATAAGGAGCAGAAACTAACCATGCCAACTGACCCCTGCCTGTGTTGTTAACCTGCAGTATAGTGAGCAATTATTTTTTAACCACTTTGGGGATGGTGTTAAAACACTCAGAAATAAATAATACAGTTGCTAAATTGTACAATTCACTTACAAGTCCTCTTCTTTAGCCTCTTACCTAGCAAATCAGTTGAAATAGAAGTATGAATTTACTTGAATAAAAATGTTTCACTGTTGGTTTGGAAAAAAAAGATCCTAGCTTGTTGACTATTTTCACCGCCAATAAAATATACTATTTCTACTGTTACTGCTGAGGTAGCCTACTTCCTTGTAGCATCCAATGGGAAGATTTGACTTTAGTTTATAAAAGGTCTTTGCATGAGTGACACTATATAAAAGGCAGATTTATTGGTTAAAAAGTACTATATTTCTTAAGAAATGGGAGCATATGTACATTAGTGAAGGAAAACTTACTCTATTGATGGATGAAGTCTGATGCACATATTTTTTAAAAGTGTAGTTGGGTTTATCTGACGATAGCTGAAGCTTGCTTTGATCTTCTGACCAAATTTTTTGTTCAATATGATATTGTGATTCTTTGGACCTAAAATTGTTTTGCTATGGCATTTGGATGTATTGATATTTTCACTGGATGATTTATGATATTTACCAAGAGATTCATTTGTAACATCAAAGCTTAAATTAGAGTCAGTTTGGCAGCTTCCCAATTCAAAACTTGCTATATACAATATAAAACTCCTTAAGGGTAGAAAAAGATTAAATGAAAATAGCATATGTGGTTCACACTGTATCTATAAGACAAGTGGGGGAATTTTTCCCTATAACAGATTCATAAATATAATCTATCAGGCAATTGTATTTATAGAAACAAAAATGACTTAAATGGATGTCCTTCACTGTTACAGCTCTCTAAAATGATATAATGGTATTTACCTGCATAGATTCCTATTTTCACCTTCTACAAAGCTGTGAGAGGTAACAAGTCCAATGATTATGTAAGTGTGAAATAAAAAAAAAAGTTCAGAAACAAATTTTAAAAATCTATTATTTTATTTGTATTTATCCATGTTCTCTTGATTGGAACAAAAGGAAAAAATATGAAGACATGCTCATCACTTTCTGAGTTAATTGTGTTTGAGTACAATTATCCGTAAAGTGAATATCTGAAGTCCTATTTTTCATTTAGACTCAAATTATGCTGGCTAGCTTCTATTTAAATCATGCTTTAAATCATACATCAAAAATAACTTCATGATCTAAGTAACTAATCAGGACATCTCTATATTAAATTTATATTTCTTCTTTTTTGACAAAGTCTTTTTTTCTAACTTATTTTGGCATAATTTAAGACTTACAGAATAATTGTAGAAATAGTCAAATATTTCTTGCTTAATTTTCCCTTGATTTCCTATATTAATATTTACCCACATTTTTATTCATTTTTACTTAAATATAGGTAGGTAGGTAGATAGATAGATATAAAATATTTTACTGAGCTAGTATATAGTGTGGTCCCTTTTCCCATAGATGCTTCAAATGTTTATTTTCTAAAAACAGAGCAATCCTTTTCATAAAGACAATAGATATTTAAATTAGAAAATTAACCTCTGTTGATATATTCATAATTATTTTTCCCCAATAGTATATTTTTTCTTCCAGGAGTACTTGTCTGTTGCCCATTTTAAATTCAGAATTCATACAAACCTCGAGATCATCACAGCATAAACTACTCCATTTGAAGGTATTTATTTTAGCATTTTAAAGATTAATTTACAGCCTCATCAAAAAATTAAATAATAACTCATAGGATAAGTTAATTACTTTATTTACAAAACTACTTAATTATAGTGGCCCAAAATTATTAAAGGCTTGCTATGTTTGAGGCATCTTATAAGTATTTTACAGGTCTTTATTATTTAACCAGACTAATATGTAATAATACTTCCCAAGTGCTTACCATGTTTTAAGCACTAGGTTAAGCATATAGCTAATCTATATATGTATAAAACCCTAATATGCAAATAGACTGAACGTTGGAACAGCCAGTCACTATGACATGTGCTGACCACCAGGGGGCATGCGTGTGGAACATGGCAGGCGTTGGTCACGGTGGGATGATGAAGCAGGTGAGTGGGGGCGCCCAACCAAGATGGAGTACTGGTTGCTGTCATCGGGGTGAGCCTCTGGTGGTTACTGAAAATTCTTTGCTCCTGCGCACTGCGGTCCTGCCCGGCGCTTGCACCTGCTGCCGGCACCCGGAGCCCAACGCCTGGCACCGGCCCCGATTGCTCGGCGCCATCAGCGGGCACGAGTGGCAGTTCTCGGCTGCAATTGTCCCTCAGGAATTCTCTACTTCCCCCAGCTCCAGAGGGGTGATTGGGGCCTGTAGCTGCCACTCGCACCCACTGCTGGTGCCGTCCCTGCTCGCACCTGCAGCTGGTGCCAGAGCCACTGCCGGTGCCTGGTGCTGGCGCTGATTGCCCCTGAGGGCTTCTTAACCTCCCCTTTCTCTTGAGGGGCTATTGGGGCAGCAGCTGCCACTTCACCCCCTGACGGTGCTGGCCCCGCTCGCACCCGCTGCTAGCGCTGGCCCCAATCACTCCACACAGTCAGCGGGTGCAAGCAGGGCTGGCACCATCAGTGCATGGGAGTGGTGGCAGCAGGAGCGGGGCTGCCAGCAGAGAGGGGACCTGGGGCCGTGGTGGGAGGGGCCGGGTGGAGGTGCAGGTGATGAGCTGAGACCTGCCCCTGTGCCCACCACAGCCTCGTGGCCTACAGTTTCTTTCAAGGAGCACGAATTTGTGTACTGGGCCCTTAGTCTAATAATAAAATAGTAAATGCTTGCAAACTTTTCCCTTTGTTTCAAGTACAGGAGTCAGTGCTTTACATGTAACTCTCATTTGATCCTGGCACCATTATGACAAGGATACTATTATTATTCCTATTTTATAAATGAGAAATTCAAACAACAAAAAATAAGTACTCAAAGGGAATTATTTATTTATTTTATTTTTTAAATATATTTTATTGATTTTTTACAGAGAGGAAGGGAGAGGGACAGAGAGTTAGAAACATTGATGAGAGAGAAACATTGATCAGCTGCCTCCTGCACAACCCCCACTGGGGATGTGCCTGTAACCAAGATACATGCCCCTGACCGGAATCGAACCTGGGACCTTTCAGTCTGCAGGCCGACGCTCTATCCACTGAGCCAAACCGGTTAGGGCTCAAAGGGAATTATTATTTCTATTTGAAGTAGGAGAAAATCTGAGACTTGAATAAATGTTATTTACCTGTATTAATTCCCTGGGGCTGCGATGTGTCCTAATACAGCAAATTTATTTTCTCATAGTTCTGGAGGCTAGAAGCCTGAAAGCAAGGAGTCTGCAGGCCCATGCTGTTTCTGAAAACTCTAGGAAAGAACCTATTTCATGCCTTTCTTTTAGCTTCTGATGTTGCTCGCAATCCTTTGTATTCCTTGACTTGTAAGTGCATGATTCGAATCCCTGTCTCTGTCATCCTGCAACATTCTTCTCTCTGTATGTTTTTCTCTGTGTCTCTTTATAAGGACACCAGTCATACTGAATTAGGGACCACCCTGAGGATCTCATTTTACATCTACAAAAACCCTATTTACAAATAAGTGACATGCAGAGGTACCAGAGGTTCTGACTTCAACATATCTTTTTTGAGGACACATTTCCACCTACAGCATGACACAAAGCCATTCAGCTCATTAAGGGGACTTCAAGGTTTTGAATATGGGTGTGTATCTGACTTCAAAGCCCATATTTTAGCCATTTTGTTCTATGCAGCATACAAGACTTGAGTCACCTTCCCTTCAGTTAACTAAATTATTAATGACCATGAGAATCTTCAAAACAATAGAATCTAAGTTTTTAAAATAATAAATACACGATTGAAATACTAATTGAAAAACACTCAGAAATACCTGTTTTAATAGAGATAAATTTGAGTTTGACTCTTTTGAACTATAAATGTGAGATTTATTTTTTAAATCAAGTAGACTTTTATATACATAGTTAATTTTTATGCTGCTACCTACACAAACATCATTTATTATTATTATTATTTATTATTATTATATTTTGCATCACCATTTATCCCCTCTCTGACCTCCCTCTTTCACCTACATTCACTTCCATGCAATCACCACACTGTTGTCCATGTACATGAGTTCTCTCTTATTTTTCCCTTTTTGCTCAATTCCTCCACCTCCCACCTTTCCACCAAAAATGTTTTGTTGTCTTTGCTTGTTAAAATCATTTTTATGCCCTTTAATAAAATGCTTTCTTTTATTTATATAGTATCTGTACTTTCTTTTACATTGTATTGTATTAAAAACATTATTTTTATTAATTTTAAATGGAATATTTTCTTATGTCTTGTTTATGTTATGCAAATGTAAACGTTGTTTTTAGTCTCTTTCCTAATATCTTACAACTAGTTATTAGTAACATATAGAAAAAACTTCAAAATTTATTTTGTATATGTATATCTGACTGCACTCACCTAGTAATTATAATAATTTTGAAGCACAATTTTATAGCTCTGTAATGAAAAAAAAACATGTTAACACTGATTAATCAATTTCTCTAATTTGAGGCATTAACTTTATTTTTATAGGACCATTAGAAATATCTGTAGTATGGAGGAAAGTTTTAATCTGAACTAAATAGTTAAATCTATGGCACTTATCTAATTTAATGTTCCTTGTTTATGCTACAGACATTCATGTAGTTATCTTCTGCCTTGCAAGAACATCCTAACTGGTTTCCAGTGTGTTTTCTTCCAGTGTAAAGCTCAGATCCTGTTACAGCTCAGATGTGGTCAAGAATCCTCCTTGTCAACATCTCTCTGTGACTTGCCATTGCCTGGAATTACCTGGAACTAAGAAATAGCAAACCCAGCACAACCATAGCAAAATATTTAGAAGCAAAGAGCAGGCAAGAAGAATGCTTTGAGTAATATGAAAATGGTGAAAATGACTCAAGCACCATGAATAAATAACACTAATTCAAATGTGAATACATAATCAATTATTTTACTATCTTCATTTTATTATAATTTTCATATCTATTTTAATAAGTGAGATTGTCTGTAATTTTCTTTTCCTGCCGTGTGTCAATTTTCCTTTTGAAGTTTATATTAGCTTAGATAGATAGATGATGATGATAGATGATAGAAGATACATAGATAATATATAGATAGAAATATAAGATAGAAATATGTATTTATCTATTTTATTACATTATTGAGTTTTGCTAGACATTTATCAATTTTATTAGTTTTTCCAAAGAACAAACTTTTAATTTATATTTGTTTGCTTCTGTTTCCTATTTCTTATGCTTAAACTATCTTCTAGATTTCTCATTTCAGCTTTCATGATACTATTAGTAATAATCTTAGTTCTTCCGTTAAAGCTAAAATTTAAGTATCGCCATTATTATTATTGGTTTTATAGTGACACATTTCATGCCCATTACTTTTATCTGTGTGACCTTAGGCAACTTTCTTAAAGTCTCTGAGTTTAGAGCTCCTCATTTTAGATCATCTAGTTTCTATTTTTGAACATGCTTATAATAATTAAAGAAATAATTTAAAATATTTAGTACAATGCTTATACTGATTAAGGCTTCTCATAGATAATGATGATGGTGATTGATGATGATGATGATGCTAATGCTAATGATGTAAATAATATGATCCTGTGCCTGTTTAAATCAGGCACACTATTTGGGGTATTATTCTTGTTGAGTTACCTAGGTTGATATTTCAATGATTCATTCTATGTGGTTTCCATGAATATTTATATACAAGAGCTTATAAATAATAAGACTTTATTTACAGATAAATTCATTTCATTTAGTTTAAACATTCCACTTGACCTATTTTAAGCAATTAATTCTTCACATGTGCTTCCAAATAAATGTTAATGTTTATAGTTTATAGTTTATGTACTTATAGCTTATTTTAGGATTAATGAGGTAATGTCTAAAAAGAACTGTGAATTCTTTGGAGAACATACAAGGTCAGAGTCCAAATTGTGTCAGAACTTATGTTTGTGTTTTTAAACTAGAAAGATGCCTTTTTCTAGCTCATAGAACATGAGTTGCCAAGCACTCACTACTGTATTCAAAGAGCTATTGTTATGAGAGAAAAGGAGTAGAAAAAGACACAGAGACTGATGGAATGAAGGGGAATGAAACCTAATAAAGAAAGAGTGAAAGCAGAAAATGCCCATGAAAAGCATATTTGAAGAAACCGAACAATGAGATCAAGTCATCTTAATTAGTAGCTGCATATGACATACTGTTTATCACTCTCTTCTTGAAACTTCCTTACTTTACTCCAAGATAAAAATTTTACCTGATTGTCTTCTTCCCATTCCTGACTGTTACTTGGCTCTGTTGCTGGCTCCCCCTCATCTCTCTAACCTCTAAATATGAGAGTGTTCCAGCATTCAGTTAGTTACCCTTTTTTTTCCTACACATCCTCCTTTAATGATCTCATGCAGACTCGTGGCTTTAAAGATAATCTACGTGCTGGTAGTTCCCTAATGTACTTCTCCAGCTTGGACCTCTCCCCTGGGACCTAGACCTATCAACTGCCTATTTGACTTCTCTACTTGGATGTGTAAAATGTATCTCAAATTTAACATGTCCAAAACTGAGCTTTGGATAGCTTTACCCACACCCTGCCCCTGGTCCTTTAAAAATCTCCTCTTATAGGCTTTGACATCTCAATACATGACCAAACCATTTTTTTCCCCTTTTGCGCAGGCCCAAAATCTTCTTCTCATTTCTGGTTCCTCTGTTTCCCATACTACTCCCCATCCAATCCACCGACACATAGTGGCAACTCTATCTTCAAGATATATCCAGAAGCTGAGCACTTTCTAACACCACCAATTTCACCTCCCTCAATTGGTGTAACAGCTTCCTAACTGGGCTGCCTGCTTCCACGTGGGCTTGCCTTGGCTGGAAGCCCTCAACTATCATATGGGTGACAGCTTTGGCTGGGCATTTCTGGCTACAAGTCATTGGTATCTTATAATGCATCTCTAGCAGAGCCAGCATCACAAGATGTTTAATTCTTCCTTGCAGATGGTATAGTCTTTCTTCAGAACTACAAGGGGCTGAATTGTAATTTTCCCATTACGTTTTATGCAAAGCCTAATTTATTTTTAAATTAGTATGTATTTTTATCACAGATATACCTAAGATGACAGAGTCTGTCAAATTAAATGGCCCAAGCATTAGGGTCACTTATACCAAAACCTGGAAATTTCGACTGTTTGTTATTGAGACTTTTCCTGATCTATTTGTTATTGAGACTTTGCAGCTTTTCATGTCATTTTGTATAATGACCAGAGCAGTCTTCTTGGGTGGCCCACTAGGATGACACTTCCTTTTTATGGTAGGAGGTATTAGATGTATTACTTGCTCTTTATTTCAGAAGGTATTTCCTAGAATGTCACAGATTACTTGAGCCCTAACATTTTTATTATTGTGGTAGTATCTTAACACTTTTTTTGGAGTTTATATCCCACCCTCTAAAACAGTGATGGCGAACCTATGACACGCGTGTCAGAGGTGACAGGCAAACTCATTTTTTTGGTTGATTTTTCTTTGTTAAATGAAATTTAAATATATAAAATAAATATCAAAAATATAAATCTTTGTTTTACTATGGTTGCCAATATCAAAAAATTTCTATATGTGACACGGCACCATAGTTAAGTTAGGGTTTTTCAAAATGCTGACACGCCAAGCTCAAAAGGTTCTCCATCACTGCTCTAAAATAAAATTCATGGATCTTTCCAGGACCTCCAACATAGTTGCCATTTGTTGCTCATCTGGTCTAAAGGCAAGAGAGGAGGAATTAGCATTTGAGACTATGGGTTATAGCATTGCCAAAATATGACTTCAGCCCACTCCACAAGAACTCTGAAGTTAGAATGCTATTTTATAGCTGATCTAGATAAAGCAAAGGGGTTGATTTTTTGTACTCCCAATTCAATCAGTCATTAGATATAGGTTGCCTGGATGAGTGGGTGGTATGATTTTGGACAAGGCATAACTCTTTATTAAAGGCAATTCTCAAAGAGATTGATAAGCTGGGACACAACCACCCCCAAATTTGAGATCAATATTATAGAGATTTCTCCCTTACCAAATTAACTTATGGTTAACCTGGAGTTTCACTGGGTCAGATGAGTCTCTATCTGGATAAGTATTAACTATCTTTAAGGTGAATAAGAGGCTTGCAGCATCGATAAGGGCTGAGAAATCATCTAGTAAAATTCTTGAGTAGAATCTTGAACCCTAATGATAGCATTCTCAGCACAGCTCTGGATCGCACTATTGGAATACTGATTTCCATTTTCAGTAGTTCAGGTCTTTATGAAAACATTCCCCTCTTGTGACTCTGCCTTCCCGTCACTTTTACCTTTCTTCTACTTCTGACATGAAGAATCACATTCGTAGGCCAAATTCTAATAAGTGCTTCAGACATATAAAGAGCTACTAAATTCTACTCACACACACCTATCCACTAACTCCAACACACTCTTTTTTTTTTAAATATATACTTTATTGGTTTTTTACAGAGAGGAAGATAGAGAGTTAGAAACATCGATGAGAGAGAAACATCGAACAGCTGCTTCCTGCACACCTCCTACTGGGGATGTGCCTGCAACCAAAGTACATACCCTTGACCGGAATTGAACCTGGGACCTTTCAGTCGCAAGCCAACGCTCTATCCACTGAGTCAAACTGGTTAGGGCCCAACACACTCTTTATGTGGTGGTGTTAATAGCATTATGCCTAGTCATTATTTTGTTACTACACTCAAACTTGTCAAGTTTTCAAGTGTTACTTTGAGAACTGAATGCAGTGCTCCAAAGCATGCCCGGACCTCTCTTTTTTAAGACATGGTACTTCTCTCAAGACTTTCACATCTAACTAGCGCTTTTGACAGCTGCCAGAGACATCTTACTCGGATTAAAAACTACTTTATTATAATTAAAATTGAAAAGCAATGTGCTATTCAATTAATTGATATAGACTTTCTTATGTTTATTTCTCTTGTCTTCCAAAAAATTATCAAAGTGAAATATTATTTTATACCATTTGTAAGAGATAAATAAGCAGAAAATAAAATGAGAAACAAAATGTGAAGAGAAGTAAAGAAAGAGAGGTTAAGAACATGTCCCCAAGTGAAGAGTGAAATAATCTTATGAAGTACTCAGTTATTACACAGGGTAAACATTTTGCATTTTATAGAATTTATTTTCTGAGAAAAATATTATCAGAGATCACAGGAGAGAAAAACGAATAAAGAAAGTCAAGAAGCCAAATTTTAGTTATTTAACACAAATGGTGTTTATGGCTAATAAAGTTATACGATTATGATTGAAAATTTCATATTTTAAACCTCCAGATTACAAGGTTAATTTTAAGCATCCTATTATGAACAAGATATATTTCTTCCTTTAAAAGATCCAATAATATTTCCCTACCTCCCTACCCTCTTTTTCTGCAAATAACCCCATTTTATATCTGCTTGAAACCCAGAGGTTTTAAGACAACTCCATATAACATTTTGGTTGGTGGCCATAAATGTTTAGTGATCTTGAACCTGCTGTATTTAAAACAAAAGAATGGTTTAATGACTTATAATTTATCACATGGTTTAATAGACAATTTCATTATTCATCTTTACAATATTTTCCCACTATCTCAACAAATATTCCCAATGTTGAAAAGAACTGGAAAGACATCCAAGTTTGGTGTTGTAAAAAGTTATGATCTACAAATAAATGGCAAAGCTTATGGAGTTTAGAAAGTCAGAACAATTTAACAGATGCCGGCAGAAGTTAATAATGTTAGATTTTCCAAGTAATGATAGAATCTGTGTGAGAGTAATTTAGGATTATGGACCATGGGACTTAAATTATTTATTAAGAGGATTTTACTAGCAAATGCTGAGAAGGGGAAGAAAAGCATGCTTAGGGAGAAAATCCTGATTTAAGACCTTCTTGGCAGCAGCATCACCATGAAACTGCTATTTTGTTTTTATTGTTATTTAATGCTCAATTATTTAAAATATTTAAATGAGTGTTCAAATGCTGCCATAATAAACCACTGAGACAATAATTGTATTTTTTAAATGGCAAAAATTAGAATTTATGTTTTAAGCGGATGGCCATATTTATGGAGTTCCCCTGTAATCACTGCAACACTAACTTTCTCAAATGATCTTCAGCTGTAAGTGACAAATTATTCTACAGATACAATTAAATCTCACAATAGTACTGAATGGCAGGTAATAACATCCAAACTTTGAATTACTAATGATGATTTGTGGGTTGTTTTTTGTATTCTGCAAATATATGTTAGTCAATTCATTGACTTCTCAAGCAGTTGACAGAATAACAGCTATACATAGATCTGTAGAAACCAAGGATGGGAGACTGGCCTTGAGCATGAGTAGAACTAGGGTTTCGGGCCACTCACTTCTAAAATGTTTCTTAGAGGATTTAAGTAGCAAGATCTAGATTCTAGTTTCATACTACCATCAATTAGTTAGCCAAAAACTAACTTTTTAAAATTAAATTATTCCAGTCTCCGTATATATCAAAGAAGAGATCTATATAATAAAAGCCTAAGCATCAGTATGGCAGAACAACCAGAATAACTGGTTGCTATGATGCACACTGACCACAGGGGGCAGACGCTCAATGCAGGAGCTGCCCCCTCATGGTCAGTGCGATCCCATAGGGGGAGCGCCGCTCAGCCAGAAGTCGGGCTCATGGCTGGTGAGCGCAGCGGCAGTGGCAGGAGTCTCTCATGCCTCCACAGAAGCACTAAGCAGCAGTGAGCCAAGTGGTAAGGAGCAGCGAGCAGGTGGGTGGTAAGGAGTGAGGGGTCCCGGACTGCAATAGGGATGTCTGACTACCAGCTTAGGCCCGATCCCCCCAGAGGTGGATATCCTCCAAGGGTTCCCAGACTGTGAGAGGGCGAAGGCCAGACTAAGGAACCCCCTCCCCAGTACACAAATTTTGTGCACTGGGCCTCTAGTGTTATCATAATAATAGATTAGTAGAAACCATATATATAAGTGGACTCTAAAAAATTTTGTCTCAAGCCTTCCAATCAACATTATGGCATAGGTAAATATGGTACTTGCATTCTCCCATAACTACATCAAAATTATAACTAAATTATAGAACTACTATCATTCAGAATTGCCTGAAATCTAGCTGAACACAAGTCCCACAAATAAGGCTATAAAGAAGCCACATCAAGATTGGTAGGAGGTGTGGATGTAGAACAGGTTGGTCCCACACCCACATGTGGTAGATAAAAATCAGGAGGAATATCTCAGCTGTGAAAGTCCCCCATGAGGAGCAAGGAGTCCAAACCTCACACCAGGAACCTGAGTCCAGGTTCCAGTGCCAGGAATAGAAATCTCCATAACTCTGGCTATAAAAAACCAGCAGGAGCCCAGCCAGTGCGGCTCAGTGATTGAGTGTCAACCCATGAACCAGGAAGTCTGGGTTTGATTCCTCATCAGGGCATATGCCTGGGTTGTTAATGCCAGTGGTCTTAATCCAGCATCTAGAAGAGTTCTGGAATCTGGAGAAGGTGCTGTGTGTAAATGATTAAAGAGTCCAGAGACAAAACATAATTTTAGAAGGCATTTGGGGGGCCAGAGGAGCTTGGCTGAAGAAACCAAGTTCTCCCTTATCTCAGGACCCCTTGCCTTTATTAACACAAATTGTCTGAAGGCAAGGTAGATATACATCTCAAAGGCCAGGTTTAGTATACAGAATCCATTGTCAGATTAGAATTGCCTATGGCTGTTCAAATATTTGGCCAGTAGGAGGCAATAACATGTAGATTAAGATGCCCTTAGCTGTCTGGCAGCAAGCAATTCTTTATGCATCTCTTTCAGGTTTGAGGAAATGCCCTCAGCCATCTCCAGATGATTCAGCCCTGCTGACATGCTGGAATTGGCTTCAGGCAGGTTGTGGGCTTGATCCCCAGTAGGGGACATGCAGGAGGCAGCTGATCAATGATTCTCTCTCATTATTGATGTTTCTTTCCCTCCCTCTCCCTTCCTCTCTTTGAAATCAATTAAAATATATTTTAAAAAAGAAAAGAAAAGAAAAGAAAACCAGCAGGAATTGTGGCTGAGTAAGATGGTGGGTGTTAGGTTGGAGAGAGCCCAGGATCAGATACATGCAGAGGTGTGATGAGATAATGGACTCCCCCTGGCATTTCTAACAGATCAGCATGCCAGACACAGATACTGGCTTCTCCCTGAATCAACACCGACCCCCACACAGATACTGACTCCTTCCTGAATACCTTGCTGACCCCCTGCAGCTGAAACTTCCTCAACTGAATACCTCAGCTCATGTCCCCACCCCTCACCCAACCATAGTATAAAAAAAGCGCCCCCCTCCCTGTTGGCGTGAATCCACGTGCCCTGTCCTTGGGGGTACGTGGGTCTCCCAGGGACACAGAATAAACTTTCCTTTCTTCCTTCCTTTTCTGATCAACTCTTTATTTCCTTCGCCGCCTCCTGAGCCACCTAACCTAACTAGAGTTCTAGGCATTCTTCTGAAAGGGCCTGAACACAGATTTACTCATACTTGCTTGCTCTGAGCTCCAGCTCTAGGGCAGCAACTCCCCAAGGACAGAAGGGTCATACAGGGAGAAACTGCAGTATCTGGCATGGAGTAAGAGCTGAAGGGGTGGCTTTTTCCCAGACAGAAGTACTAGCAGGGGCCATAGCTCCTTTTCTGAGCCTACCCCAACAGATCCAGCAAGTGAATACCATATCTGAGTCTCCATCAACCTGGCTAATGCTATTAGTCCTGCCCTGGTGATTCCTTGAAACCCTCTCCACCCAACTTTCAGGTCCACCTGGGCTGTTTCCAATGGCTTTTTCATAAAATGGCCTATCTTGGCTCACGCTTTCAGACTTTCCTAAAATTTATCAAACAAGTAGCATTTGACCTCAGCATGCCCTGTACCTCTCTTAAGTAGCCCCAGGCCTGCACTAGGAGCAGTCACCCTTGGTTCACAGCTTAGCCTCTCCTAGGTACCTCCAAGCCTAGCACAAGTAGCAGCCACCTGCAGATTGATTTATAATTCATACTAGGCAGAGCACAGATGGTAGCTAACCTTGGCCTGTACCTACTGGGAGGCCCCAGAGCCTGGTGGACAGCTTCTGGCAACATTGAAACACCACTCAATCACCTCTACAAGGAACACATTCAAGGGATGTACTCAGAAGACACCAGAGACCCACTGAAGTAAGTCCTGCTCCACAGGTGAGCTCCTGCACAGTAGATCTTTCACTGTGATAGCAGCCAGTCATTGAAGACAATGAGTCTGGGGGTAAATCCCTCCCATTGACATACCAACAGTAACCAAGGCTCAACTACAACAGAAGAGTGTACACAGCCCACACAGGGGTGGGGCTGTAGCATACTGGAGTGCCCAGCTAGGGTGAATTGGGAGGCTGTGCCACTAGACCCAGCAGAACACCTACTATATAAGGTCACTCTACCAAGCCCAGGACACATAGCAGATTTATTTAACACATAGAAACAAAAACAGGGAGGCTGCAAAAATGAGGAGACAAAGAAACATGTCCCAAATGAAAGAACAGAACAAAACTACAGAAAAAGAACTAAACAAAATGGCGATAAGCAATCTACTAGATGCAGAGTTCAAAACACTTATTATAAGGATGCTCAATGAATTTAGGGAAAGAGTAGATTAACTCACAAAAAAAGAACCAGTCAGAAATAAAGAATATATTAACTTAAATGAAAAATACATCACAGGGAATCAACAGTGGAGTAGATGAAGCAGTGGATCAAAAAAAAAAAAAAGGAATCCAATAAAATGAAGATAGTGTAAGGATCCTCTGGGACAACTTCAAGATAACAACATTTGCATCATGGGTGTGCTAAGAGGAAAAGAGAGAGGGAAAGGAATTGAAAATCCATGTGAAAAAATAACAGAAAACTTCCCTAAACACTATTCTCTTATTTTCTTTCTCATTAAACTTTCAACATTTACATGTAAATACACACACATACATACACACAGAGAGAACAAATAGTTACATCCATTACTTTATTATCATTCACCATTTAGACTGGAACATCTCATCAGGCCTCCAAATTTCCTAACTTACTTGCATCTATATCTATATTCTACGTCTGCCCTTGCTAATTAGAAACCTAAGTTACATTAAAGGGCAACTCTCTCCACTTTTCTCCTGCATCTCATTTACTGTCCATTTTCTTAAGGGCTTAACTTTTATAGTTCCTGCCTCTATAGCTACATCTTAATTCCCTAACTCCTTTTTGTGGATCATCTCTGTCAATGTGCAAAATATGATTCAACATATTAAACAAACAAACATCCCTTTGCTCCCACCATTACCTCACTTCTGCAAAGGTTTCTAATCATTAATTTTTTAGAATAGCTGTCACTATTATTTATATACATCCCTCATTTCTCTCACTACTTCTTCACCTTCCAGTCATGCCTATCTTCTCTCTCATCCATATTTCTTCTCCACCATACCTCTGCAACTGCTCTTGTCTTGGTTACCAATAATCTCCATGTTACTAATTTCATTGGCCATTTCTCTGTCTTCAATTTACTCATTCTCTGAGTAACATTTCTCAGAGTGCACAAACTACACACTCCCTCTGAAATACTTGATTAGGCTTTCATAGCATGAATGTGTTCCTCCTATTCCATATATAAGTCTTTCTCAGGCTCATTTTCTGACATTTTTATTCTTCCCAGACTTTACCTTTTAGAACATCTACACATTCTCTCCCAAGTGATATCTTCAAGCTCTGGCTTTAAATTTCATCTTTATTCTGATGATATTCAAATATTATGTTCAACATAACTTTTTGTTAGGTCACAAAATCTATATACAAACTCCTACTTAGCATTTTACTGAATTTTTGTATAGGCATTTCAAATTTAACATGTTTGCAATAAAATTTTTGATTTCTATTCTTAACTGATTATCTCCCTCAACTCCCCTTCCATATTTCTTCCTAGAATAACCCATCAAAGCCAATTAGACCAGATTCTAGTGGTTCATCCCCCCAGATTAGGATTTTTGATCAATCCCTTTATCCCTTCCACCCAATATGCATGCACTACATTAGTACTTCTGACCAATCTATGTTCTAGTATTTCTCCAAATATATCCTGACTTTGACCACTTCTCTCCATCCCTGGTATCTACACTTTACACCACCCTCACTTTTCACCTTGACTAATGAAATATTTCTTAATTTTACATATTTAACTATTATCCTTTAATGATGAGTTTCATACACAGTAGACAGTGATCCTTTTAAGAATGTAAATCAGGTTATGCTATTCTGAATGACTTTCAAGGACTTTCCTCAGGTTCTCTACATTTGCAGTCTCTGCATTAAAAACTCTTTCTATTCATGAATATTTCTCTCTCATTTGAATTGTCAAATTTTATGTTACTACCACAAAGAAACTTTCAATAAGAACCTAAATCACTTTCTGCCTTATTATCCTGATTTATTTTTTCATAACACTTTCAAATAGTTAGATATTTTACATGTTTACTTCTATATTATTCTTCCATATTTCTTCTATATGAGCTGTATTATATGAAAATTTTCCATGTAAATTAGTTTCAGACAATAGAAACATTAGAACTTTAGAAGCTAGTTAGTAAGTAAAAATCCTTAATAAACCTGATAATATAATCCAAAGTTATATCATTCAACTCTGTGCTTCATTATCTCCTTCTGAATATATTGTCAGAATAGGTATTTAATTTTTGGTAGCATAGACTTTAACTGACATAGACCAGAAAGAAAAACCACTAAGATTCTTCTTATCTTTTCTCAAAGATTTACTTTTCTTTCTCTCTATCTTTTTTCTTGCTCAATTTGTTGTTCATTCTTGTCTCTAAAGTGTAAAATTTCCCTTCATTTTAGGTTGAAAATCATAAGGATACTTGGGGGTATAAAAATGCTTGCATACCACAATTTTACCAAAAACACATCATTACCCAAGAAATACTGGTTTGCATTTTTTGCCTTATAAAATAATTTATAACAGCAAATGAGCCTGAACTGAAATGCAATTCACAGATGACAAAGCAAAAGTTAATGTACAACTTTTGCTATAGCTTGTTGAAATGTCTCTTTTGTAAGAGATGAGCATTTAGAGAATGTGTACATTTTTTGCTGATTCCACTCACCTCTTCTTCAAACTGTACTCTTCCCCTAATCTTCTTATCAGGGTAATTGAAGGGACAGCTGGTGAGTCGAAGTAGAGGAGAAAAAACTGTTTTTTCTAGATATTGGTTGATGATCTCAAAAATCAATGAACAGGCTCTCAAATCCCTAAATATCTTCCTTCTGAAGTTACTAGTCATAAGGGAGGAAATTTACACCTGCTTCCATTCTTTTACATGACTGACTGTTGCATTATAGTTATTTCTTGACATACCTGACATGCCCACTCAACAGTGAACTTCTCAAGCTCAAGGAAACTATAACCTAGAACATATGAAGTACTCTGTAAATATCTATTACATATATGATAAATGAATTTAATCTTAAATGTAATATAGTATTTTTTGCTTCTTGTATTTTTACCCTCTAGTGAAAGATTGGCATTGTGGATTGTTTGGCTTCCTGATCAGCAGTATTATCAATTCTGAAGACTGGATAATTGGTTTGAGTTGTTAGAAAAACCAATAGAATCATATTCATGTCATCAGTTCATGACATTATTACAATCTGATATCAAAATTAATTGTTGAATTTCAACAAAGAGAAAAATCTTATCAAATATTTATTTATAAAGATATATGTGACATTTTCAGGATCAAAAAGGAAGTTACATTTTAAAGAAATAGACTATTTCTGAGCTTAAATTTGTAATGCCACTATGACATCTGTGAAATATTCATTCACTATTGTCATATGAAAAAGAAGTATTTTAAGGCAAATTTCCAGGGGTACGGGGCCAGGGAAGAAAAGAGGGCTATAATTATGAGCTCTCTGCATGCAGGAAGTTCAGAAGGTTCAAAGAGAAAAACGGAATCATTGATGTAGATCATTTTAATTATGGCTCTATCAGAAGAGATATTTTAATGCAAGTTTTATACACATTTTATAAAGGATTTGAGGTCTAGGGACTGTTAGATACTCTTATGCTGGAAAAGAAATGGGTAGATATAATAATGAAATAGAATATGTTACTATCTCCTTCCTCTATCTCTCTATATATACTATATATGTATATTCAGTGTGTGCATAGAAATAACATGAGGCTTGCTTGCTTCAGTGATGGAGGAAGCTAACATTCCCCGCCTTCCGCTGCCGGCCTCTGAGCTTGCAGTTTGAAACATTGTTACAAATATAGAAGCTAAACAAAACCCCAGAAACCTGCTTTCAGCCAGCCGGGATCTCAGAGCTGGAGTTGAAACAGTGTTTCGATTATAGAACCCAAACAAACCAGATACCTGCTTTCATCAGCCGAGGCCTAAGAGCTGGAGCCAAGCCTCAGAGCTAAAACTGGCCCAGAATAAAAAAAAAAGAAAGAAAAAAAGGAGCGGTTGGGAGCTTCAGTCACCCACCAGCCTGAAAACGGCCCTCAGCCCCTCACCCAGACTGGCCAGGCACCCCAGTGGGGACCCCCACCCTGATCCAGGACACCCTGTGTGACAGGGTGTGGTGCCCCAACCCCCCCCACCCACCCCCTACGGGCCATGCTCTGTGTGTGAAGGGGTAGAGCCATAACCTCCCCATTGGCCTTGCTCTGTGTGTGGCAGGGGGCGGTGCCCCAACTCCCCTACCGGCCCTACTCTGTGAGTGACAGGGGGGAGCTCCTAAACCCCCTGATTGGCCCTGCTCTGTGCGTGACAGAGGGGAGCTCCCCAACCCCCTGATCAACTCTGCTCTGTGCGTGACAGGGTATGGAGCCCCAATGCCCCTGATGGGCCATGCTCTGTGAGTGACAGGGGGCAGCATCCCAACCCCCTGATTGGCCCTGGTCTGTGCGTGACAGGGGGCGGTGCCCCAACCCCCCAATCGGCCCTACCCTGAGCGTGACTGAGGGTGGCATCGCAACCTCCCAATCTGCCCTGCTCTGTGCATGACAGGGGGTGGCGCCCCAACTCCCCAATTGGCCCTGCTCTGAGGCCGACCAGGGGCTGCACCTAGGGATTGGGCCTGCCCTCTGCCACCTGGGAGCAGGCCTAAGCCAGCAGGTCGTTATCTCCTGAGGGGTCACAGACTGCGAGAGGGCACAGGCCGGGCTGTGGGACCCCCCCTTCCCCCCCTGAGTGCACAAATTTTTGTGCACCGGGCCTCTAGTAGAATTATAATGTTACATTAAAATTAAGTCAAACATTATACTAAGGATGCATTCATACACTAATATTTATTCAAATAGATGAAATCTGCATATAAAGAAAATAATTTTAAAAGTTAATGGTAGATTTTGGGGGGAGAAGGGGCTGATGACATTGTGGGAAAGTTTTGGTCTCATATATTTTTCTATATTTTCCATGCATATTTTTAAATAGAAAAAGCATTTATTCTAAGCAGATAGTGGTATGCCTCCAAATTAGATATATTATAAATTATTTACTATGGCAAATTATTCATAAGATATGAACATAACTGAATTCATTGAAATAAACTTTATTAAATGGTTGTTGTGTGCTGGCATGGAAGAAGTTGTAATCATAGGTACATGGCTATATTATTCATATCCAGTGAGTGATATGGCTCATAGAGCTCATAGTTCAGTGAGGAATTATACTCTCTAATCAATACTAATACTTTTAAATCCCCCAAAGTGAGATGATATATATTAAGAGCTCTCAGTACTGTTGAGAGCCATGGTTCTGTTAGCAGTCATTAAAGGGCTACAACTAAATGACCATCAGAAATTCTGTATCTTCAGTTGCCAGGGTCACATTCAGACCATCGACAACTGCCATTTTTCCTTGCATAGGAGTAACTCAAGAAGAATGTTTGCATGAGAAACTGGAGAGAGTTGCCAATATTTAATCAAAGGCATTTCAGTTATTCTTTGTTCTCATAAGCAAATGAGGACAGATAGAAATAGAGGGTTTCGGCTATCCTTTACCTCAATGTCTACTGGTAGTCTTGTCTAAACAGCCTGTCTTCCCTGTGGAAGTGGGAGTGTAGGTAGAAGTGAATTGGAGGGAGTTTTCTAGCTTAGTATGTTTAGTAGCATGTTTAACCCTTTTCCTTGGTCATCTGAGGTCTTAAATCAAGTGTATAGAAAGGAATATATTTGCTTTAATCTATGTTTTACCTTTGGATAAAAGGGTCCAAACTTCACTGACCTTTGTCTTTTAACTCACTTCACTCTTTTCCCTTCTATTCCACTGAGAAACTACAATCTGATATACTGACGATATCAGATTTTTGGAGTGTAGATATTAGACTTGTGATATAGATATGGCTAACTATAGCTAGTAATAGTGAAAATATTGGCTATTAACTTTTTTTGTCTAAAGCAATGATTAATGATTGTGGATTTTAAATTAATTACACATCATATTTATGCTTTACTTTTCCAAAGAATATGAGTACATAAAATGCAAAAAGCAAATATGAGACTTATTATCTTGCCACTCAGAAAAAGCCCTTAAGAGCATTTTTTTACTAGTATCTTTCCTATACATACCCACATATACACACAAAAATCAAAAATTTAAAAAAATATGTTTTTTATAAATTGTTTTTGAGAGAGAAAGGAAGGGAGAGGGAGAGATAGAAATATCCATAAGTGAGAAACATCGATTGGCTGCACAACCCTTACTGGGGATTGAACCTACAACCTGGGCATGTGCCCTGACCGGGAATCGAACCTGCCACCTATTGGTGCATGGGACAATACACTACCAACTGAACCACACCAGCCGGGAAAATCTAATTTTTTAAATTGTTTTTTCTTTATTGATTAAGGTATTATATATGTGTCCTTATCCCTCCATTGCCCCCCCCCCACCCACTCATGCCCTCAACTCCCTGGTGTCTGTGTCCATTGCATGCATACACATCTTTTGGTTGAACTCTTCCCCTTACCTCCACCTTCCCGTACCTTCCCTCTGAGGTTTGATGGTCTGATCCAGGGGTCCTCAAACTACGGCCCTCGGGCCACGTGCAAATACAAATATTGTATTTGTTCCCATTTTGGTTTTTTATTTTAAAATAAGATATGTGCAGTGTGCATAGGAATTTGTTCATAGTTTTTTTTTTAAACTATAGTCTGGCCATTCAATGGTCTGAGGGACAGTGAACTGGCCCCCTGTTTAAAAAGTTTGAGGACCCCTGGACTCTGATCGATGCTTGTCTGTCCCTGGATCTGTTTTTGTTCATCAGTTTATGTTGTTCATTATATTCCACAAATGAGTGAGTTTATGTGATATTTATCTTTCTCTGACTGGCTTATTTCGCTTAGCATAATGCTCTCCAGGTCCATCCATGCTGTTACAAATGGTAAGAATTCCTTTTTTTTTTTTTTTTTTTTTTTTTTTTTTAGCACAGCATAGTATTCCATTGTGTAGATGTACCACAGTTTTTTAATCCATTCATCTGCTGATGGACATTTAGGCTGTTTCTGAATCTTAGCTATGGTAAATTGTGCTATGAACATAGGGGTGCATATATCCTTTCTGATTGGTGTTTCTAGTTTCTTGGGATATTTTCCTAGAAGTGGGATCACTGGGTCAAATAGGACTTCCATTTTTAGTCTTTTGAGGATACTCCATACTGTTCTCCACTGTGGCTGCACCAGTGTGCATTCCCACCAGCAGTGAACGAGGGTTCCTTTTTCTCTGCAGCCTCGCCAGTACTTGTCATTTGTTGATTTGTTGATGATAGCCATTCTGACAGGTGTGAGATGGTACCTCATTGTCCTTTTGATTTGCATCTCTTGGATGATTAGTGACTTGGAGCATGCTTTCATATGTCTCTTGACCTTCCTTATGTCCTCTTTTGAGAAGTATCTATTTAGGTCTGTTGCCCATTTTTTGATTGGGTTGTTTATCTTTCTTTTGATGAGTTGTATGTAAATGTTGGAGATTAAATCCTTATCAGTGATAACATTGGCAAATATGTTCTCCCATAAAGTGGGCTTTCTTGTTGTTTTGTTGATGGTTTTTTTTTTTTAATAGATGATAGATGATTGATAGATAGATAGATAGATAGATAGATAGATAAATAGATATAAAATTGATTTTTTACAGAGAGGAAGGGAAAGGAATAGAGAGTTAGAAACATCAATGAGAGAGAAACATTGATCAACTGCCTCCTGCACACCCCCTACTGGGGATGTGCCCACAAACAAGGTACATGCCCTTGACCAAATCAAACCTGGGACCCTTCAGTCTGCAGGCCAACACTTTACCCACTGAGCCAAACTGGCCAGGGCTGATGGTTTCTTTTGCAGTACAGAAGCTTTTTATTTTGATGTAGTCCCATTTTTTTTTCTCTTTAATTTCCATTGCCCTAGGAGCTGTATCGGTGAAGATATTGCTTTGGCATGTGTCTGAGATGTTGCTGCTTGTGGATTCCTCTCTAATATTTTTATGGTTTCCTGTATTATGTTTAAGTCCTTAATCCATTTTGAATTTCTTTTTGTGTATGGTGTAAGTTGGTGGTCTAGTTTCATTTTTTTTTGCATGTATTTGTCCAATTTTCCCAAAACCGTATATTGAAGAGACTATCTAGACTCCATTGTATGTTCTTGCCTACTTTGTCAAATATTAATTAAGCATAGAGGTTTGGGTTGATTTCTGAGTTCTCTATTCTATTCCATTGGTCTATATGTCTGTTCTGGTGCCAGTACCAGGCAGTTTTGAGAACAGTGGCTTTGTAATATAGCTTGATATCTGGTATTGAGATCCCTCCTACTTTGTTCTTTCTCAGGATTGATGCAGCCATTTGGGGTCTTTTTTTTATTCCAGATGAATTTTTGGAGAGTTTGTTCTAGGTCTGTGAAATATGCCATTGGTATTTTAATGGGGACTGCATTGAATCTATATATTGCTTTGGGGTAGTATGGATATTTTAATGATATTGATTCTACCAATCCATGAACATGGTATGTTCTTCCATCTGTTTATGTCTTCCTCTATCTCTTTTTTCAATGTCCTACAGTTTTCTGAGTACAGGTCGTTTACCTCCTTAGTTAAGTTTATTCCTAGGTATTATAATTTTTTTGGTGCAATTGTAAATGGGATTGTTTTTTAATCTCTTTCTGTAAGTTCACTATTGGTGTATAAAAATGCCATAGATTTCTTGGCGTTAATTTTGTATCATGCTACTTTGCCAAATTCATTTATTAAGTCTAATACATTTTGAATTATGACAGTTTTACATCTCCTTTTCCAATTTGGATACCTTTTATTTCTTCTTCTTGTATAATTGCTATGGCTAGCACTTCCAGGACTATGTTGAAGAGGAGTTGTGAAAGTGGGCATCCCTGTATTGTTCCTATTCTTAGGTGAAATGGTTTTAGTTTTTGCCCATTGAGTATGATATTGGCTGTGGGTTTGTAATATAAGGCTTTTATTATGTTGAGGAATGATCCCTCTATTCCCATTTTGCTGAGGGTTTTTATCAAGAAAGGGTGTTGGATTTTGTCAAATGCTTTTTATGCATCAATTGATATGACTATGTGATTTTGATCTCTCAATTTGTTTATGTGATATGTCACGTCTATTGATTTGCAGATATTGTACCATCCTTGCATTCCCGGGATAAATCCTACTTGGTCATGGTGTATGATATTTCTGATATAATGCTGGATTCGATTTGCTAGAATTTTGTTGAAGATGTTAGCATCTATGTTCATGAGGGATATTGGCCTGTAATTCTCTTTCATTGTGTTGTCTTTATTTGGTTTTGGTTTTAGGGTAATGCTGGCTTTGTAGAATGAGCTTGGAAGTGTTCCTTCCTCTTGAATTTCTTGGGATAGTCTGAGGAGGATAGGTTTTAGTTCTTCTTTGAATGTTTGGTAAAACTCCCCTGTGAAACTGTCTGGCCCCAGGCTTTTGTTTGCTGGAAACTTTTTGATGACTACTTCAATTTCCTCCATAGTTATTGGCCTATTGAGATTTTTAGATTCTTCCTGATTGAGTTTTGGAAGGTGTATTTTTCTAGGAATATGTCCATTTCCTCCAGGTTATCTAGTTTGTTGGGATAGAATTGTTCATAGTATTTTTTTAACAATCCTTTGTATTTCTGTGGGGTCTGTTATTTTGCCTCTTTCATTTCTGATTTTTTTTTTTTGATTTGGGTCCTCTCTATTTGCTTCTTGGTGAGCCTGGCTATAGTTTCCTTAATCTTATTTATCCTTTCAAAGAACCAGCTCTTGGTTTCATTGATCTTTTGTATTGTTTTCTTGGTCTCTATGCTATTTATTTCTGCTCTGATCTTTATTTTCTCCTTCCTTCTGCTCATCCTGGGCTTTTTTGTTGCTCTCTTTCTAATTCTTTAAGTTGTAGAGTTAGATGATTTATTACCATTTTTTCTTGTTTTTTGAAGTAGGCCTGTAGAGCTATAAACTTCCCTCTCAAGACTGATTTCACTGTGTCTCATAGATTTTGGATTGTTGTGCTTTCATTGTCATTCATATCCAGGATGTTTTAATTTCTTCTTTGATATCTTTGGTAACCCAATCATTGTTTAATAGCATGCTATTCAGCTTCCAATTGTTTGAATTTTTTATTGTTTTTATTGTAGTTTATTTCTAATATTATGCCATTGTGATCTGAGAAGATGCTTGATATCATTTCAATCTTCTTGACTTTGCTTGTGACCCAATATATGGCCTATTTTTGAAAATGTCCCATGTGCACTTGAGAAGAACGTATATTCTGTGGCTTTGGGGTGAAATGTTCTGAAGATGTCTATTAAGTCCATCTGATCTAGTGAGTCATTTAGGATTGTTGTTTCTTTGCTGATTTTTTGTCTAGAGCAGTGGTTGGCAAACTCATTAGTCAACAGAGCCAAATATCAACAGTACAACGATTGAAATTTCTTTTGAGAGCCAAATTTTTTAAACTTAAACTATATAGGTAGGTACATTGTTATTAACTTAATTAGGGTATTCCTAAGGCTTAGGAAGAGCCACACTCAAGGGGCCAAAGAGCCACATGTGGCTCACGAGCTGCAGTTTGCCGACCACGGGTCTAGAGGATTTATCCAGTGATGTCAGTGGGGTATTAAGGTCTCCTACTATGATTATATTGTTGTTGATCTCTCCCTTGATATCTTCCACAAGCTTTTTGTTTTGTTTTATTTTGTTTTTAATGAATTTGGGTTCTCCTGCATTGGGAGCATATATGTTTACCAGGGTTATATCCTCTTGTTCTACCAATCCCTTTAGTATTATTAAGTGTCCTTCCTTATCTCTTGTTATGGCCTTCACTTTGGGGTCTATTTTGTCAGATATAAGTATTGCTTTCCCAGCTTTTTTTTTCATTTCCATTTGCCTGAAAGATATTTTTCCATCCCTTCACTTTCAGTGAACAAACAAGTAAAACAAAACATACAAACACAAAATACCCAGTAAAGATGGTGGGGGAAGAATCTCATATATAGAAAGTAAGGTTAAGGAATTGGAAGAATATGGGGAGGACCTCACTTCAGTATAGAGGAAGTAGAAAGAGGATGAGTGGATAAGAAGAAAGAGAAAGATAACAAGAAAAAAAATAATAAAATATAAAAATATTAATTAAAATAAATAGGATAAAATAAAAAAATAGAATGATAAAAAATATTGTGAAAAGAAATAGAAAAGAAAGTAATGGAAAAAAGGAAAATAAAGAAAAAAGAGATAAAAAATAATAAAATAAAATATAAATGAGGGCTGATTTAAGATCCCACTCTTCTGTACTGTCTGCTACTTCTCAGTTTTCTGTTGCTGGAACTGAAGGTCTCTCTTTAGGCCAGTCCCTGAGGGCTCTCAGGGATTATTTGGATTTTTTTTTTTTTGTATCCTTCATGCCACTCAGGGTGTAGTCTGGGTGTGGTTGTATTGGTTGCCTGGGACTGCAGGGAGGGGTTATCTCTTCAGGAGAAAATGGCTGCCTAGGTCCCGCATGTCAGGTATGGCCACCTCTCCTCAACCCTCTCCTCTACCCGGCCTCTCCCCAGACTCCAGAAGTCCGCACCTCCATGTGCACCTCAGCCACAGTGAGTGTCTATATTTGAAAGGTCCTATGAACTAGATTCAATGAACAAAAGCCAATGCTGAAAACAGGGGCAAGAGCTGTACCACTGCAAGCTCCTCTCCCACTGGCATGGCATGGCCTGGGTAGCCATCAGGGCTGCCCCCTCTGGGCTCAGTCTCTCTTGGCTGTGGACCCAAATCTAGAATCCCCTGCAGCTAGCAGTCTTACAGACCTCCTTTCCACAGTCAGATGCTACACCTGTCCCAAGGGATGTGGCCTCGGGGCTGTGCAGTTTCCCTCTGACCCTCTGGGCTTGGCTGTCTCACAGTTCTCTCCAGCCCAGATCCCTGATTTTACCGTTCTCCAGGTGTCCTCTGCCCTTCCTGGCTGTGAACTGTCTCTCCAGCTGTGTCTACTTTGCCAATTTGAGGTGGATGTTATTCGATTTAGTTGCTCATTCTATCTGCTCCCTGACAAGGCTCAGGACACATTGTCTATTCCACCATCATTTTGTCTCTCTCAAATCTAAAATTTTTAATGAAATTTTGAACTCCAGTATGTATTATTCAATAAATTACTCTTTTAATTTAACAACATATTATCTCACTAAATATTAATTTACAAGTCTTTTTGCTGATGTACATGTATCATCATTTATTTAACTAAATGTTATCTTCTTTTATTCCTAAAAGTGCTGCCACTAATATACTAGTAATTTTTTTCTTTAATTATTTTTCCGATAACCTATTAAAAGTTATGTTACAAGTGAACTTTTTATGTTCATAGCTCTACTTGTCTATATGAGTCTAACCTCTTCTTCATTACCAGATCTTGATTACACAAATTCTTTAAAAGTTTTAAGTATCTTTACCAAATTGCTAAATTAAAGTGGCATACCAGTCTAATTTGCATTTTTATTATAAGAGCCACTAAGCATTCTTTCTTATATTAAATGGCTATTTGTTTTTATTCCTCTGGGAATTACTTATGTGTATTAATTCACTATGCATTGTTAAAGGCTTAATCAGCCAAAGACCCCAGGCACAAATTTGAAGTCTGACAGAAACAGATTTATTGACATGATGCAGCAAGAGAGAGTGCGCAAGAGTAGCAATTTTCAACCGTTTTCATCTCGCGCTACACATAAACTAATTACTAAAATTCTGTGGCACACCAAAAATGCAGTTTTTGATGATCTGACAAAAAATTAGGTACTGTTTTGGTTGATTTACAAAAAAATAATAATTTCCAACCTTTTTTTTGCTCCAAAATGCCCTTTCAAAAAATCAGGTAGGTATACTTACACGTAAGCATTTCTAGTACCAAGAATTAACCAATAGCCAGGGCTTAATTACTTTAGTCTCAATTTTTATAGCTTTCAAACAGTACTGATAATAATATTAATAATAACTACCACCACTACTAATATCTATCTTGTAGGACTACTGAGAAAATAAAACAGAGTTCAATCTCACGAAATAGTTGATGTAAAGCTCAGATGCACTTTAGTTGCTTTACAAATTCCAGTAGGTCAGTCTGCTGTCTAGGCTGTGATGTACACTGGTCTGAGATGATGAAGAAATCATGTGCTCTGTAACAGGAAAAAAAATTTCTGAATCTAGTCACTAAAACAACTGAAATGCCACCTAGGTGGTTCTAGAAGATATCCTTTGTAGTAGTTAATACAGACAGCTACGTGGCTGCCATTCCAAAAAATGACCGTGGGAAAACAGTATCCTTGGTGATTTAAACACCACAAATCACCGAGGAAACCAAGCTGATGAACCAAGTGTTACTTACCATCATGTGGCCAGGACACACAATCTTGCTGCCAACTAAACAGAGCTAGAAAAAAATTAGAGAAGTTATGAATAAAAAAGGGTGGATAGGTACAATTTCTATGTATTTGCTGCTTTTTTTCAATAACTGGGTAAGTCATAGAGAAAAATACTTAAATAAAAACTCTGCAATTAATGTGTGCCATCTAGTCAACTTTACCCTGGATCAGCTTATTCAAAAAGTACCCATTTAAAAATTGAATAGGTCAACCTTTCTCAACAGTGAGTCATTGGCTAAATCCAGACCCCTGAACACATGCTCTCATAATGTCTCTCTCCAGGGCTGTGTTCTTGTTTTTAACACAATTTTATCTTTTCTGTTTTGACTTTTTTTATTTTTGGTAAAGGTAAAAGTATTTTGAACAGAAGAAAAACTACTCTAGATTAAGCATGTCATTAGAGATGATAACATTACAAATCTGTCTTGTAAAAATCTGAAACTGCCCTTTTGTTGAAATTGTAACAATCTCTATTAGAGCATTCCTCCTTTGCCCTGTCTGACCTTTCAGATACTAACAGAAGCATTATTTACCTTGAGCAACCAGTGAACAGCTGTTCAAACCTTAGTTACAGATTTCTGTACATTGTTACCATGCTATTTTCAACTACATATATTTGGAAATATATCTTTTTCTCTAGAAAATATATATGTATAAGTGTATCTATAAAATATATGCAAACATGTGTGTGTTTGGTATACAGATACATAAAAAAAAGTTTAGAATAAATTTGGAAGACATACATTTTCTTAATTTACTATAAGAAAATTGGCAGAATTCAATGGCAAACTAACTAAAGTCATATTAGTAAATTTACTATTCTGGGAAAATACAATTTTACTTTAATAATGTTATAATACATTTAGTCTTCCAAAAATCATTTAGTAGATTGTTGCATCTTGCTGTGTGGCCTACAGAGTTACAATTTAAGAAATTGTTGTGTTTATAAAATCAAATCAGAATATTCATTTAGGTGTGAGACATTTTATTTATTTTTGAAAGCTTTGTAATTTAACAACAATAAAAATAAGATATTCAAATAGTAACAATCTTTTCAGATCACAAAAGTTGACCTGAATTTTGTTTTTAGATTTGTAATAAATGTATACATTTATTTATCTGTTCTGTGAACACATAGATGAGACTAAACAAAAATAAAGTATAATAAATGAAAGGTAAAATTATATATTTAGTTAGCTAATGGTGCTATAATAAACCTATATCCATTGGCTTATATTCAGGTTATATATGAAAAATTTTCCCACTTCCATTATAAGATAGATAGTAAGAAGAGATTGCTTTATGGATACTTAGCACTTCCATTCTTCTAGTAATTATCATTTTATTTTGCTGCATTCAATTAAGAAATTAAGAACAACATAATAGAACAGAGAAGATTATGAGGAGGCAACTAATAACTCAGAGTTGAAAATAAACTTTTCTATAAAAAGTTATACAAAATCATCTATATATACAAAAGCCTAAGCAACCGTTGGACCTTTCAATCAGTAGCTATGTTGTGCACTGACCACCAGGGGACAGATGCTCAATGCACAGGCATGGAAACATGGAAAAGACTAATGAATCTCAGAGGGAAGAGGGGAGAGGGGAGGGTGAAAAGAGATTAGGCAAAGATCTTATATGCATACTAGAGGCCCAGTGCATGGATTTGTGCACCAGTGGAGTCCCTTGGCCTGGCCTGCAGGAATTGGGCCAGTTTTGTCCACCTGGCCTCCAACATCCTCTGAGGGGTCCTGGATTGTGAGAGGGTGCAGGCCAAGCCGAGGGATCCCACCAGTGCACGAATCTGTGCACCAGGCCTCTAGTTTAAATATAAAATATAACTTCAAGCAGGAGAAAAGTATAAAAATCTAGTCCTTAGCCTGGTTTGCCTTATTCCTTGTCAAATATAAATTCAGCTATATGGCTTTCAAATTATTTTTGCAGTTTCAACATTTGTATCTATATGCTTTACTGAGATTAAAGATGATCATTCATATTTCCTAGAGTGCCTTGAGATTAAATATTGATAACCAGGAGTTAATCAATACATGAAGAGACTGAGGCCAATAATTAATTAATCTGCTCAATATATTATCCTAGCAAGTGACAGAAGTAGAACTCAAGCTCAGGTTTCTCCAACTCTATAAAGTTTTTCCTCTCAGTCAGTAATTTTCACCATTTTAAAGATATGAATTTCTGTTTAATCTTTGAAAATTGCACGTGACAATATATTTTAGAGATTAAGAGTTTGATTGGCATTGGCATAAGGTTCTCTGGATTTGAGCCTCAACAATTACAGTCAAACCTTCAAAGCTTGAAGTAAATGATTTATACTCTCTATGACTAAGTTTTTTAATCTCAATAAAGAGCACAATAACACTCTCAAAATATTCTTATAAATAGGGACTGAGTATGATAATTTAAATGATTGCTGGTCTAGGCTTATACTTGGCAACTACTACACTACAATTGCTAGATCTTAATAGACTTATTTAACTGTACAATCTTTTTAAATATTTTTATTGATTTCAGAGAGGAAGGGAGAGGGAGAGAGGAAGAAACATCAATGATGAGAGAGAATCATTGATCAACTGCCTCCTGCACATCCCCTACTGGGGATAAATGTTTATAAATGAAATGGAAAATCATAATTTCCAACTCAATTTACCCTGTCTTTAGCCATATGAGACTTGTTTGGTTAATGCCGCAACCCAGGCATGTGCCCTTAACCGGAATCGAACCAGGGACCCTTCAGTCCACAGACCAATGCTCTATACACTGAGCCAAACCAGCTAGGGCATAACTGTACAATTTTTACAGAAGGTGAAAATTATATTGTTTTTTTTTTGTTGTTGTTGTTGTTGCGGTAATAAGAAATTATTTTCTACCTAAAATTTATTAATTATTGGTACTTTATCCTGAGTAATCTCCTGATGAAGCATTTCTATTGTTTGTCATTACCCAATATGGTTCTTTCCCCAACACATTAGCAAACTTTTTCCCATGGTGGACAATTTTACTTTCTTCAGTTTATATCAGGCATAGAAAGAGAAAACTTCCATCTTGAGTAGAAATCAAAAACAAGTATGGTGGATATACTGACTACTAGAAAACGCCCACTTAACTATTAACGCTTGGGTTATATTATATAGCAGAAGTTGAGTATCTGCTCAAGTTCACACTGATCATAACAATGATGTTTGTTTTAGAACCTGAGCTCCACTTAGGTTAACCCATAATAGGGCCTATTTTCTGTTCAATCTTTCTGCATAACTCCCATAACTTGCCTTATTCCTTGTCAATTTAAAATTTTATTTTAAATTGTTTGTGTACATCATTAAAGAAACACATTTTATATTCATTCCTTAAAAATAAAAGTTTCAGAAGGAAAAGAACTATCCTGGGTCTGTGATACTTGCCAATTAGGAAAAGAAATGACTCTTTTGCAATGACTGCTATAAACTATTCAGACTGCTGAAGCTTACAAAACATGTTAACACTGATAAATGTTTATAAATGAAATGGAAAATCATAATTTCCAACTCAATTTACCCTGTCTTTAGCTATATGAGACTTGTTTGGTTAATGCATCTTGCTATACGAAACTTTCATTATATTGAATTTTGCTTGCATATCTTTAACATACATGAAACAATGATCTTAAGATACACCTCTGAAATACAACATACAAAGATTTATATTAGTACAATTATGAAATTGGAAAGAAATACATGGTTCAGAAATTTAGTTATAAGGACAATTAAATCTTTACTATCAACATTTAGAGATCAGCCTTTTCTATTAATGTTGTAATAAAAAATTGTTTACATATTTTAATAACTGTCAGTTTAAACATAATCTCACTTTAAATTCTTTTTTGAAACAGTAATATCAAAATCATGAAACATTATCATGAAAGCAAAAAGCATTATATTTCATTGTTCACTTAATATGTCTGCATTTGTTTTTTTAGTAAGGCTGAAAATAGTACATGTAAGAAATTAAAATATTCTGTTCACAGTTTTCTTCTTTAAATGATCATACTTTTGCCATTTAATTTGATAACTTATTTTAAACTTTGTTGCTAGAAAGTATGGTGAGACCAAAATATTTTTTAAAAATCAGTATTATAGTTTCTACTTATCCCTGGGGATGTGTTCCAAGACCCTCATTGGATGCCCAGTTCTACCACAGGCCTATAAATGTACTGTGTGAGCTCAACTTCTCCAAGCCTCTGTTCTTTTGTTTGAAAATGAGAGCTTTGAACCAGATATTCTCTAAAACCAGCTGTTGCATTAACAATTTAAATTTAAACCACTATCAGATATTTAATCAGCAATGATTGGAATGAAGGCATTCCTCATATTAAACATTGCTAAGTGAAATTGATCTGGTTATGATCCAAGGTTATTAACAAGTAAATATCCATGATTGAACTTTTGGATGTATATGATATAATTAGAGTCAAATAAGGATATTGTTGCCTGGTGAAGACTGAGTGCAGTCAGTAAGAGTGTTATAGTAGAATGATGTTTGGCAATAACTTATGGCCAAAGTGCTTAACTATAGAGTCCTGCGTGGATAATAGCTTGAAAATAGTCATGATTTTCAGTAGGCTAGTCTTCAGAAGTTGCCTTTGGAAAACCAATCAAGTAAAACTGGTTTAGGTAAGGGCTTGCCCAAATATTTTGGTTTCTTTGTTCTACTAACTAACCTCCAAGTTTGAAGTAGGAAATGAAAAGTATCCCTGAGGAACTGACAAAATAAATTGTCTTTTGATATTAATGTAATTAATCAAATTTTCTAAGTTCATTAAGTCCTGGGTAATTACATAGTCACTTTGTGTCAACTTCTTTGCCTTTTATATTTTCATCAATAACCATATATGGATAGAATTGGACATTCAATGGGAGAGAAGATGAAGTCCTCACCTTGACACATTCCAGTCTAATTGAGGAGATAATTGATTAGCTTATTTGTAATCAGGAATCAAGAATAAGACATTTTAAGTAAATCACCAATACATAGAAAATGCTCAATAATTAATTTACTAATCACAATGTTCTAAATTTATATGCACTATCAGTGCACACTTTCTACAATTTGGTGTCCACATAATGATAAATTTGCCAGAAGGAGCTACTACTTCTGAAAAAGAAGGAACCCTCTTAAATTTAGTTTTGAGCCCTGACTGGGTGGCAAAGTTGATTGGAGCATCATCTGGTACACCCGAAGGTTGTGGGTTTGATTCCCTGTCAGGGCACATACCTAGATTGTGGGTTCAATCCCCAGTCAAGGCATGTCTCTCTCTCTCTCTCTCTCTCTCTCTCTCTCTCTCTCTCTCTCTCTCTCTCTCATCAATGAAGATACATATACTTGGGAGAGGGTTAAAAAATGTAGTTTTGATAGAATGTCCTCAATAAATTTGCATTTTGCTTGTATACAAGCAAATGGAGTTATTTTGTTTAATAAATATTTATTGAGTAGAGAGCATACATATTATAGTAGACATTATGCTAAGAACTGCATATCCAACATAGATCTTCCTCACATGCATGGATGTTTTATGTCCTCTTTACTTTACAGCCTGGGTTCATCAGTGACCTTGATAAAAGCTCTTCATAATATAAAGATTGTTCAAGCTCATAGTGGAAAACAAGGACAGTAAATAGAATTTTATATGAGCTGTAAAGGAGAGACTTCAGTGATTGAAGAAATGGAGAAGAGGTATTCTAGAGAGACAATATTGCTTAAACCCATAAGGCAGTGCAAATGTGCTGAGAATATGAGGTACCTAGGATAATGTGTAGAAAAAGGTACAAATAGCAAGAAAAGCATCAGAGTTTCAGGGTTGTGGGATGTTTTATTGTCCTCCACTTCTCTCTTAAACATTGTATTAAACAAATGTTCACCACAGAGAGAGGATTTATAATGCAGGTTTCACTCAGATAAATTATGGTTCAGGTACCATAACTTTTCTTAAGGAGCTGCACCAATATAATTCATCATTCAATGGCTATTTCTCAAACTACTCTACTTAGTGAATTGGTCAAATTATAGAGAAATTACAAGGCTTTAACACATGGCTTTCAGATTCTTGGAAACTTCTCAAAATTACACTTGCAAAATTGAAATAATGATTTTGTTGTACACTAACATGCTGACATTTCTGATGTGTCTTATTTGTTAAACTCCATAAATCATCAGAATTAGGTACTTAACATCTGACAGAAATTTTTGGCAAGTACTTATTTTTTTAATGTTACTGAACTTTAAATCAATACATTTAAAATGTATTACATTTAAATGTACCAACACCCAACTTTTACTTGTTTCATTACCCAATATTGTAATTTATAAGATATTTGGTCTTCATTCACAGTTCCTGGCTCACAGCTCCCTCAAACCTTAGAATTTCCTAAGCATGGGGAGTAGTTAATGTGCCTTTTGTTATGTTAATGAAGGTAGGATGGTGGTAGTCAAGAGAACCAACCAGGTCATTAGAGGTTTGGAACTTTCAGTCACCTACACCATCCCACCACCACCCCATACCAGACCCTACCTCCTGGGTGGGGCGAGGGGCTGGAGATAGAATTCAATTGCCAATGGCCAATGGCTTAGTCAGTCATGATTTTTTGATGGTGCTCCAATGAAAACCCAGGAGGACTGCTCCTTGGCCCCTTTTTGAAAGGCTGCGACATTGAGGAATCAGAACTTCCGTGTGCCACCATGCCAGCCTTCAAGCTCTCTGAGGACAGATCTTGGTTCAAGACCTTGCCCTATGTATCTTTTCATCTGGCTGTTGATTCATCTTCTTTATCTTTTATAATAAATTAATAATCTAGCAAGTAAACTGGTTTTCCTGAGTTCTTGGAGCTGTTCTAACAAATTAGTTGAACCCAATGACAAGGTGGTGGGAACTTCAAATTTATAGATCATCAGCTCATAAGCACAATAACAACCTGGGTTGGTAACTGGTATCTGAAGTGTGTGTGTGAGGGGGGCGGCGAGGTGAGGGGGGCAGTTGAACCCTTAACCTATGGAATCTGACTGCTATCCCCAGGAAGATAGAGTCAGAATGGAGTTGAATCCTTGGACACCCTCCTTGTGCCTGAGAATTGTTTGTTGGTGTGAGGAAACTCTCTCTCCCCCCAACCTTGTTGGAATTGGGTCAGGGAATCTCATTCACATTACTTGGTCTTCACTATAATTTTAGTTTAATCTTAATTAAGGAGTAATTTTTAAATTTTAATTACTTTATAAACTTTCTACTATGTAAGATATTTATGTGACTAAAATTCTATATATGTATATATAACAATATTTGTGTGTGCATATATGTGTGTATATGTGTTTCCAATTTCTTTTGTCATCATCAAGTTATTCTTCCAATTTAATTTAAAATCTTTAGAAAAGATTCCTATAATAAATCATCATCTATTTTTCAAGTTTATGTAAACGAGAAGCTGAAGCTTTCTTATATGATGTTCATGAAATTCATCAAGCTATTGAAGACTGGTTCAACTCAGAAGCTAAAAAGTCACCTGATTGGAATATAATGAAGCCCCCAAATAGAATACTTTTCTAAAGCAAACTCTCAGATGTACTATAGACATGTGTGCAAGTTTTGGCCCCTGAAGATTTACCTGTCAGGATGTTTTAATGTGATTTTAAAATTTGTGATGCATTAAAACTGGTAAGCAGAAGCAGAAACTCTTGAATTCTAAACCACCTCTCAAGCAAAAATCACTTTACATACAATATCCTGAGTTCATATGTCTCTTCACACTTCACTGATGTGAAAGAAAAGCTCATCTATATTCCAGAGATCACTCCCATTCTATTCCATCAACCATTGCTGCCTTGTAAGCCTATTACATCAATACTTCAGCTTTGACATTGAATATGTTAACTTGTCTTATTAACAGAGTGAAATGAATATAATTTAGCATTCTCTTAATATATGATCTTCCTGTAAACCTCAGTTGTTAGGAATACGAGTTAGCAAGGTATAAACAAATGCTAACTTCGAAGACTATTGAGGCATAGAGGAATTGGCCTGTTGCTTCCTTCAGATTGCTGTACTTTCACTTCTTCAAGTGGCTACTGTTAATCTTTGGTGTCACTTCTTTTCTGTCAGTAAAGATGCTTCACATCTCTATAACTCTTATTTCCTGTCTCTCGCACCACTTCAGCAGTGCACTGCTATATTTCATTTTCTGATTACTCAACATTTATTTTCTTCCTTGTCTCTTTATCCTGTGCTCCCTGACTTTTGCACAGGCAGGGCTTGGTGCTAATAACTCACAGCTTGACCACTGAATTATTAGTGTTATTGCCAAAAATTTGCAGTTCTCCCCATTCAAATCATTTGGTAATTTGCCTTTTGGGGACCTCTTTGGGGTTATGTGGGCTCAACTAACTAATTCTGGTCAATGAGTTGTGGGCAAATGTATGTATGTCACATCTTAGCTAAATAATGAACTGTGTGAGGCATGAAAAAATATGATCTTTCCCCTGTCAAAGGGGTTAATGGCTTCTCTGAGAAACTCAGGTCCAGAATGACTACAGTAAGCAGATTCTTCCTTACCAGCCGCCCCCCCCCCCCAATATCTTTCTTTTTCTGTTTGTTTTAAACCACTGAGACTTGGAAGTATTTATTACCATGGCATAACTGAATATTTCTTTCTTCTTATTGGTGTGTACATTTCATGTAGTCATGGTGGCAGGGTAGGGAGAAGCTACAATTCTAACACTGGTGTACTAGTGTATTTTTCTTTCACTTCCAAGTTCAAGACTCTTGGAAGCTAAGAACACCATAGACCTGACACCTGAATCAGTGACAAAGCATGGACATACCCAATCAGGGACAGAGAAAATGGTGTTATATGGAGAGTGGCTAGTGTTAGAACATGAGCCAGGTGGAGGTGATGGGACAAAAGCATCTACAGAAGACCCACTAATATAAAAGGTACAACACAGAGTAGGAGATTACTAAAGATGCCAGCCAGTATCAGAAGGACCACCAACTGAAGTGGCAGATGCTTTCTGACGGACAGCAGAGCACAGCCAAGAGATGCAGGATGCCTTGGATATCAGGAGAAGCCAGAGCTAATCACTTGTCTGGCTTTTAGGTCTAGGACCATCATCCCTGGCAAGGACGAAGTAATTTTTCAGACTTGGAAATGCTGTACTACACTAGGCAGTCTTAAGAACAAGCTCATTGTAGACATGGGTATAAGGTCAAGAGTTAACTAGAGGAACCAAGCAGGGACCCAGTTATTGGGTCTGTGGCTCATGGTCTGGATCAAACCAACTCATTTGGTATCATTGAATGCTCCCTATAATCTTGCATTATTAGTCTGGTAGCGCTGCCATAACAAAGTACCACAAACTGGGTGGTATAAACAACAGAATTCCTTTTTTCACAGTTCTGGAGGCTAGAAGTCTGAGATTAAGCTATCAGCAAGATTGGTTCTTTCTGAGAGCTCTGAGGGAAGTCTTTCTCAGGACGCCTTCTCTGTGACTTGTCTTCTCCCTGAGTTTCTTCACATTGCATAAGCTCTATTCATGTCTATGTTCCAATTTCCTCTTCTTATAAGTTACATTGGATTGGGGCCCACCCTAATGATCTCATTGTAACATAGTTACCTCTTTAAGGACCCTATCTCCAAATATGGTCACATTTTGAGGTAACAAGAATTAGAATTTAAACATATGAATCAGGAAGGAGATAATTTAGTCTATAACAAACCCTATGAAACATTCATTTTTTCTTATTTGAAAAATAAAGAAACTGAAAAATGAGATAATACGTCTTGGATCACACATCTAGTAAGGAGTTTTGATCCTTGGATCACACAGCTAGTAAGTAGGTTTGAACCCAAGTCCATATCATCCATCCTCTCCTATTCTTAATTATTAGCCATTCTTGCTTTCAGAAAATTACAATTACTATAAGGAATTGAAGGCTATACCACTGACTATGACAATAGTCCTAAAAGCTAGTTATTTTAAGAGTTAAAGCAGTCTTCAATGGAGCTCAAGTACATGTTAATTATCAGAGGAAATAGAAAAAAAAGAATGCAATACATGTTAACTTTCAAGAGATAAGAGATAGCTATTTGGCCTTAACTTATGTAATTACTTATAAAATATATTTAACATTTTTCTTATGATAAGAATAATGCATATCTATTGAAGTATTTGAATAATATGGAAATATATAGAGAAGAAAAGTTATAATCATACACAATATCAATTTTTAGAGCTAAATATTATTAATATTTTTCTTTCTAGTATTTTAATCACATATGTACTAATACTTTATATATAGTTTTAAACCTTGCTTTTTCACTAAAAATAGTGAAATTCACTATTCTTTGGCATCATAACATTTTTTTCTATAACTTCATTTATTGAAATAATTTCAGACCTATAGAAAAGTCATAAAATAAATATTACAAAGCACTCTGGTTATTCACCCAGATTTCCCAATTGTATATATTGAACCATATTTGTCTTAATGTTGCTTTTCTGTGTGTGTGTGTGCATATGTGTTCTCTAGAACATTGAATTACACAACTACAGTACAATTATAAAAATTTAAAAACCAATATTGCTATAAGACTATTATTTAATACTAGAGGCCTGGTGCACAAAAATTTGTGCACTGGCGGGGGTGGGGGGTGTCCCTCAGCCCCACTTGTGCCCTCTCACAGTCTGGGACCCCTCGGGAGATAACGACCTGCTGGCTTAGGCCTGCTCCCGGGTGGCAGAGGGCAGGCCCAATCCCTAGGTGCAGCCCCTAGTGGGGCTCAGAGCAGGGCTGATTGGGGAGTTGGGACGCCGCCCCGTCATGCACAGAGCAGGGCAGATCGGGAGGTTGCGATGCTACCCTCAGTCACCCACAGAGCAGGGCCGATCGGGGGGTTGGGGCACTCCCCCCTGTGACACTCAGGGCAGGGCCGATGGGGAGGTTGCGGCTCCACCCCGTCACACACAGAGCAGGGCCCATCAGGAGGGTTGGGCACCGCACCCTGTCACACACAGAGCAGGGCCGATCAGGAGGTTGGGGAGCTCCCCCTTATCAGGTACAGAGCAGGGCCGATCAG
>NW_005871185.1:597396-600423 GCF_000147115.1 Myotis lucifugus | reverse complement strand
CGGGGCAGTGAAGCCTCACGGCTCCGCTGATCCCAGTGCCGGGAGGCCTCCGGGCTCTGCTGATCCCAGGGCATGAGGCCTTGCGGCTCCACTGATCCCGGGTTTGGGAGGCCTTGTGGCTCCGCTGATCCCGGTGCTGGGAGGCATATTACCCTTTTACTATATAGGATAGAGGCCTGGTGCACAGGTGGGGGCAAGCTGGTTTGCCCTGAATAGTGTCCTGGATCAGGGTGGGGGTCCCCACTGGGGTGCCTGGCCAGTCTGGGTGAGGGGCTGAGGGCCGTTTTCAGGCTGGCGGGTGACTGAAGCTCCCAACCTCTCCTTTTGTTCTTTTTTTTTTTTTATTCTGGGATTTATTTACCTTCTATGGCTGTCACTGGAGCTGAGAGCCGGCTTTAGCTCTAAGGCTCGGCTCCAGCTCTGAGACCTCAGCTGCTGAAAGCAGGTTTCTGGGCTTTGTTTATCTTCTGTATTTGAAACTTTGTTGCGACTCCAGTTCTGAGATCCTGGCTGACTGAAAGCAGGTTTCTGGGTTTTGTTTAGCTTCTAAATTTGCAACATTGTTTCTTAGAGAGCAAGCTCAGAGCTGGGCTCCAGCAGGCGGGGAACATTGGCTTCCTCCGTCACTGGAGCAAGCAAGCCTCATGTTCACTTCAGTTGCCTGGCTGCCGGCCGCCATCTTGGCTGGCAGTTAATTTGCATATCTCGCTGATTAGCCAATGGGAAGGGTAGCGAAATTACGGTTAATTACCATGTTTCTGTATTATTAGATAGGATACAGCCTTTTATATAGAGAGATTCTTGTATGTGCCCTCACCGGGACCAAACTTACAACTTTGGTGTCTGAGGATGACATTCTAACCAATTGAGCTACTCAGCCAGGGCCTGAGCTTGGCAATTTAAGAAGATGTACTTAAGCATATTCAATTACAGAGTAGCCCTCCCTTCCCTCAGGAGTGGCAGAGGGCAGGCCCAATCTATACTGTTGTATACATCTATGTGTCATGCATAAATGTTCTTTGGCTAATCCCTTCACTATCTTTCACTGAGTTCCCTTTCCTTGCCTTCCCTCTGACAACTGAAACTCTTCTTAATGAGGATATAAGTAAGCCTTAGAATTGATAGACGGATCTATCTCAGACACAAATTTGTGGTGGGAGCTTAGAAAATCAACTCTTCCAACTCCTTCACAAAATAGTCATGGTCAATAGAGAAACCATGTGACAGTGTTGGATATGAGGAGAAAAATTCAGGATAAGGAGGACAAATGCAGTCAAATTAAAATAAATATATATGAACTAAAGTCTTTATGAAATAATTCCAGAAACATTTATAATTTACTGTTCACTAGTCTACTGAAGTTTTGCTTATTGAATACCTTTTGTAAGAAGTTTTACTTCTGAAGGAATGGAGGTGGCTTTGGGTGCCATTCTTTACAGAAAGAACATGTCCTATTTTAAAGCTAAGTTCCCTCTTAAAAGTATAATTATACTGCACATATCTGTTTTATTCTCATTGGCTGATGGTGATGCAACTAAGGAGATATACTTTTGGTAAGCAGAGATTGGAATCAATTTATGTGACACTTAAAAACAATTTCCTTTCTTGGTTGCTACAATAATGCAAATGCTGAAACATGAAAATGCGTGAACACTATTTTTCTTATCTAATTGCACTTTCTTGTCAAGCTCAGGTTCAAGGGATAGGACTACATGTGAATAGGGTTTTAATGCAATGTGGTAAACTACCCCCTTGTGATGGTTTTCTATACAAGTTACATCTAGGGAAAGGTTCATAATGGAGAATGGTTAGGGAGTTTATTCAGAGTAGATGAGTTTCATTCAGTATTAGGCGGCATGTGTAAGTCATCATCATGGATAAATACTGAATTAAACTCATAGAGGCCCACAGGAGTTAGTTATTGGCCACTAGTTCCATAAACAAATACAAAATCCTAATGTGGTTTCTTCTTAGATGAAACACCCTGCTAAATTTGTTTTTACAAATAAATAGCTTAAAACCTGGAGAGGCAAAAAGAGTCTCCCTTATAATAAAACAAATTGGTACCGGTACTAGGATTAGCACTGAGCATTAGGTCTCTGCCAATTGTCATTTCTAACAACTGCTTCATTATAAAATTAAAAAGAAACAAAACACCCCCCTCTCTGGGTAATAATGAAATATTCTATTATGAACACATTGGTTACATCATATGATGAGTGATATATCTACACTAATAAAAGAGAAACATGGTAATTAGCGTACGACCGCTACCCTTCCCATTGGCTAATCAGCATATCCTTATGCAAATTAACTGTCAGCCAAGATGGCGGCCGGCAGCCATGCACTGAAGCGAACAGGGAGACTTGCTTGCTCCAGTGACGGCAGACTCCAATGTTCCCCGCCTCAGTTGCCGGCCTCTCAGCTGTAACTCTAAGCAACTATGTTGCAAATATAGAAGCTAAACAAAACCCCAGAAACCTGTGTTAGTCAGCCAGGCTTCAGCCAGCCGGACCGCAACATTGTATCAAATACAGAAGGAAAAACAAAGGCCAGAAACCGGCTTTCAGCAGCCGAGGTCTCAGAGCTAAAGCTGGCCCAGAATAAAAAAAAAAAGAAAAAAAGGAGCGGTTGGGAGCTTCAGTCAACCCACCAGCCTGAAAACAGCCCTCAGCCCCTCACCCAGACTGGCCAGGCACCCCAGTGGGGACCCCCACCATGATCCAGGACACCCTTCAGGGCAAACCAGCCGGCCCCCACCCAGACACCAGGCCTCTATCCTATACAGTAAAAGGGTAATATGCCTCCCGGCACCGGGATCAGCTGAGCAGCGAGGCCTCCCGGCACCGGGATCAGCGTGACAGGGGGCAGCGCCAAACCCCCTGATTGCCCTGCGGCTCTGTGTGTGACAGGGTGTGGGGCACAACCTCCCTATCTGCCCTTGCTTCTGTTCGTGACAGGGAAAGCGCCCAACCCCTGATCAGCCCTGCTCTGGTGCTGATAAGGGGGAGCTCCCAATCCCCTGAT
>NW_005871185.1:555847-596394 GCF_000147115.1 Myotis lucifugus | reverse complement strand
CCTTCACAGTGAGTTTATAGGTTGCAATAATAATACCTTTTATGTGAATACCCCCCCCAAAAAAAAGAGTAAAGAAAAAAATAAATGAATATTTATTTTCTTCCATACAAACAATGCTGTGAGACAAATCCTTTATTTAAGTACCATTAGTATAACCAGCTTTAGGCTAACACTGCAGAAAACAAATAGATCTTAATTTCTAACTTAAAAAAAACAAAAACAAAAAACTGCATCTGCTCTGTCCTTGCATCCATAATACATGTTGTTATAGTTAGACTGTATTAGCATGTAGTGACCCACATATTTCAATATTAAGTTGTAACCCTGTGTGAGACCCCCAAACCCGAATGTACTTTCCCAAATGAGTGAACGCCCAGAACTTGTACCCTAGACCCATATCGCACCAGTACAGCACACTACAGCCGGCAGCCACCGATAAGGACCGTCGTGTTTACTCGACCACATAAAAACCCCGGACTTTTGACACTCAGTGTCTCCTGCCCCGAGAGAGGAGGACTCCACGTCACTCTGCTAGACGACCCCGAGACGAGACGCTCCGTGGAGACCGAGCCTCGGCCGCTCCCGTTTTCGTCTTCGTCCTTGTCGGTGTCGCGCTGGTGCTAGGATCCACTAGGAACTGGTAATAGACCCCTGTGTGATGACAGTCTAACGTCTGTCTCTGTGCGGTGATGTTTATGACTTGGCTCAGTTGCCTTGAGCCTTAAAGATCCGAGGGGGGCGTTGTTATCGCGGACTCTCGGACACCTGCGCTTGTCCCGACCAGGCTAAGGCAGAATAAGTAAGAGAATTTGGGGTCGACTGGGACACATGTAATAATTCCTAACCAAATATACTGTTTATGTATAAGAAAAATCAGTCAACGTTAAGAAGTTTGCCGGATATATTTTCCAACTTTTTGCAGTTGTTGCTGTTAATAGAGCTGACTGAAATTACAAAGTCATTCACTCCCAGTTTTGCATAGAAACAAGGTCATTGGCTCCATTATCTGCTAAAATAACATTGAGATGGGCAAACCATCATGCTTAATTTTCCTTTTAAAATTCAGAAAGATCCTCTCTTCTTGGTCAATCAGTTTTCTTATGTTGTGGTCTGTGTAATGCCTTAAAAAAGAGACATTTTATTTTTAAAACAGTTGCTTCAAAAATGCCTTTCTTTGTTTTTTAATGTGGTTTAGTTGTCAGCTGGCCAACTGGGTTCTGATGATCCCAATGACCTATCTTCAAATGAGAAAGATAGTTTTTTTTTTTCACATATATGTTTGTCCTTCAGATCCATTTGAAAGCCTTGACTGCTGATACAAGTTGAGTTGCTTCAAGGTATCAAAGGCAGTTTTGCCTTGTAAGAACATAAAGACATCACTAAGCTGTAGTAAAGTTCAATATTTAGGATTCCAAATGATTTTTGCAAATCAAAGTGGGTGGTGGGAACAAACTCAGAATTATTTCTGTACTTGTAAAGGGCATGGAGTTTCAGTACTGTTTTCTCTCTTTTTGTTTAATACTTCAAATTCTGGTTAAATTTTTCAAATGTGTTCAATGGTTTTTTCTTTGCAGATAGAAAATTTTAAATGCTCAGTATAAACAGGGAACTCTTGACACTTTTAAATCCTTACAAGTCACTGGAGTATCAGTGTGGTAATTTAGGATTACATTACGATTCTGAAATAAAAGCGAAGTGTCTTTTTCAAATCCCCTCTGATACAGGGTTTCTGTAGGGCAGAAGCAGCCACAGGGCTGGAGTGTGCTTGGATTGAGTTCGGATGGCTCTGGCTCTTGGAGATGAAAAAGATTCTATCTGCATTGATGTTCAGTGCTTGTCTGATCATAGAGATGTCAGAGATAACCAACTCCTCTGAGAATTGTTAACGTATTTATTTATGAGCATTTACATAAGAGTAAAATGTATCAATAGTTATATAGACATTGTTCTAGTATAAAATATTTTAGTAATGAGGGAAAGTACATATATAAGATTGAGAATTTAAAATATTTTTATCATATTTGTTTTATTAGTGTAAAATAAAATTTTAAATTATAAATATATATAAACCATACAAATGTTATTAAAATTATTTTTCTTCTTCTTTGTTCTTCATATGTAGATGTTAATAACTTGCAATTTTTAGTGCTTTTAACATTTCAGAACATTGATGTTCCTAGATATCTTTCTATATATTCTAAAAAATTTTTGGCTTTCCTTCTTATGATTATGTACAGAACCAGACCTAAATGCCAGCTGCGAGAGAATATAATTCTGGAAGCTTTTGAAGACTCTAATTCTTTTTTTTAATTGTATTGAATTTGTTGGGGTGACATTGGTTGATAAAATTAAATAGGTTCCAGGTGTACAATTCTATAATACATCATCTCTTGTCTGTGTATATGTTTTAGTTGTTGTTGTTGTTGTTTGCTTAATCCTACATCCTTTATACACAGCCCTGCAATGCTCCTCCCATTTAACTGCTGTCAATCTGTTCTCTGTATCTGTGAATCTGTTTCTACTTTGTTAGTTTATTTTGTTCATTAGATTCCACATATAAGTGAAATCATATGGTACTTGTCTTTCCCTGACTGGCTTATTTTACTTAGCATAATACTCTCCAGGTCTATCTATGGTGTCTCAAAGGTAAGATATCCTTCTTTTTTATGACCAAGTAGTATTCCACTGTGTAAATGTACCACAGATTTTTTATCCATTCATCTACTGATGGGCACTTGGGGTATTTCCAAATCTTGGCTATTGTAAATAATGCTGAAATGAATATAATATTTTGAATCAGTGTTTCAGGTTTCTTCAGATATATTCACAGAAGTGGAATTTCTGGGTCAAAAGGTAGTTCCATTCTTAATTTTGTGAGGCCACTTCATACTGATTTCCACAGTAGCTACACCAATCAGCATTCCCAACAACAGTGTATGAAGATTCTTTTTTTCTCCATACTCACCAGTACTTGTTTTTTGATTTATTGATGATAGCCATCTGACAGGTGTGAGGTGAGATGACATCTCATTGTGGTTTTAATTTGCATTTCTCTGATGATTAGTGACTCTGAACATTTTTTCATGTCCTTTGGCTATCTGTATGTCCTCTTTGGAGAAGTGTCTATTCAAGCCCTTTGCCCATTTCTTAATTGGAGTGTTCATTTTTTTGGTGTTGAGTTGTATAAGTTTTTTTTATAAATTTTGGTAATTAACTCTTTATCATATGTATCATTGGCAAATACGTTCTACCATTATGGGTTGTCTTTTTCATTTTTGGTGGTTTCCTTGCTGTGTAAAAACTTTTTAGTTTGATGTAGTACCATTTTTTTTCTTTTGTTTCCCTTGCCCAAGAAGATATAGCAGAAAAAACTATTGCTATGAGAAATGTCTTAGATTTTCCTGCCTATGTTTTCCTCTAAGATTCTTATGGGTTCGAGTGTTACATTTAAATCTTTAATCCATTTTGAGTTTATTCTTGTGTTTTGTGTAAGGAGGTGGTCTAGTTTCCTTTTTTGTAAGTATCTGTGCAAATTTTTTCAACACCATTTATTGAACATCATTCTTTACTCCATTGTATGTTCTTCCCTCCTTTGTCCATTTTTAATTTATCATAAATGTGTGAGTTTATTTCTGGGCTCTCTATTCTCTTCCATTGATCAAAATCAATATGTCTGCTATTATACCAGTACCACACTGTTTAGATTACTATGGCCACTTAGTAAAGTTTGAAGTCAGGTAGCTTGATTCCTCCAACTTTGTCCTTTTTTCTCAAGATTGCTGTGGCTAGTATCGGTTATATGTGGTTCCATATAAATTTTTATAATATTTGTTTTGTAAAATGTGTCATTGGTATTTTGATAGGAATTGCATTGAGTCAATATATTGCTTTTGGAAGTATGGACATTTTAATTATGTTAATTGTTCTTACACAATGAACACAACATATGCATCCACTTTCAATTTCTTTCCTAAGTGTCTTATAATTTCCTAGCAGGTATTTTACATTCTTGGCTAAATTTATTTCAAGGTGTTTTTTTAATGCAATTATAAATAGGATTATTTTCTTAGTTTTACTTTCTGACAGTTTATTATTGGTGTATAAAATGCAACTGATTTCTGGATATTTATTTTGTATTCTGTGCTTTATTGATAAATTTGGCCATTCTAGTAGATTTTGGTAGAATCTGTAGGGTTCTCTATATACAGTATCATGTCATCTGCTAATAATAACAGTTTTACTTCTTTCTCTCCAATTTGGATGTCTTTTATTTCTATTTCTTGTCTGAATGCTGTGGCTAGGAATTTCTGTACTATGTTGAATAATGTGGTAAAAATAGACAATCCGTCTTGTTCCCAATCTTAAGATAAACACTTTTAGTTTTTACCCATTGAGAATGATGTTGGCCAGTGGTCGGCAAACTGCGGCTCATGAGCCACATGCGGCTCTTTGGCCCCTTGAGTGTGGCTCTCCACAAAATACCACATGCGGGCGCGCACATACAATGCCATTGAAACTTTGTGGCCCATGCGCAGAAGTTGGTATTTTGTGGAAGAGCCACACTCAAGGGGCCAAAGAGCCGCATGTGGCTTGCGAGCCGCAGTTTGCTGACCACTGATGTTGGCTGTTAGTTTGTGATATATGGCCTTTATTACATTGAGGTTTGTTCCCTCTATTCCCATTTTGCTGAGAATTTTTATCATAAATGGGTGCTGGATTTTATCAAGTGCTTTTTCAGCATGTATTGGCATACTTGTGTGGCTTTTATCCTTCATTTTGTTTATGTGGTATATCATGTTTCTTGATTTATAAATAACTAACTTTAACTTACTACTTTTAAGATTCTCTTTTTGTCTTTAAGCTTTATCATTTTATTATGATGTGTCTTGGTGTTGATCTCTTTTGGTCCATCTTGTTTGGGACTCTGTCCTTCCTGGACCTTTGTGTCTTTTTCCTTCACCAGGTCATATAATTTTTTTTTCATTACTTCAAATAGGATTCTAATCCCTTATTCTCTCTCTTCACCATCTGGTACCCCTATAATGTGGATGTTGTTATACTTCATGTTGTCACCAATATCCCTTAAGTTATCCTCATTTTTAGAATTCTTTTTCTTTTTGTTGCTCTTATTGGGTATTTTATGATACCTTGTCTTCCAAATTGGTGATTTGATTTTCAGTTTAATTCAACATACTCTTTATTCTGTCAAGGCAATTCTTCATTTTAGGTATTGTATTCTTCATTTCTGACTTTTTAAAAATGGTTTCTATGTATTTTTCATAGTTTCCAAGTTCCTTGAGCATCCTAATAACCACTGTTTATTAACTCTATATCTGATAAATTGCTTGTCTCCATTTCATTTAGCTGTTTTCTGGAGTTTTCTCCTGTTCTTTCATTTGGGGCATTTTCTTTGTCTCTCCATTTTGGCTGCCTCTTTGTGTTTATTTCTATGTATTAGATAGATCTACTATGATTCACAGTCTTGGTAGGGAAGCCTTATGTAGTAGGTGTCCCGTGGGACCCAGTGGTGCAGTCTCCTTCATCACTAGAGCTGGTGCTCCAGGAATGTCCCTTGTGTGGGTTATGTGGGCCCTACTGTTGTAATTGAGTCTTAATTGCTATTGGCCTATTTGTGTGTGGGGTCAATCTTTAGGCTGGATGACTGTGAGAATCAACCCTGTCCGTGGTATGTGAGCTGTTGTGCAGGTGCTGACTACATGAAGTGGAATTTACCTCAACAGGGTTGGTACCTGCCGAGATCTCCCTATAGATATGGAACTTGTGAAGCTAATTGGATCCTGTTCTAATGTTTTCTGAAGTTGTCCACTGGGTGTGTTGGTTCTGGGGCATCTTGGGACTCTGGTATAGGCCAATACCAGACACTGCCTGTGACTGGTCCTGGGTAACATGTTCGGATCTACAAAGTGATCTATAGTTTGTGGCTCCCTCTGCTGGGCCTGGTTGTGTGTGATAAGGACCAAGCTGAGCACCTAAGCCAGTTTTTACCAGCACTGGCTCATGGTCTGGTCTGCTAAAGTCCCAAGGAACCCCAAGAACTGCCTCTTACTGCCTCAGCCTGTAGGTTTAGTCACTGAAAGAGCATCTGATGGTATTTAATTTGCTTGAGGTAGTTTCGCAGTAAGTCACCAGGTAGGAGCGGGAGTTGTTCACCAGAATGATACAGGTTCGAACTAGTTGCCAGTGCTGGGTCTGAGGCCACTCAACAAATATTCTAGGCTAGACAAACTCTAGCTGCAACCTGCTGGATACTTGCTCACCTTTGTGGTGGGGTCTCAGGGAGTCATAAGTCAGGCCAGCAGAATTTATCAGGCTGAAACAGTTCAAGATTTGGCCATGTGAAGGGAAGGCACTGCACGGGTCATATGTGTGAGGGAGAAATGGCCCTCATCCTAGAGCCACAGAACTCAGTCTGTCTCAAATTCTTCCAGTTCAATCTCAGTATGGTGGGTCCACTGGGAGTCAGGAGAATGGGGCTAGTGGATCTCACATCAGGGGGAGGTACAGGTCAGATTTGGAGGAAGGTGGGGGGAGTGGCCCCCACCCCAGAACCACACAACTCAGTCTGTGCCAGATTCTTCCCAAAACTTTGCAGGGTGGGGCCACAGGAATCAGGGTGGTGGGGCTACAGGGATCCTGGAAAGTGGGGCTAGAGATTTCCTGTGAGGGGGAGGCTCAGGTCTGGTTCATGGAAAAGTGGGATTGTGGGGATTGCCCCACCTCAAAACCACACAACTCAGGCACCGATGTCCTGAGTCTGCTCAGTCCTCTACCCCCCAAACCAGGCAACTGACTTTTAAGCAGGGTACAAGCTCTGCAGGGCTGTGTGACAGAGAGTCCAGAGGGTGGGGCTATTGCTTTCCCCCAGGATGATGCCACCTGGAGGGGAGTGCTACACCCAAGAAAGATGGTGTGCTCGGTGTGAAAGAGGGACTTGGCACAAGGACCCTCGCAACTGTTACTTCAGCTCTGTCTCCCAGCCACAAATCCCAGAATGTCCTCATACTCTAGTCTGATCTGCTCTCCCTCTGTTGGAGCCCAGGGTGAGTGGCTAAGAAAAAAATTTGGTGTGGGACCAATTAAGAGGGGCCTGTGTCTCTAGCAGACTCCTGTCTCTTCCTAGCAGACAGAATCCCACCGACTTTCACAGCCAAACGTTATATGGACACCTCTTCCTGTCTCTAGTGCCCTGAGCTGAGGAGTCCAGCTTGGGTTGAGACCCCACTTTTCTCAGGGGAAACTGTTGCACCTGAGATATCCCTCCATTCTCAGCTGCCACCTGTGAGAGTGGGGCCAGCCTTTCCATGTCTCAGCCTTCCTAGCACTCTTGAGATAGCTTCTTCTGTAAATCTTTTGTAATAACACTTCTCTCCAGCTAGTCTTCAGTTGGGTATTCGGGTTGATTGCTCTATATTTTAATTGTAATTCCTGTTTGGTCCTGAGAGAAGTTGGTATAGTTTCCACTTATTCTGCTGTCATGTTGGATTTCTGAAGACTGTAATTCTTTTAAGAAAGATACTGACATCATTCTTTGTGAAGCAAGAATAAAATCATGCCCTTTGTTCATTGTCAATGGGCCTGTTCTTCCGGAATACACTACAATCTCTTATCTAATAGCCTATTACAGACTGCTGAGCATGTAAAAGCAGTGATATTGCTCAGGGTCTACAGATTTCATTTTTTATTTCAATGCCATTATTAAATAACCCCTCAAATGGAAATTCAATACTGGCATGCTACATGATAAGCTATGTTAATAGCCCATGTTATGCAAAAATTGAGCAATTACTTGAAATTTGATAGTAGTCCTGTAAAAATGTGTAATTGGCCAGACTCTCATCCACAGTAATGTTATGTTGTTACTTTAGCACTAGCAGATTAGAATATGGTCCTTTGAAGAGTTCAGGAAGCATGACCAAATTATTAAAAAGGGAATTTCTTTTATATGGCTCTTTTGAAATGAGAGAGATAAAGATACTTGAAGGCGTGGTTGGTTTGAATAGAAGTTGAAGTGCTAGAATGAGATTTCAGTAGTGGATGTTTTCTAGTCATATACATATATATGTCCTCTCAAAATCAGGGCTTTTATAAGAAGGCTTTTATAAGTTTTAAACATATTGCAGATGGGGAGGTTAATTAAAACAGAAAAAATGAGCCCTGGCTGGTGTGGACATCATCTTATTCATTAAATGGTTGCCAGTTCAATTCCCAGTCAGGGCACATGACCAGGGTTTTAGGCTTGATCCCTCATGCTGGGGGTGGGAGGGAATGCAGGAGGCAACTGATAGATGTTTCGCTTTCTTATGGAAGTCTCTCTCTCTCTGAAAATAAAGAAAAAATATTTATAAAGAAATAAAAATATATAAAAGATAAAAATCAAGAATAAATAAGGAAAAATAATCACCAGCTTTCAGATTAGGTGTAATTACAATGAGTAACAATGATGTTATTATGTTCAGAAAGCAGTGATACAGGGAAACTACAAGAGAGCAATCATGATAAGTTTGAAATGTTGGCTTATCTGTGGAAGACATATAGTTGTGTACTCATTGAGTCTATGTAGATGATTCTCATGGTATTTCATAATTCAGAAATAGTATCTTTGTCGTATACCAGTGAAAACAAATGTACTCTTAGAAAATCTGAGTTAATAATCAAATCAGATATAGTACTTAAAAGGGGATGGGGTAATTAGAAATTCTCCTCAAAATTTTGTACATCCAGTAGCAAGAAATAGGCTAATGGATTAATTCATGCTAGAGGAGACCATTTGCTACAAACACTGATATTTTCAATGAAGAGGGTCATAGCCAGAGAGGTTACACATCAAAATCACAATAGCTGCTAGTGAAAGAGTTAGGGCCACATCCCCAAATCCTTGTTGCACAGATCAGAGATCCTTAAAGCCAACTTTTAAAATAGAGACTTTTTACTAATATATGCAACGTGGATAAATGCAAAAATAGTTATTCTAAGTGAAAGGAGACAGACTCTCCACTCAAAAAGAGAAATATATACTGTATGACTACTTATATGAAACTCTAAAAAATATAGACTAATCTATAGTGATAGAAAGCAGATCAGTGGTCCCTGGGGATTGGGAAAGGGCATAAAGAAGGGGAACGGTATTAACAGAAAACTCCTGAGGGTGATGTATATGTCCACTATCTTGGCTGTGGTGATGATTTGTGGTTTCATACATATGTCAAAATGAATGCAATTGTAAGCTTTAAGTATGTTTAGTTTATCATGTCAATTATACCTCAATGATGCAGATGATTGCTCTCCAGAATCATGCAAATGGATTTTGTCTAGCAAAAATGCAATTGATTTCTCTTTACCTCTCATAGAATAAGCCAGTTTTGCAACTATTTGTAAATTAATTCCAGCATGCTTAATCTTCATATATGTGCGATTCTCCAACTTTAATCAATTGTAACACCTATGACTCCCTTGACAGTGGCAAGTGTAATTCAGATTTCATTTGCCTCCCTTTTGCAAAGGCTCCACTTCCAAACTGTTTCTCGGAGTCTCCAGAGGCTGCTTTATATTTGCTCACAAAATGGCCCCCTTCTGCTGGGGGCCACACTGCACGCTGGGCACCAAGGCACTCCAGAGGGTTTCTCCAGCAGACACATCAGTGTTGCAAGCACATACTGTGCTCAGCACTGGTTGTCACTGGACCCTCGCTGGATGCACTGGTAAAACACTGACTCTCTACTGGGCTAAATGAGTCCCAAGTCAATGTTCCCAATATCTGAAAGAGTTTTTAGTGATTCAGTCATTTTATGTTTTTTTTAAGTCCTCTCAGTTATCCATGGGATCCAGTAGTGGAGCCAAGCTGGAGATGCCAGGAAGACAATATGAATGAAGACTCAGAGTTGTAATCACTGTAGCCCCTTCTCTTGAGAACCATGGCACTGGTACTGCATCTAATTCTTTGGCTCTGATTCTTCTTTCTCTAGGAAGTTTTCTCTATAAGAAGTTAGCTCACTCTTTTCCAAATGCATTTGTATTCTGTCCCTTTTCTCCCTCTAGAAGTCATGGCAAGCTTTGCATATGGCTCGAAGTCTCTTAGACCTCATACAAATCTACTTTTGTGAGTTTTTTCTCACCTGTTCACCAATTTGACATAATACCACTTGGACTCAGCATAAATTTATCTCTACTTTCATTTTTATGCTTGTCTAAGCCTTGTATATTTTTAATGACCTGAGAGCAACCTGTTAGTGTATTTCCTCACAGTGTAAAGCCAGAATTAAAATACTGATCTACCTGAAAAGATCGCTATGTAAATAGTTCTGGGTCTGTAAAGTATAATCTATTTTATGTCCTCAGATTTTGGTTTTGTTGTCACAATATAAAGAATCCAATCCACTCGTGTATACTGTGTTTGCAAGGGCTGTCATGAGTAAGAAATGTTTATCCACCCAGAAGAGGAGAGGTGCATTTGAGGTCAGACCTGATTAGGTTGAGCCTGAGTAAGTAGTCAAAAATGCTAACTGTGGCCAAGGATTGTTAGTAAAAAAAGTACCATCAGTGCTATCTATTCCTTATATAGCTGACTAATGAGCCAATTTCAACTTTGAACTGATTTGAACTAATAATTGAATTACTTAAACTAATAATTTCAACTTAATATTATTGCTCAGGCCTGTTGTGAAAATTTAGCAACAAACAATAGTTATTCCACTCTTTTCTTAGAGAAATTGCTAGCTCCTCAGCAAAAGCATTATGCTCTGGTAACAGCTCTGCCTCTGTGTTATTTGTATAATTTGATGTATAAGAAATTTATTCAAATAATAGCAACTTAAAAGAGCAAAAAGGTGTTCTTTCACAGTTTCTGGGGCCAGGAATCTAGAAGCAATTTCAGATGGTTCTGACACAGTTTTTCATGAGGCTGTGGTCAAGCTGATGACCGGGGCACCATTCATCTGAAGACCTGACTGGGTATGGAAATTCTACCTTCAGATTCACTCACATGGTTGTTGGCGGAAGGTTTCACTTCCTTACTAACTAAGCTTCTCCTTGCACATGATCTTATACCAATTGGAAGGGTGGACCAAGTTGGGAATGTAGCTGACTCACACAGTCACCCACCCAGGGAATTCACGTTCATGGCTGTTGAGGTGATTCTGGAATATTTCAACCCTTCTTTCAGTTATTCAGACCCCAATACTCCAGGGAGATAAAAATAAAGAAGCTGCCTGCATCAGATCTGAATCAGGATTTTGAGTACATCAGACATCCTTACCTTTTAGGAAATCAGTGTGAACCTCAGTTTTCTAATTACATGTCAGACATAGTAATTTTAGATTCAAAAGCATCAAGTTTCCCTATTGTTACAGTGTCTGTTAGATCCATGATTTCATCTTTCATCCAGAATGTTAAGAAGGAGCAGGGTTCAGTGTGGGATAAAGCGATGGTGGTTGCTAGGTATGAGTTGACAAACACTGGTCTCAGTAAACACCAAGTATTTCCCTTGTTTCTGTCTTCAGAGTGAATCACATGCTAGAGGATCCTCAGAATAGCTTAGAATGAGTACACAGGATAAGTAAAGCTTCTCTGAAGGCTTTTTCAGTATATGTTCTGTTTTGTAGACCTACTCAACAATTCAGAGAAAATTCTGAACCTATTTGTGGGCCACTTCAGTGAAACAGTCTAGATCACATAGCTGTTAGCTAATGCTTTGAGAAAATAGTCATATGCACTAGAATATTGACTCTGACTTAGCTTCATTTTTAATATGGTTAATACAAATGAATCCCAGGAACACCACAATTTAGTGTATTGAGTATGGTTGGCCAGATAAAATAAAGGACACCCAGTTAAATTTACATTTCAGATAAATAATAAATAAATAATATAAAATATTTGTTACTTATCTATTCTAAAAATATTCATTCCTATCTGAGATGCAAATTGAGCTGGGCATCTGTTAAATTTGGGGGCCTTGAAAGGAATTAAGAGTGTTCTTTTTGCTACTGTTTTGGGGACTGATGGTATCATGTCTTTGGACTCCACTTTAAAGTATAAACTCAGTAACAGCTGAGCCTCCATATCTTATTTTTAAATAGCAGAGGCTTTGAGGTCAGATAAACTAGGTTCTGATTTAGCTCTGCTATTTCCTGTCTTCTTGATGAGGAACAAAGTTCTTTTTTGTGTCTCATTCTTCTCACTGGAATCATAGGCAGGGTAATAGCCACTTCAAGTGGATCAAATATAACTAATATTCTTCTGCTTTTCCCAAATAATAGCCATGAAATATATTTAAATTATTATTTCCATATCTCTGTTGCTCTAAAATATGTGGCCTAAATTTTCTAAAGTCTTTCCTGCTTATGGGTATATTTATTATATCATATCATATCATATCATATCATATCATATCATATCATATTATATTAATTATATTATATTATTCGTGCACCGGTGGGGTCCCTCAGCCTGGCTTCTGGGGATCAGGCCGAAATCGGCTCTCGGACATCCCCTGAGTGGTCCCAGATTGTGAGAGGGTGCAGGCCAGGCCAAGAGACCCCACCGGTACACGATCAGGGCCAAGAAGGGACCACAGGAGGGCTCCAAGGCATGTCTGGCCCATCTCACCCAGTCCTGACGGGCTAGACCTCAGCAGCAAGCTAACCTACCGATCGGAGGGTCTGCCCACTGGGAGTCAGTGCTCATCATGGCAACTGGTCGAATGGTAGAAAAAATGGTCGGGCACATAGCATATTAGGCTTTTATTACATAGGATTAAGAATATAATATCATATGCATAATTTGATATCATATGCATAATTGAATTTTATCAATTACTTCTCAATATCTGTAATACAGCCAATCCACTCTCTGGACTTTTTCCACTTTTTTTTTTAAACCTCAGGAGGTATCTCACATGCTTTTGTAAACTGTTCTATTTTTTTCCACATCCAACCTGTTTGTTTTTTTTCCAATTTTACATTTTTAGAACAGTTTTAGGTTTACCACAAAATTGAGAAGGAAGTACAGAGATTTCCTATATGCCCCCTGCCCTACACATGAATAAGCTCCCCCAATACCAACATCACTCACAAGTGTGGCACATTTCTTACCAAGGATGAACCTACAGAGAAGCATTATAACCACCCAAAGTCCATAGCTCACCTTAGCATTCATTCTTTTTTAAAATATGTATTTTTATTTATTTCAGAGAGGAAGGGAGAGGGAGAGAGAGATAGAAACATCAATGATGAGAGAGAATCATTGATTGACTGCCTCCTGAACTCCCACACTGCGTGTCAAGCCCTCAACCCAGGCATGTTTCCTGACCAGGAATCAATCCAGGACCTACTGGTTCATAGGTCGACGCTCAACCACCGAGGCACACTGGCAGGGCAGCATTCACTCTTGATGTTGTATGTTCTATGGGTTTGGACAAATGTACATGACATACTTACATCATTGTAATATCATACAGAATATTTACCCTCTCCTAAAGTTCCTGTGCTCTGCCTATTCATCTCTTCCCCACCCCCAAAACCAGCGATCTTTTCACTCTCCCTATAGTTTTGCCTTTTCCAGAATGTCATATGGTTGGAATCATGCAGAATGCAGCCTTTTTAGATTGTTCCTTCCACTTCGTAATATGCCTTAAGGTTCCTCCATGACTTTGCATGGCTGGATGTCTCATTTCTCTTTTAGCACTGAATAATATACCACTGTCTCAATGCACCACAATTTATTTAGTCATTCATTTACTGAAGGACAGCTTGGTTGCTTCCAACCAATTTTTAATCTGTTACACATGAATCATTTTAAAAATGTGTATCATTTCTGTCTCTACAGCTTCTGACATCTTTGAGGCTGTGATCTTTTTTCTTAGGATGTTAACTCCTTGTGGCTCCAAAGTTGGGAAACATGGGGCTTACGAAAGTATGTGAATTTGCTCTACTACTCAGTCCCACCATGGTCAAAACAGGCTCTGAGGACTAGTGGGGACAGTTCTCCTTTTCCCTTGTCATTTAGGGCATCTGAAGTGCTAATGCTTTGGTTCCCACATTTCAGTTTTCTCTTTGTGGGCCCAAACTTCTTCATTAAGCCTAAGCTACTCTTCTTCCTCCCTTTATCCCTACCTTCCTTCTTTCTTTTTTCTCTTTCTAAAAAAGTGAAGTTTAGGTCCTACTGAAGTTACCCTGAAGATAAGAAGATGAACATATAGAGAAAAGAACCTCATGTAAACTACTTTCCCCATCCAGAATACCCTACTCTTTTGCCCACAACCACTTGATTTATTCAGCATTCAGTGGGAAAAATTCAATGTAGAATTCAATGTAGATGTGACTGGGAAAAAGGGAAAATAAGCTTATATTTTATATTATATTAATATATTTTATATTAATATATTTTATATTAATTTAATTTTTCCATCACCATTTATCCTCTTTATAACCTTTTCCACCTCCATACCCCACCTCTGCAATCTTAGAGTACTTCTCAGAGAGAAACAGAACAAATGTCTGTTCAAATTTTTAAAGCTGCAGAAAATGATTTAGGGGAATATCTTGCAATAGTGATGTTTGTTTTGGGGTGAACATTAGAATTTGTTTATGCTCTGTTTTAGGTAGACTCTTTGGGTGTAAAGTAACAGGACTTAATGAAGTGATATTCTGGGAACATTCCAGAACTAGGAATCAAAATAATTACTTGAGTTAGGTCAAAATCCAAAAGTATGATGATGGCAAAAACACCAAGCTATGTCCCAGCCAAACAGAGCATTCAAGACCCTGAATGTACTGTTTCCTATTACTGTTAATTTGTAAATGCTACTCTCATTTCTTATCTCTTGAAAACCATCTCATTCTTCTCATGAGCCATCTTTTTTTTCTGCCCAAATGCCCTTGTCCTTCCCACACAGAGAACCATTTTACAGCCTATGCACTCTGTAAATATTGCTTCGACTGCAGATGCCACTGGCAATTTAAATCATTTCTTTGCATGTTTCTTTCATCTCCTTGATGGCAGGGACCGCCTCTTACTCATGTCTGTGTTTCCAGAGTCCCTTTAGCACAGAGCTTAGTGCATGGTATTCCTTTGTAAAAGTTTGGTGGATTGAGGCTAGCAAAATCATGGGCTACAGAGTGAGAAATGCACATGTGAGTTATTTCATTCTATCGCATATATTATTCTCAGTTATCAAGCATGCCTTAGCTTTAAGGGAGTATCCAGAAAGGCAATAGAGATGTGAATAATTTGATATGTCAGGAGTTGAAAGATATTAATCTCTTATATCTAGGTGCTCATTTCAACATTGACGTGTATTATTTTCATACCTAGATTTCAGATTGATTTTTATTACTTCATCAACAATGTAGCAGTCTTAACTTGTATTGAAATCACTATAATTAGTATAATCTTAAAATAAAATAAATGAAAGTGCTAAATGGGCCTGGATATTTAGTTATGACATTTTTAGTGCCTAATAAATTTAAGTGAGATAAAAAAGAGTAATTTACCTTCCTATGATAAGATGCATAATTTTCTGATAGCACCAGCCAATGTGACTATAGACACTGCCTAACCTATTAGGTTCTAGCACCTTTATTTGTCCAGATAAGGTTTCATTTATAAAAAAAATGTAATGGATTTTGCCCCAAAAGCAAATACATTTTTGGTTTCTAGATCAAAACCAGTTTGTCATGAATTTCAGTTGATCCAAAAATTTCTGTTTTTTTATGAGGAGGCACTTTTTTACTGACTGGAAGTAAGAGTGAGGTAATATTAATAGCAGACATTTGTTAAGCATTTACACATCCACCACTGTGCTAGGTGCTTCACATTTAATCCTCACAGTATTCTACAAATAAGTGTGACTGCTATCCTCGTAGGTGGAGTCCATGTCTAGATCCTGTTCTTACAAAAGCTATTCTAATTAGCTGTGGATGGGCCCACATTATTGTTAAAAATTGTTATTAAAATCTTCTGATTGAGTACATTAAGTTTTCCCATCACTATGGTTACGCTGCATGGCAAAATCCATGATTAATTAGGTGCAAGTATTGCTATTGAACCCTGAGCAAGCTCATAGCAGTACTCAAGGTCCACATGGTCATTCATGCTATGGCCACAAGGGGGCTTTTGCTAACGGCTAAGGAGCCTGTACCTGACTTTTTCCAGGGAAAAAGTGGGGCAAGTGACTTACCTTTGGAATGTGTTCCTTGTGATCCTGGGCTTGGAGTTTAACCTTGCTATAACTTTCCCAGTGTGTTACAAAGGTCTTCTGCTCGTTATGCCTAATTGCATCACTGTTAGGCACATTCTATGAAAATAATATGGTTTTAGAAAGGCCAGTTTCCAGAGTAGGTATTAAAAAACACCATAATCATTGAACACAACACAATTCAGCTAATTTTAAATGAGATTCTTTCTTTTTAAGTAGCTCTTTCTTAGAGTCTGCTGGAAAGTTCCGTGGAGCTAGAAGGTGGTTAGATCACAGCAAAGGGGAATTTGATCATCAACATAAAATTGAATAAAGAATGCAGTCCGGAACCAACTGGCTGAAAATATAGTTTTCATATACTTCAGATAATTATTTTAAATGCACTCATTTAATTTAATAACTCTGTTATTATAACTATGGATTAAAAACATATGCCACAATAAAAGTTTTGGAGAAAGCATTTTAGAAAAATAGGAAATTGACTCATCATTTAATAAGCTCCTTAGAGGAGAGTAATTCATTTTAGGCAGCTGTAGAAATTCAAGGGTTTAATGAAATATCTTTCTTCAATTATTTTATTTGAAGCACTTATGTAGATCATTCCATGAGTCTAAGGTTTTATTTCTTCAAGCAGTTTTATAAACTGGATAGGGAGAACCAACTAAAAATAATTATCACTAAAATCTAGACATCTGTCTTTATGTTTGTGTGTGTATTCAACATTCCATTTTTAATATACAGAATAGCCCTATTAAATGCCTAATATCTGATGGCACACTTTCCAGGCACTTGAGATTCATTAGTAAACACAATAGCCCCAAGTTCCCATCACTGTAAAGCATATATTCTAGAGAAAGAAGGGAGGCAACAAACAAAACAAAACAAAAAATCAATATATATAAAAGCCTAAGACACTGTTATAACCAAACAACTAGAATGACCGGAACGACCAGAACGACTGGTTGCTATGATGCACACTGACCACCAGGAGACAGATGCTCAACTGCCCCCTGGTTGTCAGTGCTTTCCCACAGCCAACCTCCCCCAGATGGCCAACCTCCTGTGGTCCTTCCCCCTGGCTGGCAGGCCCAGATCGCCTGATTGGGTCAGTCCCCAGGCTGGGAAGGGGAAACAGGGGTGGGTGGCAGCAGATGCAGCCCCTTTCCCAGGGGGGCTGAGGGCTGGCTCCCACCTCGGGGCTGGTGGCCAACCTCCCATGGCCCCTACCCCTAGCTGGGAGAAGCATGGGGGGAGGGATTGAAGGAGGTTTGCCAGCCGGGGGGAGGGGCCATGGTGGTGGCACAGCAGCAAGGGAAGAAGGGGGGGGCAGGAACCATGTGATGGCGGGGTGCTGAGGGTGGCGTCGGCATCTGGCATCCGTTCCTTCCGCTCCCGGCCCAGAGACCATCGCCTCCTCTCCCGACCCCGCCAGGGCCTTCAGGCCCTGATTGGCCTGGATGTGATTGGCCTGACCCCAATTGGTCCTGATCGCCAGCCAAGCCCAGGGACCCAACCTGTGTACAAATTTTGTGCACCGGGCCTCTAGTAGTGAATAAGTAAATTATATAGTGTGTTAATATAGTAATACTATTAAAAACTAGATCAGGTTAAAGAGGATTAGGGTGCTTTTAAGTGAGATTGCAGTGGGGTCAGAGTGGAGCTCACTGAGGTGAAATTTGAACAAGGACTTGAAAGTGCAGAGTGTATTCACTTTGCAGACACATGAAACAGAGGGACAGACACTCCAGACGAGGGAACGGCCAGTGCAAAGGCTACTATAGGCAAAAGAACAAGGAATAAGATATACTCTGACATATTTTTTTAAAGATTCAAAGTAATTTTTTTGTTGCAAGTAGACTGTGTGTGTATGTTGAGATGAAGAGAGTTTCTAGGTTTCCTAGAAGAGATGGCAGTAGCTACTATCAGAGTGGTGTCAGTGGGTTCTGGATTTATTTGGAAAGTTGTGTCAACTGAACGTCCTCAGAGATTTGATGCCAGGGATGGAAGGAAGACACGCCTCCAAGGTCTCTGGCCTGAGCAGCTGAAAGATGAGGCTGTCTTCAATTGGTATAGGGGAGATTGCAAAAGTCAGAGGCTGAGGAGAGGATGAGAAGTTCAGTTATGACAGGATGAGTTGAGATGTTCATTTGACATCTGAGTGCCAGTTAGATAGAATCTTCTCTTCCCATTAGGAATACTAGTCCCTGGCACAAGACCACTCCCCCTCTGCCATCCGTGACAGATATCCCTGATTTAAAAGTCCTTCATTCCTGCTAGCTTGATGGAGCTCAGACTCTTAACACGAGGACCTAGATAACCAATACTAACCAGTACTTCTTGACTGAAGTTTGAGAGTAAGATTAACCCTTGGTTTTCTTGCTAGGCCATATCTAAAGACAAAAGATTCTCAAGGTCATTTCATTATTGTAGCCAATGATTTATTTTAAACACAGTTTGTGCTGCATAATGACATTCACTGATGGGCAGCATATATGACTATGGTCCCACAAGATGAAATGGAGCTGAAAAATTCCTATGGTTTAATGACATCACAGCCATGGTAACATTGTAGTGGAAATGCATTACTCACATGTTTGTGGTGAAGCTGGTGTAAATAAACCTACTTTGCTGCCAGTGGTGGAAAAATATAGCATATACAATTATGTATAGTACATAATACTTGATAATAATAATAAATGACTGTTAATGCACTTACTAAACTTTTAACATTATTTTAGAATGCATGCTTCCTAATTATTTTTTTTAAAGTTTACTGTAAATGGTATGCTGCATTATGCTGGCAGCAGCCGCGTACATCTTGTGTTTAGAGTGTCTCTTAATTGTATTATTTTCTCTTGTGCTTCATTTAACCCCATGTTGTCTTATACAGGAACATGCTATGTGGGTTTGCAACCTAGGAGCAATAGGCTATGCCATGAAGCCAAGGTGTGTACAGTAGGCCATACCATCTAGATTTGTGTAAGTGCACTCTTTGATATTTGCACAATGACAAAATCACTTAATGAAACATTTCTCAGAACCTATTCTCATCATTAAGTGGTGTGTGACTATATATAATTTACCAATGCCTTGGCACAACACCCAGGTTATTCCAGTTGATAACTTAACATTTCTCTGCGGAATAACTGGATGGCTGCATTTTCCTAGGGTAAGAAGGAACAATGTAGCATCTGAGAAATCTGTTTTAGGCTTGCCTGACAGCAGACTTTTCCTGAACGGTTTTGTAGCTGTCATCCTATTCTCTTTAGCCTCTCTCTCTCTCTCTCTCTCTCTCTCTCTCTCTCTCTCTTGTAGAGTAAAAGTAGAACAGGTATCTTGGATTTTGTCAGTGATGAAGGCATGTCTGATGTGAGAGAAGGCTACCTCCTGGTTTCCTAATGAGAAAACACTTGGTTGGAATGAGGAAGACAAAGGTCTGATCCTTTTACCAGTTAAAATCTCTGTGTCTTGTATATTCTTCCCATTCCTCCCACAGAGCAGATTCTCTCTGCCTGCCACCTATTAGAATTTAACAAAGGGTAAGTGAGAATTCACAGTAAATTTCTCTCCTAGCACCTGGACACCAGAGAGTCGGGTATTTAAAAAATAAATAATTGAAATAAAGTCTAAAAGACTTGCCATAAAAATATATCACTTCTTCATTTCAAAAGTTTATTCAGTGTGGCTAGAGTTTTGTTCAGTTAAAGAAAAATGCTTTGCATTTCTTTGAGGTGGCAATAATCTATTTGGTAATGACAAGAAATGTATGTGCAGTTCCTGCTGGTTAGTAGATTGTCTTTGTCTTGCTTGCATCACATAAACACAGATGTCAGGAAAGAGTCTCTTTGTCGGTTAATCTGAGTTTGGAGAACTGCTGACACAGGAGCTAAGAGATCTGCACCGAGTTTACACAGGATGTTTTTTGTCTGAATATAAATCGATAGAAAAGAACTTCAGAGCAATTTAGAATTCTAACCACTGTGTTAACACAAAGATCCTTTTGCTTATGTAATATTGCTGTGAATTCACTCATTTACCAAAACCACAATTGTCTTCCTTTCCATTATCCTAAATTTGTGTCTGCAAGGAGTAATAGATCTAAAAATGGATTTCCAAATAAGACAGTCGTTCCTTTAACAATAAAGCAGTCATTTTAAAATTAAGAAATGCAGATGAGATTCTTTATTAGTAAAATAACTTTTTAATAGAAATGACCAATTAGGGCCTAAAAAGCTAGCGCTGCTCCTCTTTAAGCCACAACCATGTCCACCTGGAGTGCTGCCCACGGGGTTCCATGTGCTGGGGAAGGGGAAATGTCACCCTGCCAATTGGAGGAGTTTGTGCTTATTAGTTTCTGTGGTTAGCAGCATTATTAAGGAGGCAGAATGATAAAGTAACGGGGATGAAAACTGTTCTTAGGATCAACGATGATGTATGAAAGGAGGTATTTTTGCTGCTGACATGCTTCCAGTTTTATGGCTTTTTTTCTGCACATATTATGGAGAAAAGACAGAAAGTAATTCAGAAAAGAGAAATATGTATTAATTTCAAATAAATTTGAATTATAAGGCTACAGATTTCACCCTAAGAATGCTGTAAGACTGAGTATATATTTATTCAAATATGTGCTATCTCCTCCTAAATTACCTGCTTGAGCCCCGGTCGGTGTGACTCAGTGGTAGAGCATCAGCCAATGTACTGAAGGGTGTGTGTTTGATTCCCAGTCAAGGGCACGTGCCTGGGTTGCAGGTTCATTCCCTGGCCCTGGTTAGGGCGCATGCAGGAGGCAACTGATCCATAAGTTTAGACACATCGATGTTTCTCTCTCTCTTTCTCTCTCCCCCCGCCATAGACTCTCTCTAAAACTCACTGGAAAAAATATCTTTGGATGAGGATAAAAAGCAAAAAAAATTAATTACCTCCTTGTGCTGGTCCTATGGTCCTGGTCTTTTTTTTTTAATTACCTTTATTCTGCAGCATATTTTTCTCTGAAAACCTTAATGTTCAGAACATTTCACCTTCAGGAGACTCTTCAGTCTGACCAGCAGCATCAAAATCACCTGGAGGCCTTGGGTGACTCTCACCTCAGAGGCTCTGGTAGGTAGATCTGGGGTGAGACCTGAAAATTTGCATTTCAAACTGGCTGGCCTAGGGACCACCTTTTGAGAATCACTGAAATAATATGTGACCTTCAAATAATTATCTCAGTATTGTTTGTTATTTGTAAACTGGTTTTAAAAGTTGTTCCAAAGAATTCCCCTAAATTAGTATTATTAGGGAAAAGCCTTTGTTTACAAACAAAGAGCCCCAGGACATCATGGCTACCCCTGGGATGCTGACCCAAGCTAGCCTGCAAGGAGCCTGGGGGCTCCTGTCTCTTCATCTCTCCTCACACCATGCTTTGGATCATCTAGCAAAGGGGTGGGGAACATCCAGCCCTCGGGGCCGAATACAGCACTTGAAATCATTTGGTCTGGCCCTGCCAAGGCACTGGGGTGAGTTAATGAAATGTTTGACCAAATTTAGCAGGCTAATTTTTAAGTTGATCATTTTGTATGGCCTGGGAATGATGTTATAAATATCCAAATGGCCCTTGGCAGAAAAAAGGTTCCCCACCCCCAATCTAGCAAAAAAGTGTCCTAAAGCACCATGCTCTTTATCACACTGCCACAAAACCAAATGTCAGTTGTATTTTTATTATTTGTTGACAAATGTTGTGGTTTTTTTGAAAAATAAATTAGAATTGGTTGGGCCTCATCTAGTAATTTCCTCTTGAGTCCTGAAGACAGTTGTTTAACATTTTTCCTATGTACTTAAAATAAATTATTGGAGAGAGAGAGAGAAGGAGAGAGAGAGAGAGAGAGAGAGAGAGAGAGAGAGAGAGAGAGAGAAGGAGAGAGAGAGAGAGAGAGAGAGAGAGAGAGAGAGAGAAGGAGAGAGAGAGAGAGAGAGAGAGAGAGAGAGAGAGAGAGAAGGAGAGAGAGAGAGAGAGAGAGAGAGAGAGAGAGAGAGAGAGAAAGAAAGAAGAGAAGAGAAGAGAAGAGAAGAGAAGAGAAGAGAAGAGAAGAGAAGAGAAGAGAAAAGCCATTTTAAGAATAAGAATATCTCAAGTGTCTGCAGTGAAAATTGTAACAGGAAGGCCAATTGCCTCTGTTTCTACCAAATCAAACTTGGGGGTGAAGGGGAAAGGACAGCATGAAAGCACTGAGTTCCTGCTGACAAACATTGTATGGGCAGATGAAATACTTCAAAAGAGAAGGGCAAAAAGCAAAGACTACTGACTCAGCTCTGGATACTCTTGCCTCACTCAGCTCAGCTCACACTGCAGATACCCAGGATTAGCAGGGCCATCCCTTCCCTTGCGTCCATGGCACAAACTCCTGGCCAGGAGTTTAGATGTTGAGCATTTGGCTTCCTAGGAAACATATAAAATATTGAAATTAGAAGGAACTGGAGGTTTTTTGTGGTTGGTAATGGGAGGCTATAGGAGAAACATGCGGGCTGCAGATATAACTCAACAAGACCTGAGTTCACTTCGTTTCTATACATTGCTAAACCTTTTCTCTTCCTTTTCTGTATCTAATCCTTAAATCTTTTTTTTTCTAACAACTTTTAGATCTCCCTTCTCTGCAGAAAGCTCGAGATTTCCCATTTCTATTTCTCTGCTTCTTCCATCACAGTTACATTTGTGTGTTGCCTGGGAATTCCCCGCTTCCACGCCCCTTGCTTGACTCAATTGATCAGGTTTTTTCTGTACCGTATGCTGTACTGTGTGCTGAAACAACCTCAGAGTAGAGGGTCAGGGGAATAACGTTTCTTGTGTTACAAATAGACCTTTTAAACATTTGATGTTGTGAATAGATGGACTTGCTGTACAAGCAGCACAACGTGAAGACAAAACATAGAAGTATGGGATTTCCTACTAAAATACTACAAGACTTGCAGAAAAATAAACTCGTACTTCATGACATGCACACATATTGCACTGAGTGGTAATCTGTTATAAGCGAAAGGAGTTTGCATACCTAATTACCAATGTTTTTGCAGGACAAATGCAAATTTTATTCTCCATGTATTGATTTGGTAATTTTTAGTGTGTGCCCACTGACAGCCATAAGCTACTTAATTATCACTCCTCAGGAAAGGCTCTAAATCTAAGTCTAGAGCAGTTGGGCACTCTTGTCCATGGCTTTATCTCATACCTCAATAAAAGGTTCTCTGGGCTCCACCCATGTGTGCCATCTCTCAGACTATTTCTATGTAACATCATGTACCTGAAAGAACTCTAGCTGATCATGCCTTTAGGGTTCTAGATGAAGCAGTAGAAAGTCTAAATCTTTCTTAGAGGAGAAAGTATAGTCAGCGTATGGGTAACAGACATATAATACATTGAGAATGAACTCTTCTTTGGGACCTTAAAAGAGTTGAATATGAGAGAATTTATATATAAAGGATGAAGAAGAGAAAGTATGGCTGCTAGTTGCCTTCATAAAAGTCATTTTTCCTTCCATCTTTTTATTGAAGAACTCTTGGTTGTTGTTAAACACCAGATGCCTTGCTAAGGAGGTGAATCATAATCCAGCTAAGCCATCCATGATGCTCTTCTTCTTCATCAAATACTGGATGAGCATGAAATCCTTTTTTTTTTTTTTTTTTTTTTTTTTTGTCCAATGACATGTGAGAAGACTGGTGGGGTGAGTATGGAAAGCATTTTCCTCTGATTAAATAGAATGGCTGGTGGGATAAAACCATTCTTCCCCTGGCTTTAGCTTTAAAGGTACTTGCATATGCTTGATTTCTTGTTTTGGAGCTATCTCAAACACTCTCAAAATGATGAAGGAACATGGCCGGGGTGGCTCAATGTTTGAACGTCGACCTATGAACCAGGAGGTCATGGTTTGATTCCTGGTCAGGGCACATGCCCGGGTTGCAGGCTTTATTGCCAATAGGGGGCGTGCAGGAGGTAACCGATCAATGATTCTCTCTCATCAGTGATGTTTCTATCTCTCCCTCCCTCTCCTTTCCCCTCTGAAATAAATAAAAATATGTATTTTTTTTAAAAATGATGAAGGAATATGGAAAGAACCTCAGTCACTGATGACATCACTGAACTGCTACACCAATTTTGAATCACTTATCAAGTGATATATTAAAATTTACCCACCTATATAGACAATAAAGAGAGAAGGTTCCCATTAATATTAACCCCTTCTTTTAATCTCCACCTATACAAAATCTACTCTTATTTCAGGACCTAGATTAAATTCTATCTCCTTTGGGATCCTTTTTCAACCACTCCAGACAAAATTGATATTTTTCCTTATATGAATTGCTCAGGCATTTAATCCCATATTAAAATGACCTATTGCATTTTTTAAAAATAAATATACTTTTGTTGATTTCAGAGAGGAAAGGAGAGGGAGAGAGAAATAGAAACATAAATGATGCAAGAGAATCATTGATTGGCTGTCTCCTGCACGCCCCCTACTGGGGGTTGAGCCCACAACCTGGACATATAACCTTGGCCAGAATCAAACCTGGGACCCTTCAGTCCACAGGCTGACACTCTATCCACTGAGCCAAACCGGCTAGGGCTGACTATTGCATCTTCAGTGGGATTGTATAATCCCAAGGGGATTGGGTTTGCAACATAACTCACCTTTTTAAAAATTTTTTAAGAGTTTTCATCCTGTGAAATCTATCCATTAGGACCTCAATAAATATAACATTAATAATAAACAATTACTAAGCTCTTATTTTGTGACAGGTCATCTTGCTAAGTGCTTTGTAACAGCTAATCCTTATTAACCCTCATGCATTGAAACAGTTAACTCTCATAACTATATTGCAGAAAGTACTGTTATTTTACATAGTGCTTTCCTAGGCTAGATTGGGTGATCATTAAGTGTTGTCATGGCATTCTGTAATTTTCCTTCATAGTTTTAATGATAAAACAAAGAAGCTAAGCATGTATTGTGTTTATTATTGGTCCTTAATCTCTCCATGTTAAATCCATGAGGATAATTTCTACCCTGTGTTTCCAGGCCATGAAACAGACCTTGTGTGCAAACACAAATATTTGGTGAATTAATAAAGAAATATTCTGTTTTGTTTAAGAATAAAAGACAGAGACTTTAAGCGTGACACATCTGGCTTAGAATCATACCACTGGGGCTAGAGATCCCACTGATGGCCAGGATGTCTCTCTCCAGGGGTTTGGCCCATAATAATTGTACCATGGTTTTTGTGTTGCTGAGTTTGTTTTTTTGTTTCTTTGTTTTCCCCCCTCCACTGATTTTAGTTGTTTCAAACTCCAACTGAAGCTCTGAGTTTAACATTCCATCTGTTGTGTGTAATACTAAGAAAACACATTCTTAACAGTCAATGCAAAGATTTCAGGCTTCTGAAGTGAGCAGGTAAGAATGATGATGGGAATGATGATATCACCATGATTTACAGAGCACTCCATTTTTGCTGGGGATATTACCTCCAATCCTTAAGTTATCATGGCAAGTTAGGTTTTATTTCCTACACATAGAGGAAATTGATGCGCAGAAAGGCTAGAAAATATAGCTTAGATCACATAGCTAACAAGCCATGGAGATATTTTGTCAGCCAGCTCTACCTGAAAGTAAAATTCCACTTTGCAATGCTATACCTCTCATTCATCAAATACCTACTATGTGCCAGGAACTCTTTTAGATGATTCTTCATCATGAAAATAACTAAGGGATTTATTACTAGAGTAAGAACGGTAACAGTGGTAAGTTGTGAATGGATTTAAAAGCAAAATAAGTAAAAAAGTTGGTTAAGTATCTGGCAAGGTTTTCTAAAGACATAACACATTTTCAAGGGACTTTTTAACCTATCTATTCCAGAGAAATGTTTAATTTCATGTTTATTTATTTCTTTATTTTTAATATAGTTTTATTGATTTCAGAGAGGAAAGGAGAGAGAGAGAGAGAGATAGAAACATCAATGATGAGAGAGAATCATTGATCATCTGCCTCCTGCACACCCCCTACTGGGGATTGAGCCCACAACCCAGGCATGTGCCCTTGACTGGAATTGAACCTGGGACCCTTCAGTCTGCAGGTCAATGTTCTATCTACTGAGCCAAACCAGCTAGGGCTAGTTTCATGTTTAATCCATACACTGACACTAACAGGAGGTCAATGGACTTAAACATGAAATAAAATGAGGTAACTGCATGGTCAAATCCTATGTCTCAGGCATGAGTAAACTAGTTCCAGGCATCCTCAAAGGGTCAGATGATGACAGGATGTATGGACACTCCAAGTTTAAAGAAGTTGGGCCATTTAAAAGAAAACATATATTTCAGTAAGAGCTGATGTGAGAAAAGTTGAATCTTCACATTTGATAGGCACAAAAGATTGGAAGTAGAAAATTAAATAAACATGAGTTGCTTTCTTTTAAGCTACAACGTCCAACCCAGCATCATTGGCCATAGCCATGTTATCACTTTCCAGCCCTTTCCCACCAGACAGCTGCTTTTGGAGATTTAATTGTATCTGCCACTTCAGTAATCATGTGCATGTGTATTTTCCAGAAGGATGAGTTGTAGACTTCCAGTTTAGTGTTGGATGGAATGATGTGCAGCTGCTGTAATGCTAACAAGAACATTTCCTCTCTTGTCTCTAACCACTCTGCTAGTGATGGCCTAACGTCCACTGCCAGATATGCTGCTCTCCTTAAATGCTCCATAATGAAACCAAGAAAGGCAACACTCAGAAAATTAGCAAATGCTGAAAAAACCACTCCTCCAAGAGGAAATCTTGATGGCTGTGTAGCCTTAGGAAGTAGGGAGAAGAAGAAAAAGTAAAAGTAATTATGTCCAACAAAATGTTTGCTTTTCTTACTTCTGTTTTATTTTTACCATTTTATTCTTGTTAAAGAATGTCTTAAATTAGTAATATGATTGAACAATGTAATAAAAAATGTTTAAAAGGACTGAGCTTCTTTGGCTTAAAAATGAAAACAAAAACAAAAATATATTTTGCCCTTGTAAACAACATAATTTGGAGGTAAACCAATCCTTTAATCTGTCTAATTCTCAGGGTTTTCCCCCAGCCTCTGAATAAAAGGCAGTATTTATTAGATAACTAGGGGCCTAGTGCATGAATTCGTGCACCTTGAAAGGAACTGTGGGCCTCGAGGCTGCGGTGGACACAGGGGCAGATCTCAGCCCATCCTCCATGCCCCTGCCCGGCCCCTCCTGCATGGCCTTGGTCCCCTGTCTGCCGGCAGCTCCACTCCTGCTGCCACTGCTCCCAAGCGTTGACAGCACCAGCCCCACTCACACCTGCTGACAACGCCGAGCAATTGGGACCAGCACCGGGTGCCAGCAGGGAGTGCAAGCGGCAGTTCGGGCACCGGCTGCAGGTGCAAGCAGGGCTGGTGCCAGCAGTGGGTGTGAGCTGTGGCTCTGGTGCCAGCAGCAGGTGCTAGTGCCAGGCGGGACCACCATGTGCTGGAGCAAAGAATTTTCAGTAATGACCAGAGGCTTACCCCGATGACAGTGACCAGCGCCCCACCTTTGTCTGGCGCCCCCACTCACCTGCTTCACCATCCCACTGTGGCCGATGCCTGCCATGTTCTGCGATCTGCCGCCTGCTGTCGATGCCCGCCATGTTTTACCCACACCCCCTGGTGGTCAGTGCACGTCATAGCTATGGGTTGTTCCGTTGTTCCGCTGTTCGGTCTATTTGCATATTAGCCTTTTATTATACTAGTATAGGATATTTCAAGTCCCTCCTAAAAAATAACTTCACAGCAACCCATATAGATATGTACATTCCAAAATACCAGACCCCAATTGTATTTAACATAGAAAGTTATTTTGCCCATAACTCTAAATTCCATGGCTCTGGAAACAGTATAATAAGTCACTCTGTGAGACAATAACCATGGAGGCCATTCTACTTTCAGTCATTCTAAGGAAGGGAGAGTGGAGTGTGTCTGCAGAGCTTCAAGGTTATTGTCTAGAAATAAGACATAGATTAGTTGTTTCACAGCTGCTATTTATTTTTAATAATGTTATCCCAACTTAGATCATTGACTAACTGCCAGGTGACACACTAAATTGGGGAATCCTGATAGAGATTCCAGACATGAAGGTAGTTCTTAATTATTCAATGGCGAACAGCTCAAGAAATATCACAGAATGATCCTAGAAGAGAAGGAAAAGAGACATTCTGATTTTTTTTCAGCCCTTTCTCCAGCATACCTGATGTCATACCCCTGGCGTGGTAAACAAGATGCTTCTTATTGATTGGATCCCAGGATTACACACACACACACACACACACACACACACACACACACACACAAGTTATTTAGAGGAAATAAAAAATGTGTCCTATAACAAGTCCCCTTGTTATAGGAATTACAGCATCCTGTTTTTCTCTTCCATATCACTATTATAAAATTGCTAATGCATAATTTATTTGGGAGCTATTTGCTTAATGTTTGACCTCCTATCATGTTCACACCAATATGGACAACATCTATTATCATGCTTTGTATTTCACAGATGTTCAAAGTATCGATTGAATAATTAAATAAAGAAGTGAATGAATGAATATCTTTTCTTTATTCATGGACCTCAATGATTACATGTATATAGCGTCTTTTTGTCAACTATCCTCAAAGCATGATAAAGCACACTGAAGAAAGATATTATTGTTTGGAGAGCTTAGTAAAATAACCAGTCTCACTCTAGAAGGCAAAAAAAAATATTACTTTAGGGTACAAGGCTTTTAATTCTTATCTATAGTTGTATTGAATCCAATCAATTCTCTCTCTCTCTCTCTCTCTCTCTCTCTCTCTCTCTCTCTCTCATGCACACATTCACCTTATACATTTGGGTCTTTGTAGTGGAATCATGATAAGTATCTCTAGTGAGTCCTGTTTAGTCCCCAAAGCCCACTTTTTGGGAGAAACAGGAACCCCATTCTGAAGGAGCAGTTGATAGCCTGGTAAAAGTGGTTTAAAGCTTGAGAATTTCAAAGTCTGACTGGTGCTATCCTGCACAGCACAATGAGGCAAACTATATATTTAAAAAAACAAAAACAAAACTGTATTTAAATCTGAATGACTAGATAAGTAGCCATTAAGTAAGCTAATTTTGACATAAAGATCAATGTTCCTGACAAATAATAAAATATTAAAAGATAGAGAACATCGTTTTAAGTACGCCTTTGGAAGAAACAGGGAACTCTGAATTACTCTCCTTCCCCAGGATTGAACTTGCTGTGTCACTGTGTACTGCATCTTCTCTTTGTTTTGTAGATAAAGGTTTAAGATATTCCAGCCTTTCAAGAGTCACATTTTGTTTGATTGAGCTTCCCTTGCAGTTGTAGAAATATTTCCATGGACTGTAGTTTTCTCTCTAGCTGAAATAATACAGTTGAGAGAAAATGCCACTGCTGTTTTTAAGGGAAAATATAAAGAACATGTTGCTCAGTTTACAAATGTCACACAAAAGCCAACCAAAGAAATTCATCTATAAAAAGCAAAAGTCACATACTTTGAAATATTTTTAAAAGTTATTTTGTGTATGTTCTTAAGTACTACCTAGAGTGTAGGGAGAGGTTTCTCAGAATTTAAAACATTGTCTTTCTTTAAGGGTTTAAAATACATTCTCACTAAAAAAAATGAGATAAAATAATGTGTATCTCATGGTGTTGTTGTGAAAAGTAATCAAGTCTGTGTATAAGAGCTTATCACAGAATCTAGGCTATGGCTGCTGCTCAATACAAGGCATTTGCATTTGCATTTGCATTTAAATATATTGCATTTATGCCATGTACAGGATGTGAAAAATGATAAAAATGGAGGCCTCAGACAAGTTTCATATTGGAATTTTGAAACCACTTTATGAATGAACTAATAAATCAAAGGCAGTATCTACAATTCAGCCAATAGTTAATGTAGGTTCCAATATCTTCATGTGATGGTGAAATAGGAATTTTAGGGGTGAAATGGGCAGGTTTGGGGAATTTTTAAAAATTAAAGGGGTCCATGGAAAAAGCACAGGGCTATAGAGTTGCAAAAGGTACATTTCCATAAGACAAGGAAGTTGGAGAGGTAGCAGTTACATTTCCATAAGACAAGAGAACTGGGAGTAGCCAAAGGTCTATATTTACAAAATAAAGAAGGAGGAAGAAAGCCCAGAGGGAATAAGAGAACAATGAGGGAGGAGGGCTTCACCTGGCCCTTGTGAGGTTTGACCTTTGAGCTCAGGAGTTATTACAGTGACCAAATCAAAGGGGAATAGCTACCAATCAGAGGGGATATCAAGGCACAAAGAACTGCAGCCTTTATAAACTGTGGAAAAAGGAACTTGGTGGGACTCTTTCCCCCTCCCCACATGGGAGTCTGTGCTTGTTCTTCAATAAATTTCCACCTTTGCTATACTATCTTCTGTCCATGGTTTTGTCCATCTTTTTAGAAGACCAAAGAAACCCAAGCAACGCTTACAGAAATGGAGTTACACAGCTTTATTACACTGGCAGTCTCAGAGGAGTCTCCTCCAAAGTCTGAGCAAACCAATAATAGTGGAAGACCTCCCTTTATACCCCTTTGGTTTCTTTGTCACCGAAATGTGGGGTGGGACTTCCAGACCTTTCACGGGCTTTGAAAAAAGCCCCTTGGATTGAGATATGGGGGTCTTGAGATCATATCTAAGGACCTGGCCTGGCGCCAGCACTGATAACCCCCTCTGGGGGTTCATGGTTTATGGCCTCTGTAAAATGTGAGCCATTTGGTAACAAGTCTTGCAAGACCAGATTGTGGAGGAAAAGGGCAGTGACTTAATGATAGGTTATCAAGAATGTACATTAGGTTACTGCACAGATTCAGATTGCTAGCTCCCCCAAACATCAGGGTTACATTGGAATTGGCCTTTTAACCTTCTCAGTTTCATTCGTCAACTCAGAGGGACAAAGAATCCATCCAGGGAAACCATACTGCCCAGCGGAACACCGCGTGTTCCAGTCCAAAAATCCCGTATCACTGGCTCCTAGTTGTAAAATTTATGGTAAAATGAAACCAATTTGCTATTGGTTTAATAATGAAACTAGTTTTCTAGAGATCTTTAACATAATAATACTTCTTTAAGAGCATGGAAGTTATAATACATTTTTTTTTCAGTGACAACAACAATAATAGAAACCTAATATAATAGGAAACAAGAAATAACAGTAACTAGAACTGTGAGAGATACACCAAAGAGAAATCAAAGACTGTTTTAAGTGAAAACACCAAATAATAAAACAGACCATTCTTCCCAAATGAATGGTAAATTAGATATATTTCAAGAAAAATGTCAATGAGCTATTTTTCTGGAACTTGATAAATATTTGAGATAGTAATCTAAAAAAATAATTGCAAAAATAGCTATGTGGACATAGGTAAGAAAAGTGTGAAATGTAAGAGTACTGGAAATTAAATATATATTAGAGTCATAATCTAAATTAGAGAAAATGTGATTTTAAATTGGAGTGGATCTTATTTGCCATTTTTAAATTGGAAGGTTAATGTTAGTACATTTTACAGTGGATACTTTCTATCATAAAATTTATTTTTAAGTTTAAAATCAGTTATTGCAGGGGCCTGGGGCTGGCCCCCTCTCAAGTTTCCCGATCGAGGTGATGGGATAGAACCTCCTTGGGAGCGGTTTGTAGAATTTAAAGGCCGACCGTTTTTATGGTATTTTGATCTACATTCCTTTGCCCAATGGAATCCTTTCTGACATCGGGGACAAACGGTTTTTGGAGGATTAATATTATTCCCTGATGTATTTCCAGGCTGGGGTCCAACCCCAGCGGGTCCAGGGGTCCCCAAAGGTGTGGACGGAGTCGGCGAAGAAGGAATGACACGAAGACAGCCTTCAGTTGATCAGCAGCCTAGTCAGGACCTATAGCCAGGATCTCCAGCCAAAGTTCTGGTTGGAGTTCTGGTTAGGAACTGATGAGGATCTGATGAGGATCTGATGAGGATCTGATGAGGATCTGATGTTTATTGTCTTGTTACATCCGTATTTATACCAGCTGATTTTAATCCTGTCAATTTCTATTACAAAGGTTAGGGCGTTTCTTATCTCCATTCCAGGGAGTAAAGATTATGTAGCTTAACTACCCGCCTGGCACTTAATTAAGGGGTTGTATTCCCTCCCTAACTTCAGGGAAAAATCCCCACCTGGGGAAACAACCTTTCTCAGAGAGGTGACCTTGGCACTAAGGAGAGCAAACATATTAAGAACAATATGCTATATGCTATATATGCCAGGTCCCTTGAAACATATGCTGTGCAGATGTTTCTTTCCTGCAGCGACTGTGTCAAGCAGCAAGGATGGACCGGCTTCCGGCAAATTCCCCCTTTTTTATTTTTTAAATGATAGTGCATGCAAATCAGTGGCCACCTCTCAGATTGGGCTGTTTAAGCCTCCGAAAAAGACTGGCAAGCAATGACAATAAGCATAGCTATAAACATAGTGGATGAAGCGCACAAGGAGCCCCGTTCCTTAGGAGGTTGCCGGCCTCTTCAGTCAAGAGATTTCAGCTGTCCTCAAGTTGTTGGTTTGGTTGTCCTTGTTGATCTGGCTAGTGGGCGGTGTCATTGGCGATGGGCTTCCCAAAGCGTCAGTGAGTTGAAGGGCTGCATCAAAGGGTCCATCAGTGCCATGCTTGATGGTGGTGTCGGTGTCCAAGGAGGAGTAAGCTGTGTCCTCTGGGTCAGCTGTTATAGAGGATGGAGGGTAGTAGAGAGAAAAAGAAAAGAAAGCAGAAGAACTACAAGGCATAGAAGTGTTTAGAAAAAAGAGGGAGAAGAAAGGGAAGAAGGCAGCATCCTGACACAGCCTTTTCCTTCATCTGCCCCTTTCCCTGTGGTCCAAGGTAGAAATGGGAAACAAGTCCTGTTGCAGTGAGAGGGCAGCTGTTGTCAGCCAGTCTCTGTCTTTACCTGGGTCCTGATCTGAGCTGGGCCAAGTCTCTTTCTGTTATCTGGGTCCCGATCTGAGCTGGGCGTGGGAAGCAGGAAGCAGCCATGGGGGCAGGAGACCTCCCTCAGACGGGGCAAGTGTTCAAGCCCCTGCATAGTTGGGGAAGTGAGGATCTGTGCCCCACCTCTTTTGACCCCCAAGTTCTCTCCTGATGGCCCCTCTGCGACTGTGCCTGTCTTAGGTTGTTCCTCCCTGAGGAATCTTACCCGTCTTTGACTAACCAGCCATCCTCCGGGGCCAAGCAGGGTGATGTGAGGTTCAGTTCTGTCTCCTTGGTAGCCTATGCCCCCGTGGCCTCCACGCCCAGCAACTGCCTTGGGATCCCCTTGCCTACTGGCAGGGCCCAGGCATTGATCACATATCTTGGGGAACCGAGGTTTCTTCTCCAGGGAGGGCCCAGCTCATGCCATTGGGTGAGAGACAGATCCATGGTACCAGCCACCATGAGGCTTCAACCTCAGCATGAACAGAGAGCTCAGGCAACAGCTATGGGCAATTGGATTGTAAGAAGAGGGTCCCTCTTGACACTAGGGTAAGAGGGGCCAATACAGGACAAAGGAGAGTCCTGGGACAGGGCTTTCTCAGCCCAGGATGTCAGGCTCTTGGCACAAGACAACTCTATGTATGGGACATATACCAGACACCCCTAGTCACGGCATAAAAGGGAGGTGCCCTTCCTGGAACAGTAGGGTAGGGAGATTCTAGAAAAGGCTGTGTTCAGGAGAGAAGGAGAAAGGCCAAAGAACCAGCAAACAAGTAGTTAGATTAAAAAAAAAAAAAGGAAAAAGGAAAGGAGATGTGGGGCAAAGCTGGGACATGTGGAAAGACATGATGCTTTTTCCAGATCTCTACATCTTAAGGAGAAGCTGGAAGCTCCCAGTGATATATTTTTTTTGTTTGTTTAAGCTATTACCATTTTTAACATATCTAGTAGTTTTCTTCTAATTTAGTTGTTTTTTCAGCTTAGTCTTTTCTCTCCACATGGATTCCCGTGTTAATGTTCAGTAGCCCACCTCACTGAATTTTACTAAATTGGTCAAATAATGTCATGAATCTTGCATTAGAGGCCATTTTCAGCAGTATATTCTTTTTTAAAAATATATATTTTATTGATTTTTTTACAGAGAGGAAGGGAGAAGGATAGAGAGTTAGAAACATCAATGAGAGAGAAATATCGATCAGCTGCCTCCAGCACACCTCCCACTGGGGATGTGCCCGCAACCAGGTACATGCCCTTGACCGGAATCGAACTTGGGATCTTTCAGTTCGCAGGTCGATGCTCTATCCACTGAGCCAAACCGGTCAGGGCCAGCAGTATATTCTTTATTCATTTCTTCTGATGTTCTCATCTCTTTTTTTGTTGTTGTTCTGCTCAGTTTTATAACCCCTGTTTGACCTTGGATAAAGTGGAATTTCATTAGCTGGGCATTTGTACTTTGCAGGATGCACAGCCTGACCCAAGACCAACTTTCTGTTGAGTGTGCCCTGGCCAAATATCCTTTTAAAATCTATCCGTGGAAGTAGGTGTTGCACACAACAGCCCATTCAATTCCAAGTATCTAACATGCTTCTGCTGTAATGAGATAGCATCTCCTCCTATTCCCAAAGCCTGGCTCTCTGATATGCTGAACCACAAAAACATACACTCTTAGCACATAATTGTATATTATATAATATAATGTCCATCATACAATTACCAGAGCTCTTATTCACACAGCACTCTCTTCCATCCTCAAGGAGCATCATTTCCACCCTAAATTGTCTTATACTACTGAATTATTTTCTACAGTCCATTTTTTCTCTCTCTGGAAAAACAAGGTAAAAGAAAATAGCTTTAAATAGGTCAGAAGGATGAAAATATTACTTTGTTGTCCTCCAAGAGAAATTTCTTGAGATGCAATTTATAACAAAGTTTTTTAATCTTCTGATTGCCTTCTCTTTCAGGAGAAAGAGTCTGTATATCACATGAATTCAAATATGCATTTTCTCACAATTCAACTTGAATTACTTATTGGTAAGTAAAAATTCTCCCCATTTGTGTGTGTGTGTGTGTGTGTGTGTGTGTGTGTATGAGAGACTGGGAGACTGGGAATCAGAAACTATTTTAAGTCATAAGTCTGGTATGTCATTGAAAAAACAGTTAAAATTATCAGCTGGATTGAAGTAATATTATTATATTTGGAAAGACCTATGACCTTAGACTCTTCAACATATGAATCCTTGAAATGTCACATAGTGGAAGCTTTATAATGAGAGTAGGTAGAAGGGGATGCTCTAGGAAAATTTGTAAGTTTCATTAATGTAATTGTAAATGAAATTATGATCTTGATTTCTCTTTCTGATTGTTGTTAGTGTAAAGAAATGCAACTAATTTTTGTATATTAATTTTGTATCCTGCAACATTACTGAATTTGTTTTTTAGTGCAAACAGTTGTGTGTGTGTGTGTAGTCTTTAGGGTTTGCTGTATATAATGTCCTGTCCTCTACAAATACAGACACTTTTATTTCTTCCTTTCCAATTTGGATGCCTTTTCTTTTTGTTTCTTGCCCAATTGCTGTCTAAGAAGTCTAATACTCTGTTGAGTGGAAGTGGTGAGAATGGGCATTCTTGTCTTGGTCCTGATCTTAGAGGGAAAGTTTTCATCTTCTCACCATTAAAAGTATAATGTTAGCTATAGGTTTGTCACAGATGGCTTATTATGTTGAAGTAGGTTTACTCTGCACCCACTTTATCAATAGTTTTTATCATGAATGCATGTTGAATTTTATCAAATGCTTTTATTGCATCTACTGAAATGGTCATATGCTTTTATCTTTCATTTTATTAATGTGATGTATCACATTGATTTGCAGATGTTGAATAAATCCCACTTGATCAAGCTGTATAATGTTTTTAATTATTAATGAATATTCTCTGTGTACTTACTTGGATTATAGAAAGCCATCAGCATTTCTCTTATTTGTAAGAGATAGACCCAGTATTTTGAACCCAATAGACTGACAGCCGCCTTGTCTTGTTTCCCTTTGTGTCTAAGCCAGTGGTTCTCAGCTGAGAATAATTTTAATCCTTCAGTGGGTATTTAGCAACATCTGGAGACATTTTTATTTATCACAACTAGGGAGTGCTTTGGCATCTGGTGGTTAGAGGTAAGAGATGCTGCCAAACATTATATATTGCATAGCATAGCTCCCTATGGCAAAGAATTATCTGGTCAAAAATATCAATAATAGTGAGTTTGAGAAACTCTTTTCTAAGCCCACATTGAAATACCAACTCCTCTACAAAGATGAGAACAAATAGGACACACACAGAAATAGGAGGCCTTCTCCTCTCCCCCCCTACCCCCCGCAAGCTCCAGAGCATGAGGTCTAAGCTTCCTCTAGTACAGTGGTTCTCAACCTTCTGACCCTTTAAATACAGTTCCTCATGTTGTGACCCAACCATAAAATTATTTTCGTTGCTACTTCATAACTGTAATGTTGCTACTGTTATGAATCATAATGTAAATATCTGATATGCAGGATGGTCTTAGGTGACCCCTGTGAAAGGGTCATTCGACTGCCAAAGGGGTCGCTACCCACAGGTTGAGAGTCGCTGCTCTAGTAGTTCACCTTCACCTGTCTTATAGCACCAGCTTCATGGGACAAAGACTGTAAAGAGAATATAATAATTGAGAATATTAAACAAGAAAATAAAGGAAGAAGGTTTAATTTCTTCTTCAGAAATTCTTCTTCCTTTTTCCTAAAAATATAGAAATATCTATTCATTTAACTAAGACCTAAGGATATAGTAGAGGGAAACATACCTCTCCCAACAGATCAATGTATGCCTTTATTTGCTTATTTTATTTTATTACCTACCGCAAAAAACTTTGAGAACTTGAATACATTTTATTGCTGTGTGAAAACTAAACTCCTTCTTGATTAATGTTTTCCTATAATATATGGTCAAGAACCCTTAACACAGAATGAGAAATACTTCACAAATAAGCCCTTTTTTTAAACTCCTTGAGTGTTACCTATTTATGCCTATTCCATGGCTCATTCATACTAAACGTATGGCCTTTTTCTGAATATATTATCTTACTATATAGCTTTCTTACGATTTCATTCACCTGGGATTGTTCTGAAGACAGGAAATGCCAAATCATCACTCAAAGCTCAAATTAAGGGGCATCACATCTGCACAGCATTTTCAGCTCTTGTCAATCAGACTGGCCTCTTTTCCTTCTGTTGTCCTACAGCACAATGTAACTACCTTAATTTGGTACTGATTCCTTTTGGCTTTGTATTATACTTAGCTGTTTAATGTTAACGCCTTATAAGAACAACATTCCAACTGTTCATTTCTGTATGCCCATAGCATCTGGCAAAGTATGTACTCTATAATGCTGCCTAAACATTAAATGAAAGTGGCAGAAATGAAAGGAGAGGATACAAACAACCTATGACTTCAATTAAGTTTTCCATGAGCTTAAAACTTTTTAAAAATACATTGTCCTAATGAGAAGGAGAAGGAATAGCTCCTTGCCAATGTTGTACTAACATGCATCTCACAAGACGTTTGTTTTCGTTAAATAAGTTATCTATGCTTAACAACTACTGGGAGTTAATGACTACAACACCCACATGGGATGAAGACTAGAAGATTCCCTCTTGACAAATTGTTTATAGATTTCTTTTCCCCTTTAAAGAACAGGCAGTTGTGTGGGGAAAATTAGCTTTGATATCAACTTAATGGCATATTTGTCAGCTTTTGAGATAGTATGAAAATATACCACCTGCTCGTCCAAATGTAGGAGTTCATGAATCAAGGATTTGATAAGATGTTCCTATAGCTAAGTTTTCATTTTATCATTATAAAAAATCAGGTACATAAGACATTGTTTTAGGTAAAAATCCCATAATTTGGAATATATCGAAGTAATACAGTTTTTTACATATGCTTTACATGATGAGGATTATTATTTGCCAAACATTGTGTTCTGTGTTTACCTTAAAATTAATTTTAAAAATTCAGAACAATGTATTTTGGCTAATTATGCCAATTGTGAAAAACTTCTTTTCTCTTATTTGCAGTATTTTTAGATACAAAGTATTATTAGATACATTTCCTTTTTGGCTTTGTTTATTTGCAATAATTTTAGCTAATATATGAGAAATGCACCACTGTTATTAATACTATATGTGTTAAATAATATAATTCTCACAACAACTCAATAAGGCATGAGTTAGCAAACTTTTTATATAAGGATCCAGACAATAAATATCTTAGGCTTTGTAAGCCATGTATAATCTCTGTCTCAACTATTCAATTTGCCATTGTAGTTCAAATGCAGTATTAGCATTTTGTATAAATTAATGAGTATGGCTAAATTCCAATAAAGCTTTATTTATAAAAATATACAGTGGGTTAGGGTTGGCCAATAAGCCATAGTTTGACAAGAAGACTATAAAATAAAAGTCATGTAAAATTTATATTTTACAAATTGAGAAAATTTAAATGAAACATGCACAAATGAACAGCAAAGGTAATTTAGCTTGCAAATGGTAGAATACTGATTAACCCAACTATTCTTTTCCCTGAAAAGTGCACTCCAAATGATAGTCATTAGCTATATGTGGCTATAGAGTACTTGAAATATGGCTAGTCTGAATTGGATTGTGATATAAGTTAAAATACACACAACCTTTCAGAGATTTAGTGTGAAAAATATCTGCAATATCTCAATAACCTTTTAAATAATGATTGTATGTTGAACTAATAATAATTTGGATACACAGGGTTAAATACATTATTAAAATTAAACTCACCTGCTTCTTTTTACTTATTTTAATATAACTACTAAATATTTAAATGAACATGTGTGCTTACACTTGTGACTCACATTGCATTTTTATTAAACACTAGGCTGTTGGTAATAACTGCAACTGTCTTTACACATGGTCAAGAAGAAATTATATTAAAATATTCCCCTTCCAAGTGTTTCTAGCAGTGGGATTTCCAGGAAGGCAGAGTGAGACCATCTATAAATCTGCTCATTTAACAAACAGCAAAAACAATAACAATAATATATTAAAATCAACTTCTTCAGAACTCTGTAAATTAATCAACTGCTTGCAAAAATCTGAGCAGCACTCATTCAAGAAATACTGAAGAACATTTATTCAAGGGAGACTGTGGGGCATGTGGCTCTCCTGGGTACCTTTATTTTCCCTGCTGACATCTGGGGCTTTGACCTTTCCTTTTTTATTCTACTTTTGCTAAGACATACTTAATTTTTTTAAATCTACATCTTTCACCTCTTGGGCTTTTCAGATGTCATTACCTCCAATTTATATGTACAGGGTGGGGCAAAAGTAGGCTTATAGTTGTGAGTACAGGAAAGAGTTTATTCTTGTATTATGTTTATTAATTATTGTCTTATTTTCTGTATGAACAGCTGTAATTCTACTTTTGCCCAACCCTGTATGTATAAATGATGTATGTATCAATAAAATGACAAAAGAGGGTGAAGAAAATAGATGTATTTTGGAATAAAGTTTCTATATACTATTGAAATTAAATTAGTACTAGTCCAAATCCAAATTAGATTGTTTTAATTAAGATGCTTATTCTAAATCTCCAGGATAACCACTTTAAAAAAACAACTAAAAAAATATAGCAGCCCAGCCAGCATGGCTCAGTCGTAGAGTGTTGACCTATGAACTAGGAGGTCAAAGTACGATTCCCAGTCAGGCCACATACCCAGGTTGCAGGCTCGAACCCCAGTGTGGGGTGTGAAGGAAGCAGCTAATCAATGATTCTTTCTCATCATTGATCTCTCTCTCTCTCTCTCTCTCTCTCTCTCTCTCTCTCTCCTGCCTCTCTGAAATCAACAAAATATATTTAAAAGTAAAAATATATATAGCAAAAGAAATAAAATGATTGAAATGGTACACTGGAAAAGATCTATTTTAAAAATAAAATAAGACAGTAATGAAGGAAAAGAGAAACAGACATATAAGACAACAAAATAGTAGAGTCTGGCCTGAGTGGCTCAGTGGTTGAGTATGGACCTGTGAAATAGGAGGTCAAGGTTCTATTCCTGGTCAGGGCACATGCCTTGGTTGTTGGTTCGATCCCCAGTGGGGATAGTGCAGGAGATGGCCGATCAATGATTCTCTCTTATCATTGATGTTTCTATCTCTCTCTCCCTCTCCCTTCCTCTTTGAAGTATATCTGTCTATCTATCTATCTATCTATCTATCTATCTATCTATATCTATATCTATATCTATAGATATATGGTATATATATATATATATA